>NW_027125263.1:0-302000 GCF_033026475.1 Channa argus | reverse complement strand
TTTATTTCTATCAGGCTAGCTAGCACTTTCTGTGGGAAATGGCTTATTTTGTTTATTATGTTGGCCTTGGTTCGCCCTGAGTTGTAGTGTCATGTTTTGTTTGACACTTTCTTTCGTTTAAAATAAATATCATTCTGTTGGAACATCTCGATCCTGGATTTTGGTTTGGGGATCGGAGAGGGAACATGCTAATTTATCTTTGTATGTTGCACCCTGACCCCTTAGAAAGGGGCGTAACAGACCAGTACAGTTATAGTACTTTGTACTTTGCCACATTTATCTTCTTCTTAGCAAGTGTCATGCATTCTGCTTCTCCAGCGTTTTTAAGAGCTGTTGATGATGTCAAATGCAGCTTACGGCCACACTGCTCTCTAAGCGCCCGATCCCGTCCGATCTCGGCAGCCAAATAGGGCCGGGCCTGGTTAGTACTTGGTAGGAAGACCGCCTGGGAATACCAGGTGCTGTAAGCTTTTTTGCTTGGGTTTACAGGCAGCACAAGCTGGTGTTACTGCCTATTTATTCATAGAAATTGTTCTATATTTTCATCAAATTTTGTTCTTTCATTGCTGTTTTGCAACTTTATTGGTTTGTCAACCATCGTGCTTCATTACTAGTAGACCATGTTACGGTCCTGGCCATATGTGTTGTTTTTATTTTCTTGTTCTTATAGGTGCCCTGCCTGATTGGCCGGATTGGGGGGCAGTACAGGAAGCTGATTGGTCCATCCTACACTTCCTGGAGTTTTAAAAGTACGGTTCCCAACAGCTAGCGAGGCTCTTTCTGGCATCAGCGCCTGTTTGCTGTTCTTGGTTTCCAAACCTTATTTAGCATTTTTGAATTGTTAGGTTTTGTGCCGTGGTTTTGTTTATAAATTGTATATTTTGTAAATAGTATTAAATCTGTAGGGGTGAACAGCCATTTTCTTTTGATTGTTTTCTCTTGTTTTCACATTAGGGAGTTAGGGTTAGCGACTGTCTTTTGGTTTGTTTATTTCTATCAGGCTAGCTAGCACTTTCTGTGGGAAATGGCTTATTTTGTTTATTATGTTGGCCTTGGTTCGCCCTGAGTTGTAGTGTCATGTTTTGTTTGACACTTTCTTTCGTTTAAAATAAATATCATTCTGTTGGAACATCTCGATCCTGGATTTTGGTTTGGGGATCGGAGAGGGAACATGCTAATTTATCTTTGTATGTTGCACCCTGACCCCCTAGACAGGGGCGTAACAGACCAGTACAGTTATAGTACTTTGTACTTTGCCACATTTATCTTCTTCTTAGCAAGTGTCATGCATTCTGCTTCTCCAGCGTTTTTAAGAGCTGTTGATGATGTCAAATGCAGCTTACGGCCACACTGCTCTCTAAGCGCACGATCCCGTCCGATCTCGGCAGCCAAATAGGGCCGGGCCTGGTTAGTACTTGGTAGGAAGACCGCCTGGGAATACCACGTGCTGTAAGCTTTTTTGCTTGGGTTTACGGGCAGCACAAGCTGGTGTTACTGCCTATTTATTCATAGAAATTGTTCTATATTTTCATCAAATTTTGTTCTTTCATTGCTGTTTTGCAACTTTATTGGTTTGTCAACCATCGTGCTTCATTACTAGTAGACCATGTTACGGTCCTGGCCATATGTGTTGTTTTTATTTTATTGTTCTTATAGGTGCCCTGCCTGATTGGCCGGATTGGGGGGCAGTACAGGAAACTGATTGGTCCATCCTACACTTCCTGGAGTTTTAAAAGTACGGTTCCCAACAGCTAGCGAGGCTCTTTCTGGCATCAGCACCTGTTTGCTGTTCTTGGTTTCCAAACCTTATTTAGCATTTTTGAATTGTTAGGTTTTGTGCCGTGGTTTTGTTTATAAATTGTATATTTTGTAAATAGTATTAAATCTGTAGTGGTGAACTGCCATTTTCTTTGGACTGTTTTCACATTAGGGAGTTAGGGCTAGCGACTGTCTTTTGGTTTGTTTATTTCTATCAGGCTAGCTAGCACTTTCTGTGGGAAATGGCTTATTTTATTTATTATGTTGGCCTTGGTTCGCCCTGAGTTGAAGTGTCATGTTTTGTTTGACACTTTCTTTCGTTTAAAATAAATATCATTCTGTTGGAACATCTCGATCCTGGATTTTGGTTTGGGGATCGGAGAGGGAACATGCTAATTTATCTTTGTATGTTGCACCCTGACCCCCTAGACAGGGGCGTAACAGACCAGTACAGTTATAGTACTTTGTACTTTGCCACATTTATCTTCTTCTTAGCAAGTGTCATGCATTCTGCTTCTCCAGCGTTTTTAAGAGCTGTTGATGATGTCAAATGCAGCTTACGGCCACACCGCTCTCTAAGCGCCCGATCTCGCCCGATCTCGTCCGATCTCGGCAGCCAAATAGGGCCGGGCCTGGTTAGTACTTGGTAGGAAGACCGCCTGGGAATACCAGGTGCTGTAAGCTTTTTTGCTTGGGTTTACGGGCAGCACAAGCTGGTGTTACTGCCTATTTATTCATAGAAATTGTTCTATATTTTCATCAAATTTTGTTCTTTCATTGCTGTTTTGCTACTTTATTGGTTTGCCAACCATCGTGCTTCATTACTAGTAGACCATGTTACGGTCCTGGCCATATGTGTTGTTTTTATTTTCTTGTTCTTATAGGTGCCCTGCCTGATTGGCCGGATTGGGGGGCAGTACAGGAAGCTGATTGGTCCATCCTACACTTCCTGGAGTTTTAAAAGTACGGTTCCCAACAGCTAGCGAGGCTCTTTCTGGCATCAGCACCTGTTTGCTGTTCTTGGTTTCCAAACCTTATTTAGCATTTTTGAATTGTTAGATTTTGTGCCGTGGTTTTGTTTATAAATTGTATATTTTGTAAATAGTATTAAATCTGTAGGGGTGAACTGCCATTTTCTTTGGACTGTTTTCACATTAGGGAGTTAGGGTTAGCGACTGTCTTTTGGTTTGTTTATTTCTATCAGGCTAGCTAGCACTTTCTGTGGGAAATGGCTTATTTTGTTTATTATGTTGGCCTTGGTTCGCCCTGAGTTGTAGTGTCATGTTTTGTTTGACACTTTCTTTCGTTTAAAATAAATATCATTCTGTTGGAACATCTCGATCCTGGATTTTGGTTTGGGGATCGGAGAGGGAACATGCTAATTTATCTTTGTATGTTGCACCCTGACCCCCTAGACAGGGGCGTAACAGACCAGTACAGTCATAGTACTTTGTACTTTGCCACATTTATCTTCTTCTTAGCAAGTGTCATGCATTCTGCTTCTCTAGCGTTCTTAAGAGCTGTTGATGATGTCAAGTGCAGTTTACGGCCACACCGCTCTCTAAGCGCCCGATCCCGTCCGATCTCGGCAGCCAAATAGGGCCGGGCCTTGTTAGTACTTGGTAGGAAGACCGCCTGGGAATACTACGTGCTGTAAGCTTCTTTGCTTGGGTTTACGGGCAGCACAAGCTGGTGTTACTGCCTATTTATTCATAGAAATTGTTCTATATTTTCATCAAATTTTGTTCTTTCATTGCTGTTTTGCTACTTTATTGGTTTGTCAACCATCGTGCTTCATTACTAATAGACCATGTTACGGTCCTGGCCATATGTGTTGTTTTTATTTTCTTGTTCTTATAGGTGCCCTGCCTGTTTGGCCGGATTGGGGGGAAGTACAGGAAGCTGATTGGTCCATCCTACACTTCCTGGAGTTTTAAAAGTACGGTTCCCAACAGCTAGCGAGGCTCTTTCTGGCAGCAGCACCTGTTTGCTGTTCTTGCTTTCCAAACCTTATTTAGCATTTTTGAATTGTTAGGTTTTGTGCCGTGGTTTTGTTTATAAATTGTATATTTTGTAAATAGTATTAAATCTGTAGGGGTGGACTGCCATTTTCTTTGGACTGTTTTCACATTAGGGAGTTAGGGTTAGCGACTGTCTTTTGGTTTGTTTATTTCTATCAGGATAGCTAGCACTTTCTGTGGGAAATGGCTTATTTTGTTTATTATGTTGGCCTTGGTTCGCCCTGAGTTGTAGTGTCATGTTTTGTTTGACACTTTCTTTCGTTTAAAATAAATATCATTCTGTTGGAACATCTCGATCCTGGATTTTGGTTTGGGGATCGGAGAGGGAACATGCTAATTTATCTTTGTATGTTGCACCCTGACCCCCTAGACAGGGGCGTAACAGACCAGTACAGTTATAGTACTTTTTACTTGGCCACATTTATCTTCTTCTTAGCAAGTGTCATGCATTCTGCTTTTCCAGCGTTTTTAAGAGCTGTTGATGATGTCAAATGCAGCTTACGGCCACACCGCTCTCTAAGCGCCCGATCTCGTCCGATCTCGGCAGCCAAATAGAGCCGGGCCTGGTTAGTACTTGGTAGGAAGACCGCCAGGGAATACCAGGTGCTGTAAGCTTTTTTGCTTGGGTTTACGGGCAGCACAAGCTGGTGTTACTGCCTATTTATTCATAGAAATTGTTCTATATTTTCATCAAATTTTGTTCTTTCATTGCTGTTTTGCTACTTTATTGGTTTGTCAACCATCGTGCTTCATTACTAATAGACCATGTTACGGTCCGGGCCATATGTGTTGTTTTCATTTTCTTGTTCTTATAGGTGCCCTGCCTGATTGGCCGGATTGGGGGGCAGTACAGGAAGCTGATTGGTCCATCCTACACTTCCTGGAGTTTTAAAAGTACGGTTCCCAACAGCTAGCGAGGCTCTTTCTGGCATCAGCACCTGTTTGCTGTTCTTGGTTTCCAAACCTTATTTAGCATTTTTGAATTGTTAGGTTTTGTGCCGTGGTTTTGTTTATAAATTGTATATTTTGTAAATAGTATTAAATCTGTAGGGGTGGACTGCCATTTTCTTTTGATTGTTTTCTCTTGTTTTCACATTAGGGAGTTAGGGTTAGCGACTGTCTTTTGGTTTGTTTATTTCTATCAGGCTAGCTAGCACTTTCTGTGGGAAATGGCTTATTTTGTTTATTAAGTTGGTGTCATGTTTTGTTTGACACTTTCTTTCGTTTAAAATAAATATCATTCTGTTGGAACATCTCGACCCTGGATTTTGGTTTGGGGATCGGAGAGGGAACATGCTAATTTATCTTTGTATGTTGCACCCTGACCCCCTAGACAGGGGCGTAACAGACCAGTACAGTTATAGTACTTTGTACTTTGCCACATTTATCTTCTTCTTAGCAAGTGTCATGCATTCTGCTTCTCCAGCGTTTTTAAGAGCTGTTGATGATGTCAAATGCAGCTTACGGCCACACCGCTCTCTAAGCGCCCGATCCCGTCCGATCTCGGCAGCCAAATAGGGCCGGGCCTTGTTAGTACTTGGTAGGAAGACCGCCTGGGAATACTACGTGCTGTAAGCTTCTTTGCTTGGGTTTACGGGCAGCACAAGCTGGTGTTACTGCCTATTTATTCATAGAAATTGTTCTATATTTTCATCAAATTTTGTTCTTTCATTGCTGTTTTGCTACTTTATTGGTTTGTCAACCATCGTGCTTCATTACTAATAGACCATGTTACGGTCCTGGCCATATGTGTTGTTTTTATTTTCTTGTTCTTATAGGTGCCCTGCCTGTTTGGCCGGATTGGGGGGAAGTACAGGAAGCTGATTGGTCCATCCTACACTTCCTGGAGTTTTAAAAGTACGGTTCCCAACAGCTAGCGAGGCTCTTTCTGGCAGCAGCACCTGTTTGCTGTTCTTGCTTTCCAAACCTTATTTAGCATTTTTGAATTGTTAGGTTTTGTGCCGTGGTTTTGTTTATAAATTGTATATTTTGTAAATAGTATTAAATCTGTAGGGGTGGACTGCCATTTTCTTTGGACTGTTTTCACATTAGGGAGTTAGGGTTAGCGACTGTCTTTTGGTTTGTTTATTTCTATCAGGATAGCTAGCACTTTCTGTGGGAAATGGCTTATTTTGTTTATTATGTTGGCCTTGGTTCGCCCTGAGTTGTAGTGTCATGTTTTGTTTGACACTTTCTTTCGTTTAAAATAAATATCATTCTGTTGGAACATCTCGATCCTGGATTTTGGTTTGGGGATCGGAGAGGGAACATGCTAACTTATCTTTGTATGTTGCACCCTGACCCCCTAGACAGGGGCGTAACAGACCAGTACAGTTATAGTACTTTGTACTTTGCCACATTTATCTTCTTCTTAGCAAGTGTCATGCATTCTGCTTTTCCAGCGTTTTTAAGAGCTGTTGATGATGTCAAATGCAGCTTACGGCCACACCGCTCTCTAAGCGCCCGATCTCGTCCGATCTCGGCAGCCAAATAGAGCCGGGCCTGGTTAGTACTTGGTAGGAAGACCGCCTGGGAATACCAGGTGCTGTAAGCTTTTTTGCTTGGGTTTACGGGTAGCACAAGCTGGTGTTACTGCCTATTTATTCATAGAAATTGTTCTATATTTTCATCAAATTTTGTTCTTTCATTGCTGTTTTGCTACTTTATTGGTTTGTCAACCATCGTGCTTCATTACTAGTAGACCATGTTACGGTCCTGGCCATATGTGTTGTTTTTATTTTGTTGTTCTTATAGGTGCCCTGCCTGATTGGCCGGATTTGGGGGAAGTACAGGAAGCTGATTGGTCCATCCTACACTTCCTGGAGTTTTAAAAGTACGGTTCCCAACAGCTAGCGAGGCTCTTTCTGGCAGCAGCACCTGTTTGCTGTTCTTGCTTTCCAAACCTTATTTAGCATTTTTGAATTGTTAGGTTTTGTGCCGTGGTTTTGTTTATAAATTGTATATTTTGTAAATAGTATTAAATCTGTAGGGGTGAACTGCCATTTTCTTTGGACTGTTTTCACATTAGGGAGTTAGGGTTAGCGACTGTCTTTTGGTTTGTTTATTTCTATCAGGCTAGCTAGCACTTTCTGTGGGAAATGGCTTATTTTGTTTATTATGTTGGCCTTGGTTCGCCCTGAGTTGTAGTGTCATGTTTTGTTTGACACTTTCTTTCGTTTAAAATAAATATCATTCTGTTGGAACATCTCGATCCTGGATTTTGGTTTGGGGATCGGAGAGGGAACATGCTAATTTATCTTTGTATGTTGCACCCTGACCCCCTAGACAGGGGCGTAACAGACCAGTACAGTTATAGTACTTTGTACTTTGCCACATTTATCTTCTTCTTAGCAAGTGTCATGCATTCTGCTTCTCCAGCGTTTTTAAGAGCTGTTGATGATGTCAAATGCAGCTTACGGCCACACCGCTCTCTAAGCGCCCGATCTCGTCCGATCTCGGCAGCCAAATAGAGCCGGGCCTGGTTAGTACTTGGTAGGAAGACCGCCTGGGAATACCAGGTGCTGTAAGCTTTTTTGCTTGGGTTTACGGGCAGCACAAGCTGGTGTTACTGCCTATTTATTCATAGAAATTGTTCTATATTTTCATCAAATTTTGTTCTTTCATTGCTGTTTTGCTACTTTATTGGTTTGTCAACCATCGTGCTTCATTACTAGTAGACCATGTTACGGTCCTGGCCATATGTGTTGTTTTTATTTTGTTGTTCTTAGAGGTGCCCTGCCTGATTGGCCGGATTTGGGGGAAGTACAGGAAGCTGATTGGTCCATCCTACACTTCCTGGAGTTTTAAAAGTACGGTTCCCAATAGCTAGCGAGGCTCTTTCTGGCAGCAGCACCTGTTTGCTGTTCTTGGTTTCCAAACATTATTTAGCATTTTTGAATTGTTAGGTTTTGTGCCGTGGTTTTGTTTATAAATTGTATATTTTGTAAATAGTATTAAATCTGTAGGGGTGAACAGCCATTTTCTTTTGATTGTTTTCTCTTGTTTTCACATTAGGGAGTTAGGGTTAGCGACTATCTTTTGGTTTGTTTATTTCTATCAGGCTAGCTAGCACTTTCTGTGGGAAATGGCTTAATTTGTTTATTATGTTGGCCTTGGTTCGCCCTGAGTTGTAGTGTCATGTTTTGTTTGACACTTTCTTTCGTTTAAAATAAATATCATTCTGTTGGAACATCTCGATCCTGGATTTTGGTTTGGGGATCGGAGAGGGAACATGCTAATTTATCTTTGTATGTTGCACCCTGACCCCCTAGACAGGGGCGTAACAGACCAGTACAGTTATAGTACTTTGTACTTTGCCACATTTATCTTCTTCTTAGCAAGTGTCATGCATTCTGCTTCTCCAGCGTTTTTAAGAGCTGTTGATGATGTCAAATGCAGCTTACGGCCACACCGCTCTCTAAGCGCCCGATCTCGCCCGATCTCGTCTGATCTCGGCAGCCAAATAGAGCCGGGCCTGGTTAGTACTTGGTAGGAAGACCGCCTGGGAATACCAGGTGCTGTAAGCTTTTTTGCTTGGGTTTACGGGCAGCACAAGCTCGTGTTACTTCCTATTTATTCATAGAAATTGTTCTATATTTTCATCAAATTTTGTTCTTTCATTGCTGTTTTGCAACTTTATTGGTTTGTCAACCATCGTGCTTCATTACTAGTAGACCATGTTACGGTCCTGGCCATATGTGTTGTTTTTATTTTATTGTTCTTATAGGTGCCCTGCCTGATTGGCCGGATTGGGGGGCAGTACAGGAAGCTGATTGGTCCATCCTACACTTCCTGGAGTTTTAAAAGTACGGTTCCCAACAGCTAGCGAGGCTCTTTCTGGCATCAGCACCTGTTTGCTGTTCTTGGTTTCCAAAACTTATTTAGCATTTTTGAATTGTTAGGTTTTGTGCCGTGGTTTTGTTTATAAATTGTATATTTTGTAAATAGTATTAAATCTGTAGTGGTGAACTGCCATTTTCTTTGGACTGTTTTCACATTAGGGAGTTAGGGCTAGCGACTGTCTTTTGGTTTGTTTATTTCTATCAGGCTAGCTAGCACTTTCTGTGGGAAATGGCTTATTTTATTTATTATGTTGTCCTTGGTTCGCCCTGAGTTGAAGTGTCATGTTTTGTTTGACACTTTCTTTCGTTTAAAATAAATATCATTCTGTTGGAACATCTCGATCCTGGATTTTGGTTTGGGGATCGGAGAGGGAACATGCTAATTTATCTTTGTATGTTGCACCCTGACCCCCTAGACAGGGGCGTAACAGACCAGTACAGTTATAGTACTTTGTACTTTGCCACATTTATCTTCTTCTTAGCAAGTGTCATGCATTCTGCTTCTCCAGCGTTTTTAAGAGCTGTTGATGATGTCAAATGCAGCTTACGGCCACACCGCTCTCTAAGCGCCCGATCTCGCCCGATCTCGTCTGATCTCGGCAGCCAAATAGAGCCGGGCCTGGTTAGTACTTGGTAGGAAGACCGCCTGGGAATACCAGGTGCTGTAAGCTTTTTTGCTTGGGTTTACGGGCAGCACAAGCTCGTGTTACTTCCTATTTATTCATAGAAATTGTTCTATATTTTCATCAAATTTTGTTCTTTCATTGCTGTTTTGCAACTTTATTGGTTTGTCAACCATCGTGCTTCATTACTAGTAGACCATGTTACGGTCCTGGCCATATGTGTTGTTTTTATTTTATTGTTCTTATAGGTGCCCTGCCTGATTGGCCGGATTGGGGGGCAGTACAGGAAGCTGATTGGTCCATCCTACACTTCCTGGAGTTTTAAAAGTACGGTTCCCAACAGCTAGCGAGGCTCTTTCTGGCATCAGCACCTGTTTGCTGTTCTTGGTTTCCAAAACTTATTTAGCATTTTTGAATTGTTAGGTTTTGTGCCGTGGTTTTGTTTATAAATTGTATATTTTGTAAATAGTATTAAATCTGTAGTGGTGAACTGCCATTTTCTTTGGACTGTTTTCACATTAGGGAGTTAGGGCTAGCGACTGTCTTTTGGTTTGTTTATTTCTATCAGGCTAGCTAGCACTTTCTGTGGGAAATGGCTTATTTTATTTATTATGTTGTCCTTGGTTCGCCCTGAGTTGAAGTGTCATGTTTTGTTTGACACTTTCTTTCGTTTAAAAT
This sequence comes from Channa argus, assembly GCF_033026475.1. Taxonomy (NCBI): domain Eukaryota; kingdom Metazoa; phylum Chordata; class Actinopteri; order Anabantiformes; family Channidae; genus Channa; species Channa argus. Next base: position 292,079 of record NW_027125263.1, on the reverse strand, counting down.
AAATATCATTCTGTTGGAACATCTCGATCCTGGATTTTGGTTTGGGGATCGGAGAGGGAACATGCTAATTTATCTTTGTATGTTGCACCCTGACCCCCTAGACAGGGGCGTAACAGACCAGTACAGTTATAGTACTTTGTACTTTGCCACATTTATCTTCTTCTTAGCAAGTGTCATGCATTCTGCTTCTCCAGCGTTTTTAAGAGCTGTTGATGATGTCAAATGCAGCTTACGGCCACACCGCTCTCTAAGCGCCCGATCTCGCCCGATCTCGTCCGATCTCGGCAGCCAAATAGGGCCGGACCTTGTTAGTACTTGGTAGGAAGACCGCCTGGGAATACCACAAGCTGTAATCTTCTTTGCTTGAGTTTACGGGCAGCACAAGCTGGTGTTACTGCCTATTTATTCATAGAAATTGTTCTATATTTTCATCAAATTTTGTTCTTTCATTGCTGTTTTGCAACTTTATTGGTTTGTCAACCATCGTGCTTCATTACTAGTAGACCATGTTACGGTCCTGGCCATATGTGTTGTTTTTATTTTATTGTTCTTATAGGTGCCCTGCCTGATTGGCCGGATTGGGGGGCAGTACAGGAAGCTGATTGGTCCATCCTACACTTCCTGGAGTTTTAAAAGTACGGTTCCCAACAGCTAGCGAGGCTCTTTCTGGCATCAGCGCCTGTTTGCTGTTCTTGGTTTCCAAACCTTATTTAGCATTTTTGAATTGTTAGGTTTTGTGCCGTGGTTTTGTTTATAAATTGTATATTTTGTAAATAGTATTAAATCTGTAGGGGTGGACTGCCATTTTCTTTTGATTGTTTTCTCTTGTTTTCACATTAGGGAGTTAGGGTTAGCGACTGTCTTTTGGTTTGTTTATTTCTATCAGGCTAGCTAGCACTTTCTGTAGGAAATGGCTTATTTTGTTTATTATGTTGGCCTTGGTTCGCCCTGAGTTGTAGTGTCATGTTTTGTTTGACACTTTCTTTCGTTTAAAATAAATATCATTCTGTTGGAACATCTCGATCCTGGATTTTGGTTTGGGGATCGGAGAGGGAACATGCTAATTTATCTTTGTATGTTGCACCCTGACCCCCTAGACAGGGGCGTAACAGACCAGTACAGTTATAGTACTTTGTACTTTGCCACATTTATCTTCTTCTTAGCAAGTGTCATGCATTCTGCTTCTCCAGCGTTTTTAAGAGCTGTTGATGATGTCAAATGCAGCTTACGGCCACACTGCTCTCTAAGCGCCCGATCCCGTCCGATCTTGGCAGCCAAATAGGGCCGGACCTTGTTAGTACTTGGTAGGAAGACCGCCTGGGAGTACCACAAGCTGTAATCTTCTTTGCTTGAGTTTACGGGCAGCACAAGCTGGTGTTACTTCCTATTTATTCATAGAAATTGTTCTATGTTTTCATCAAATTTTGTTCTTTCATTGCTGTTTTGCTACTTTATTGGTTTGCCAACCATCGTGCTTCATTACTAGTAGACCATGTTACGGTCCTGGCCATATGTGTTGTTTTTATTTTATTGTTCTTATAGGTGCCCTGCCTGATTGGCCGGATTGGGGGGCAGTACAGGAAGCTGATTGGTCCATCCTACACTTCCTGGAGTTTTAAAAGTACGGTTCCCAACAGCTAGCGAGGCTCTTTCTGGCATCAGCACCTGTTTGCTGTTCTTGGTTTCCAAAACTTATTTAGCATTTTTGAATTGTTAGGTTTTGTGCCGTGGTTTTGTTTATAAATTGTATATTTTGTAAATAGTATTAAATCTGTAGTGGTGAACTGCCATTTTCTTTGGACTGTTTTCACATTAGGGAGTTAGGGCTAGCGACTGTCTTTTGGTTTGTTTATTTCTATCAGGCTAGCTAGCACTTTCTGTGGGAAATGGCTTATTTTGTTTATTATGTTGGCCTTGGTTCGCCCTGAGTTGTAGTGTCATGTTTTGTTTGACACTTTCTTTCGTTTAAAATAAATATCATTCTGTTGGAACATCTCGATCCTGGATTTTGGTTTGGGGATCGGAGAGGGAACATGCTAATTTATCTTTGTATGTTGCACCCTGACCCCCTAGACAGGGGCGTAACAGACCAGTACAATTATAGTACTTTGTACTTTGCCACATTTATCTTCTTCTTAGCAAGTGTCATGCATTCTGCTTCTCCAGCGTTTTTAAGAGCTGTTGATGATGTCAAATGCAGCTTACGGCCACACTGCTCTCTAAGCGCCGGATCCCGTCCGATCTCGGCAGCCAAATAGGGCCGGGCCTGGTTAGTACTTGGTAGGAAGACCGCCTGGGAATACCACGTGCTGTAAGCTTTTTTGCTTGGGTTTACGGGCAGCACAAGCTGGTGTTACTGTCTATTTATTCATAGAAATTGTTCTATATTTTCATCAAATTTTGTTCTTTCATTGCTGTTTTGCAACTTTATTGGTTTGTCAACCATCGTGCTTCATTACTAGTAGACCATGTTACGGTCCTGGCCATATGTGTTGTTTTTATTTTATTGTTCTTATAGGTGCCCTGCCTGATTGGCCGGATTGGGGGGCAGTACAGGAAGCTGATTGGTCCATCCTACACTTCCTGGAGTTTTAAAAGTACGGTTCCCAACAGCTAGCGAGGCTCTTTCTGGCATCAGCACCTGTTTGCTGTTCTTGGTTTCCAAAACTTATTTAGCATTTTTGAATTGTTAGGTTTTGTGCCGTGGTTTTGTTTATAAATTGTATATTTTGTAAATAGTATTAAATCTGTAGTGGTGAACTGCCATTTTCTTTGGACTGTTTTCACATTAGGGAGTTAGGGCTAGCGACTGTCTTTTGGTTTGTTTATTTCTATCAGGCTAGCTAGCACTTTCTGTGGGAAATGGCTTATTTTGTTTATTATGTTGGCCTTGGTTCGCCCTGAGTTGAAGTGTCATGTTTTGTTTGACACTTTCTTTCGTTTAAAATAAATATCATTCTGTTGGAACATCTCGATCCTGGATTTTGGTTTGGGGATCGGAGAGGGAACATGCTAATTTATCTTTGTATGTTGCACCCTGACCCCCTAGACAGGGGCGTAACAGACCAGTACAGTTATAGTACTTTGTACTTTGCCACATTTATCTTCTTCTTAGCAAGTGTCATGCATTCTGCTTCTCCAGCGTTTTTAAGAGCTGTTGATGATGTGAAATGCAGCTTACGGCCACACCGCTCTCTAAGCGCCCGATCTCGTCCGATCTCGGCAGCCAAATAGAGCCGGGCCTGGTTAGTACTTGGTAGGAAGACCGCCTGGGAATACCAGGTGCTGTAAGCTTTTTTGCTTGAGTTTACGGGCAGCACAAGCTGGTGTTACTGCCTATTTATTCATAGAAATTGTTGTATATTTTCATCAAATTTTGTTCTTTCATTGCTGTTTTGCTACTTTGTTGGTTTGTCAACCATCGTGCTTCATTACTAGTAGACCATGTTATGGTCCTGGCCATATGTGTTGTTTTTATTTTGTTGTTCTTATAGGTGCCCTGCCTGATTGGCCGGATTTGGGGGAAGTACAGGAAGCTGATTGGTCCATCCTACACTTCCTGGAGTTTTAAAAGTACGGTTCCCAACAGCTAGCGAGGCTCTTTCTGGCAGCAGCACCTGTTTGCTGTTCTTGCTTTCCAAACCTTATTTAGCATTTTTGAATTGTTAGGTTTTGTGCCGTGGTTTTGTTTATAAATTGTATATTTTGTAAATAGTATTAAATCTGTAGGGGTGAACTGCCATTTTCTTTGGACTGTTTTCACATTAGGGAGTTAGGGTTAGCGACTGTCTTTTGGTTTGTTTATTTCTATCAGGCTAGCTAGCACTTTCTGTGGGAAATGGCTTATTTTGTTTATTATGTTGGCCTTGGTTCGCCCTGAGTTGAAGTGTCATGTTTTGTTTGACACTTTCTTTCGTTTAAAATAAATATCATTCTGTTGGAACATCTCGATCCTGGATTTTGGTTTGGGGATCGGAGAGGGAACATGCTAATTTATTTTTGTATGTTGCACCCTGACCCCCTAGACAGGGGCGTAACAGACCAGTACATTCATAGTACTTTGTACTTTGCCACATTTATCTTCTTCTTAGCAAGTGTCATGCATTCTGCTTCTCTAGCGTTCTTAAGAGCTGTTGATGATGTCAAGTGCAGTTTACGGCCACACCGCTCTCTAAGCGCCCGATCTCGTCCGATCTCGGCAGCCAAATAGGGCCGGGCCTGGTTAGTACTTGGTAGGAAGACCGCATGGGAATACCAGGTGCTGTAAGCTTTTTTGCTTGGGTTTACGGGCAGCACAAGCTGGTGTTACTGCCTATTTATTCATAGAAATTGTTCTATATTTTCATCAAATTTTGTTCTTTCATTGCTGTTTTGCTACTTTATTGGTTTGTCAACCATCGTGCTTCATTACTAATAGACCATGTTACCGTCCTGGCCATATGTGTTGTTTTTATTTTCTTGTTCTTATAGGTGCCCTGCCTGATTGGCCGGATTTGGGGGAAGTACAGGAAGCTGATTGGTCCATCCTACACTTCCTGGAGTTTTAAAAGTACGGTTCCCAACAGCTAGCGAGGCTCTTTCTGGCAGCAGCACCTGTTTGCTGTTCTTGCTTTCCAAACCTTATTTAGCATTTTTGAATTGTTAGGTTTTGTGCCGTGGTTTTGTTTATAAATTGTATATTTTGTAAATAGTATTAAATCTGTAGGGGTGGACTGCCATTTTCTTTTGATTGTTTTCTCTTGTTTTCACATTAGGGAGTTAGGGTTAGCGACTGTCTTTTGGTTTGTTTATTTCTATCAGGCTAGCTAGCACTTTCTGTGGGAAATGGCTTATTTTGTTTATTATGTTGGCCTTGGTTCGCCCTGAGTTGTAGTGTCATGTTTTGTTTGACACTTTCTTTCGTTTAAAATAAATATCATTCTGTTGGAACATCTCGATCCTGGATTTTGGTTTGGGGATCGGAGAGGGAACATGCTAATTTATCTTTGTATGTTGCACCCTGACCCCCTAGAAAGGGGCGTAACAGACCAGTACAGTTATAGTACTTTGTACTTTGCCACATTTATCTTCTTCTTAGCAAGTGTCATGCATTCTGCTTCTCCAGCGTTTTTAAGAGCTGTTGATGATGTCAAATGCAGCTTACGGCAACACTGCTCTCTAAGCGCCCGATCCCGTCCGATCTCGGCAGCCAAATAGGGCCGGGCCTGGTTAGTACTTGGTAGGAAGACCGCCTGGGAATACCAGGTGCTGTAAGCTTTTTTGCTTGGGTTTACGGGCAGCACAAGCTGGTGTTACTGCCTATTTATTCATAGAAATTGTTCTATATTTTCATCAAATTTTGTTCTTTCATTGCTGTTTTGCAACTTTATTGGTTTGTCAACCATCGTGCTTCATTACTAGTAGACCATGTTACGGTCCTGGCCATATGTGTTGTTTTTATTTTCTTGTTCTTATAGGTGCCCTGCCTGATTGGCCGGATTGGGGGGCAGTACAGGAAGCTGATTGGTCCATCCTACACTTCCTGGAGTTTTAAAAGTACGGTTCCCAACAGCTAGCGAGGCTCTTTCTGGCATCAGCGCCTGTTTGCTGTTCTTGGTTTCCAAACCTTATTTAGCATTTTTGAATTGTTAGGTTTTGTGCCGTGGTTTTGTTTATAAATTGTATATTTTGTAAATAGTATTAAATCTGTAGGGGTGAACAGCCATTTTCTTTTGATTGTTTTCTCTTGTTTTCACATTAGGGAGTTAGGGTTAGCGACTGTCTTTTGGTTTGTTTATTTCTATCAGGCTAGCTAGCACTTTCTGTGGGAAATGGCTTATTTTGTTTATTATGTTGGCCTTGGTTCGCCCTGAGTTGTAGTGTCATGTTTTGTTTGACACTTTCTTTCGTTTAAAATAAATATTATTCTGTTGGAACATCTCGATCCTGGATTTTGGTTTGGGGATCGGAGAGGGAACATGCTAATTTATCTTTGTATGTTGCACCCTGACCCCCTAGACAGGGGCGTAACAGACCAGTACAGTTATAGTACTTTGTACTTTGCCACATTTATCTTCTTCTTAGCAAGTGTCATGCATTCTGCTTCTCCAGCGTTTTTAAGAGCTGTTGATGATGTCAAATGCAGCTTACGGCCACACTGCTCTCTAAGCGCACGATCCCGTCCGATCTCGGCAGCCAAATAGGGCCGGGCCTGGTTAGTACTTGGTAGGAAGACCGCCTGGGAATACCACGTGCTGTAAGCTTTTTTGCTTGGGTTTACGGGCAGCACAAGCTGGTGTTACTGCCTATTTATTCATAGAAATTGTTCTATATTTTCATCAAATTTTGTTCTTTCATTGCTGTTTTGCAACTTTATTGGTTTGTCAACCATCGTGCTTCATTACTAGTAGACCATGTTACGGTCCTGGCCATATGTGTTGTTTTTATTTTATTGTTCTTATAGGTGCCCTGCCTGATTGGCCGGATTGGGGGGCAGTACAGGAAACTGATTGGTCCATCCTACACTTCCTGGAGTTTTAAAAGTACGGTTCCCAACAGCTAGCGAGGCTCTTTCTGGCATCAGCACCTGTTTGCTGTTCTTGGTTTCCAAACCTTATTTAGCATTTTTGAATTGTTAGGTTTTGTGCCGTGGTTTTGTTTATAAATTGTATATTTTGTAAATAGTATTAAATCTGTAGTGGTGAACTGCCATTTTCTTTGGACTGTTTTCACATTAGGGAGTTAGGGCTAGCGACTGTCTTTTGGTTTGTTTATTTCTATCAGGCTAGCTAGCACTTTCTGTGGGAAATGGCTTATTTTATTTATTATGTTGGCCTTGGTTCGCCCTGAGTTGAAGTGTCATGTTTTGTTTGACACTTTCTTTCGTTTAAAATAAATATCATTCTGTTGGAACATCTCGATCCTGGATTTTGGTTTGGGGATCGGAGAGGGAACATGCTAATTTATCTTTGTATGTTGCACCCTGACCCCCTAGACAGGGGCGTAACAGACCAGTACAGTTATAGTACTTTGTACTTTGCCACATTTATCTTCTTCTTAGCAAGTGTCATGCATTCTGCTTCTCCAGCGTTTTTAAGAGCTGTTGATGATGTCAAATGCAGCTTACGGCCACACCGCTCTCTAAGCGCCCGATCTCGCCCGATCTCGTCCGATCTCGGCAGCCAAATAGGGCCGGGCCTGGTTAGTACTTGGTAGGAAGACCGCCTGGGAATACCAGGTGCTGTAAGCTTTTTTGCTTGGGTTTACGGGCAGCACAAGCTGGTGTTACTGCCTATTTATTCATAGAAATTGTTCTATATTTTCATCAAATTTTGTTCTTTCATTGCTGTTTTGCTACTTTATTGGTTTGCCAACCATCGTGCTTCATTACTAGTAGACCATGTTACGGTCCTGGCCATATGTGTTGTTTTTATTTTCTTGTTCTTATAGGTGCCCTGCCTGATTGGCCGGATTGGGGGGCAGTACAGGAAGCTGATTGGTCCATCCTACACTTCCTGGAGTTTTAAAAGTACGGTTCCCAACAGCTAGCGAGGCTCTTTCTGGCATCAGCACCTGTTTGCTGTTCTTGGTTTCCAAACCTTATTTAGCATTTTTGAATTGTTAGATTTTGTGCCGTGGTTTTGTTTATAAATTGTATATTTTGTAAATAGTATTAAATCTGTAGGGGTGAACTGCCATTTTCTTTGGACTGTTTTCACATTAGGGAGTTAGGGTTAGCGACTGTCTTTTGGTTTGTTTATTTCTATCAGGCTAGCTAGCACTTTCTGTGGGAAATGGCTTATTTTGTTTATTATGTTGGCCTTGGTTCGCCCTGAGTTGTAGTGTCATGTTTTGTTTGACACTTTCTTTCGTTTAAAATAAATATCATTCTGTTGGAACATCTCGATCCTGGATTTTGGTTTGGGGATCGGAGAGGGAACATGCTAATTTATCTTTGTATGTTGCACCCTGACCCCCTAGACAGGGGCGTAACAGACCAGTACAGTCATAGTACTTTGTACTTTGCCACATTTATCTTCTTCTTAGCAAGTGTCATGCATTCTGCTTCTCTAGCGTTCTTAAGAGCTGTTGATGATGTCAAGTGCAGTTTACGGCCACACCGCTCTCTAAGTGCCCGATCTCGTCCGATCTCGGCAGCCAAATAGGGCCGGGCCTGGTTAGTACTTGGTAGGAAGACCGCATGGGAATACCAGGTGCTGTAAGCTTTTTTGCTTGGGTTTACGGGCAGCACAAGCTGGTGTTACTGCCTATTTATTCATAGAAATTGTTCTATATTTTCATCAAATTTTGTTCTTTCATTGCTGTTTTGCTACTTTATTGGTTTGTCAACCATCGTGCTTCATTACTAATAGACCATGTTACCGTCCTGGCCATATGTGTTGTTTTTATTTTCTTGTTCTTATAGGTGCCCTGCCTGATTGGCCGGATTTGGGGGAAGTACAGGAAGCTGATTGGTCCATCCTACACTTCCTGGAGTTTTAAAAGTACGGTTCCCAACAGCTAGCGAGGCTCTTTCTGGCAGCAGCACCTGTTTGCTGTTCTTGCTTTCCAAACCTTATTTAGCATTTTTGAATTGTTAGGTTTTGTGCCGTGGTTTTGTTTATAAATTGTATATTTTGTAAATAGTATTAAATCTGTAGGGGTGGACTGCCATTTTCTTTTGATTGTTTTCTCTTGTTTTCACATTAGGGAGTTAGGGTTAGCGACTGTCTTTTGGTTTGTTTATTTCTATCAGGCTAGCTAGCACTTTCTGTGGGAAATGGCTTATTTTGTTTATTATGTTGGCCTTGGTTCGCCCTGAGTTGTAGTGTCATGTTTTGTTTGACACTTTCTTTCGTTTAAAATAAATATCATTCTGTTGGAACATCTCGATCCTGGATTTTGGTTTGGGGATCGGAGAGGGAACATGCTAATTTATCTTTGTATGTTGCACCCTGACCCCCTAGACAGGGGCGTAACAGACCAGTACAGTTATAGTACTTTGTACTTTGCCACATTTATCTTCTTCTTAGCAAGTGTCATGCATTCTGCTTCTCCAGCGTTTTCAAGAGCTGTTGATGATGTCAAATGCAGCTTACGGCCACACTGCTCTCTAAGCGCCGGATCCCGTCCGATCTCGGCAGCCAAATAGGGCCGGGCCTGGTTAGTACTTGGTAGGAAGACCGCCTGGGAATACCACGTGCTGTAAGCTTTTTTGCTTGGGTTTACGGGCAGCACAAGCTGGTGTTACTGCCTATTTATTCATAGAAATTGTTCTATATTTTCATCAAATTTTGTTCTTTCATTGCTGTTTTGCAACTTTATTGGTTTGTCAACCATCGTGCTTCATTACTAGTAGACCATGTTACGGTCCTGGCCATATGTGTTGTTTTTATTTTCTTGTTCTTATAGGTGCCCTGCCTGATTGGCCGGATTGGGGGGCAGTACAGGAAGCTGATTGGTCCATCCTACACTTCCTGGAGTTTTAAAAGTACGGTTCCCAACAGCTAGCGAGGCTCTTTCTGGCATCAGCGCCTGTTTGCTGTTCTTGGTTTCCAAACCTTATTTAGCATTTTTGAATTGTTAGGTTTTGTGCCGTGGTTTTGTTTATAAATTGTATATTTTGTAAATAGTATTAAATCTGTAGGGGTGAACAGCCATTTTCTTTTGATTGTTTTCTCTTGTTTTCACATTAGGGAGTTAGGGTTAGCGACTGTCTTTTGGTTTGTTTATTTCTATCAGGCTAGCTAGCACTTTCTGTGGGAAATGGCTTATTTTGTTTATTATGTTGGCCTTGGTTCACCCTGAGTTGTAGTGTCATGTTTTGTTTGACACTTTCTTTCGTTTAAAATAAATATCATTCTGTTGGAACATCTCGATCCTGGATTTTGGTTTGGGGATCGGAGAGGGAACATGCTAATTTATCTTTGTATGTTGCACCCTGACCCCCTAGACAGGGGCGTAACAGACCAGTACAGTTATAGTACTTTTTACTTGGCCACATTTATCTTCTTCTTAGCAAGTGTCATGCATTCTGCTTCTCCAGCGTTTTTAAGAGCTGTTGATGATGTCAAATGCAGCTTACGGCCACACCGCTCTCTAAGCGCCCGATCTCGTCCGATCTCGGCAGCCAAATAGAGCCGGGCCTGGTTAGTACTTGGTAGGAAGACCGCCTGGGAATACCAGGTGCTGTAAGCTTTTTTGCTTGGGTTTACGGGCAGCACAAGCTGGTGTTACTGCCTATTTATTCATAGAAATTGTTCTATATTTTCATCAAATTTTGTTCTTTCATTGCTGTTTTGCTACTTTATTGGTTTGTCAACCATCGTGCTTCATTACTAATAGACCATGTTACGGTCCGGGCCATATGTGTTGTTTTCATTTTCTTGTTCTTATAGGTGCCCTGCCTGATTGGCCGGATTGGGGGGCAGTACAGGAAGCTGATTGGTCCATCCTACACTTCCTGGAGTTTTAAAAGTACGGTTCCCAACAGCTAGCGAGGCTCGTTCTGGCATCAGCACCTGTTTGCTGTTCTTGGTTTCCAAACCTTATTTAGCATTTTTGAATTGTTAGGTTTTGTGCCGTGGTTTTGTTTATAAATTGTATATTTTGTAAATAGTATTAAATCTGTAGGGGTGGACTGCCATTTTCTTTTGATTGTTTTCTCTTGTTTTCACATTAGGGAGTTAGGGTTAGCGACTGTCTTTTGGTTTGTTTATTTCTATCAGGCTAGCTAGCACTTTCTGTGGGAAATGGCTTATTTTGTTTATTAAGTTGGTGTCATGTTTTGTTTGACACTTTCTTTCGTTTAAAATAAATATCATTCTGTTGGAACATCTCGACCCTGGATTTTGGTTTGGGGATCGGAGAGGGAACATGCTAATTTATCTTTGTATGTTGCACCCTGACCCCCTAGACAGGGGCGTAACAGACCAGTACAGTTATAGTACTTTGTACTTTGCCACATTTATCTTCTTCTTAGCAAGTGTCATGCATTCTGCTTCTCCAGCGTTTTTAAGAGCTGTTGATGATGTCAAATGCAGCTTACGGCCACACCGCTCTCTAAGCGCCCGATCCCGTCCGATCTCGGCAGCCAAATAGGGCCGGGCCTTGTTAGTACTTGGTAGGAAGACCGCCTGGGAATACTACGTGCTGTAAGCTTCTTTGCTTGGGTTTACGGGCAGCACAAGCTGGTGTTACTGCCTATTTATTCATAGAAATTGTTCTATATTTTCATCAAATTTTGTTCTTTCATTGCTGTTTTGCTACTTTATTGGTTTGTCAACCATCGTGCTTCATTACTAATAGACCATGTTACGGTCCTGGCCATATGTGTTGTTTTTATTTTCTTGTTCTTATAGGTGCCCTGCCTGTTTGGCCGGATTGGGGGGAAGTACAGGAAGCTGATTGGTCCATCCTACACTTCCTGGAGTTTTAAAAGTACGGTTCCCAACAGCTAGCGAGGCTCTTTCTGGCAGCAGCACCTGTTTGCTGTTCTTGCTTTCCAAACCTTATTTAGCATTTTTGAATTGTTAGGTTTTGTGCCGTGGTTTTGTTTATAAATTGTATATTTTGTAAATAGTATTAAATCTGTAGGGGTGGACTGCCATTTTCTTTGGACTGTTTTCACATTAGGGAGTTAGGGTTAGCGACTGTCTTTTGGTTTGTTTATTTCTATCAGGATAGCTAGCACTTTCTGTGGGAAATGGCTTATTTTGTTTATTATGTTGGCCTTGGTTCGCCCTGAGTTGTAGTGTCATGTTTTGTTTGACACTTTCTTTCGTTTAAAATAAATATCATTCTGTTGGAACATCTCGATCCTGGATTTTGGTTTGGGGATCGGAGAGGGAACATGCTAATTTATCTTTGTATGTTGCACCCTGACCCCCTAGACAGGGGCGTAACAGACCAGTACAGTTATAGTACTTTTTACTTGGCCACATTTATCTTCTTCTTAGCAAGTGTCATGCATTCTGCTTTTCCAGCGTTTTTAAGAGCTGTTGATGATGTCAAATGCAGCTTACGGCCACACCACTCTCTAAGCGCCCGATCTCGTCCGATCTCGGCAGCCAAATAGAGTCGGGCCTGGTTAGTACTTGGTAGGAAGACCGCCTGGGAATACCAGGTGCTGTAAGCTTTTTTGCTTGGGTTTACGGGCAGCACAAGCTGGTGTTACTGCCTATTTATTCATAGAAATTGTTCTATATTTTCATCAAATTTTGTTCTTTCATTGCTGTTTTGCTACTTTATTGGTTTGTCAACCATCGTGCTTCATTACTAATAGACCATGTTACGGTCCGGGCCATATGTGTTGTTTTCATTTTCTTGTTCTTATAGGTGCCCTGCCTGATTGGCCGGATTGGGGGGCAGTACAGGAAGCTGATTGGTCCATCCTACACTTCCTGGAGTTTTAAAAGTACGGTTCCCAACAGCTAGCGAGGCTCTTTCTGGCATCAGCACCTGTTTGCTGTTCTTGGTTTCCAAACCTTATTTAGCATTTTTGAATTGTTAGGTTTTGTGCCGTGGTTTTGTTTATAAATTGTATATTTTGTAAATAGTATTAAATCTGTAGGGGTGGACTGCCATTTTCTTTTGATTGTTTTCTCTTGTTTTCACATTAGGGAGTTAGGGTTAGCGACTGTCTTTTGGTTTGTTTATTTCTATCAGGCTAGCTAGCACTTTCTGTGGGAAATGGCTTATTTTGTTTATTAAGTTGGTGTCATGTTTTGTTTGACACTTTCTTTCGTTTAAAATAAATATCATTCTGTTGGAACATCTCGACCCTGGATTTTGGTTTGGGGATCGGAGAGGGAACATGCTAATTTATCTTTGTATGTTGCACCCTGACCCCCTAGACAGGGGCGTAACAGACCAGTACAGTTATAGTACTTTGTACTTTGCCACATTTATCTTCTTCTTAGCAAGTGTCATGCATTCTGCTTCTCCAGCGTTTTTAAGAGCTGTTGATGATGTCAAATGCAGCTTACGGCCACACCGCTCTCTAAGCGCCCGATCCCGTCCGATCTCGGCAGCCAAATAGGGCCGGGCCTTGTTAGTACTTGGTAGGAAGACCGCCTGGGAATACTACGTGCTGTAAGCTTCTTTGCTTGGGTTTACGGGCAGCACAAGCTGGTGTTACTGCCTATTTATTCATAGAAATTGTTCTATATTTTCATCAAATTTTGTTCTTTCATTGCTGTTTTGCTACTTTATTGGTTTGTCAACCATCGTGCTTCATTACTAATAGACCATGTTACGGTCCTGGCCATATGTGTTGTTTTTATTTTCTTGTTCTTATAGGTGCCCTGCCTGTTTGGCCGGATTGGGGGGAAGTACAGGAAGCTGATTGGTCCATCCTACACTTCCTGGAGTTTTAAAAGTACGGTTCCCAACAGCTAGCGAGGCTCTTTCTGGCAGCAGCACCTGTTTGCTGTTCTTGCTTTCCAAACCTTATTTAGCATTTTTGAATTGTTAGGTTTTGTGCCGTGGTTTTGTTTATAAATTGTATATTTTGTAAATAGTATTAAATCTGTAGGGGTGGACTGCCATTTTCTTTGGACTGTTTTCACATTAGGGAGTTAGGGTTAGCGACTGTCTTTTGGTTTGTTTATTTCTATCAGGATAGCTAGCACTTTCTGTGGGAAATGGCTTATTTTGTTTATTATGTTGGCCTTGGTTCGCCCTGAGTTGTAGTGTCATGTTTTGTTTGACACTTTCTTTCGTTTAAAATAAATATCATTCTGTTGGAACATCTCGATCCTGGATTTTGGTTTGGGGATCGGAGAGGGAACATGCTAACTTATCTTTGTATGTTGCACCCTGACCCCCTAGACAGGGGCGTAACAGACCAGTACAGTTATAGTACTTTGTACTTTGCCACATTTATCTTCTTCTTAGCAAGTGTCATGCATTCTGCTTTTCCAGCGTTTTTAAGAGCTGTTGATGATGTCAAATGCAGCTTACGGCCACACCGCTCTCTAAGCGCCCGATCTCGTCCGATCTCGGCAGCCAAATAGAGCCGGGCCTGGTTAGTACTTGGTAGGAAGACCGCCTGGGAATACCAGGTGCTGTAAGCTTTTTTGCTTGGGTTTACGGGCAGCACAAGCTGGTGTTACTGCCTATTTATTCATAGAAATTGTTCTATATTTTCATCAAATTTTGTTCTTTCATTGCTGTTTTGCTACTTTATTGGTTTGTCAACCATCGTGCTTCATTACTAGTAGACCATGTTACGGTCCTGGCCATATGTGTTGTTTTTATTTTGTTGTTCTTATAGGTGCCCTGCCTGATTGGCCGGATTTGGGGGAAGTACAGGAAGCTGATTGGTCCATCCTACACTTCCTGGAGTTTTAAAAGTACGGTTCCCAACAGCTAGCGAGGCTCTTTCTGGCAGCAGCACCTGTTTGCTGTTCTTGCTTTCCAAACCTTATTTAGCATTTTTGAATTGTTAGGTTTTGTGCCGTGGTTTTGTTTATAAATTGTATATTTTGTAAATAGTATTAAATCTGTAGGGGTGAACTGCCATTTTCTTTGGACTGTTTTCACATTAGGGAGTTAGGGTTAGCGACTGTCTTTTGGTTTGTTTATTTCTATCAGGCTAGCTAGCACTTTCTGTGGGAAATGGCTTATTTTGTTTATTATGTTGGCCTTGGTTCGCCCTGAGTTGTAGTGTCATGTTTTGTTTGACACTTTCTTTCGTTTAAAATAAATATCATTCTGTTGGAACATCTCGATCCTGGATTTTGGTTTGGGGATCGGAGAGGGAACATGCTAATTTATCTTTGTATGTTGCACCCTGACCCCCTAGACAGGGGCGTAACAGACCAGTACAGTTATAGTACTTTGTACTTTGCCACATTTATCTTCTTCTTAGCAAGTGTCATGCATTCTGCTTCTCCAGCGTTTTTAAGAGCTGTTGATGATGTCAAATGCAGCTTACGGCCACACCGCTCTCTAAGCGCCCGATCTCGTCCGATCTCGGCAGCCAAATAGAGCCGGGCCTGGTTAGTACTTGGTAGGAAGACCGCCTGGGAATACCAGGTGCTGTAAGCTTTTTTGCTTGGGTTTACGGGCAGCACAAGCTGGTGTTACTGCCTATTTATTCATAGAAATTGTTCTATATTTTCATCAAATTTTGTTCTTTCATTGCTGTTTTGCTACTTTATTGGTTTGTCAACCATCGTGCTTCATTACTAGTAGACCATGTTACGGTCCTGGCCATATGTGTTGTTTTTATTTTGTTGTTCTTAGAGGTGCCCTGCCTGATTGGCCGGATTTGGGGGAAGTACAGGAAGCTGATTGGTCCATCCTACACTTCCTGGAGTTTTAAAAGTACGGTTCCCAATAGCTAGCGAGGCTCTTTCTGGCAGCAGCACCTGTTTGCTGTTCTTGGTTTCCAAACATTATTTAGCATTTTTGAATTGTTAGGTTTTGTGCCGTGGTTTTGTTTATAAATTGTATATTTTGTAAATAGTATTAAATCTGTAGGGGTGAACAGCCATTTTCTTTTGATTGTTTTCTCTTGTTTTCACATTAGGGAGTTAGGGTTAGCGACTATCTTTTGGTTTGTTTATTTCTATCAGGCTAGCTAGCACTTTCTGTGGGAAATGGCTTAATTTGTTTATTATGTTGGCCTTGGTTCGCCCTGAGTTGTAGTGTCATGTTTTGTTTGACACTTTCTTTCGTTTAAAATAAATATCATTCTGTTGGAACATCTCGATCCTGGATTTTGGTTTGGGGATCGGAGAGGGAACATGCTAATTTATCTTTGTATGTTGCACCCTGACCCCCTAGACAGGGGCGTAACAGACCAGTACAGTTATAGTACTTTGTACTTTGCCACATTTATCTTCTTCTTAGCAAGTGTCATGCATTCTGCTTCTCCAGCGTTTTTAAGAGCTGTTGATGATGTCAAATGCAGCTTACGGCCACACCGCTCTCTAAGCGCCCGATCTCGCCCGATCTCGTCTGATCTCGGCAGCCAAATAGAGCCGGGCCTGGTTAGTACTTGGTAGGAAGACCGCCTGGGAATACCAGGTGCTGTAAGCTTTTTTGCTTGGGTTTACGGGCAGCACAAGCTGGTGTTACTTCCTATTTATTCATAGAAATTGTTCTATATTTTCATCAAATTTTGTTCTTTCATTGCTGTTTTGCTACTTTGTTGGTTTGTCAACCATCATGCTTCATTACTAGTAGACCATGTTACGGTCCTGGCCATATGTGTTGTTTTTATTTTGTTGTTCTTAGAGGTGCCCTGCCTGATTGGCCGGATTTGGGGGAAGTACAGGAAGCTGATTGGTCCATCCTACACTTCCTGGAGTTTTAAAAGTACGGTTCCCAACAGCTAGCGAGGCTCTTTCTGGCATCAGCACCTGTTTGCTGTTCTTGGTTTCCAAACCTTATTTAGCATTTTTGAATTGTTAGGTTTTGTGCCGTGGTTTTGTTTATAAATTGTATATTTTGTAAATAGTATTAAATCTGTAGGGGTGGACTGCCATTTTCTTTTGATTGTTTTCTCTTGTTTTCACATTAGGGAGTTAGGGTTAGCGACTGTCTTTTGGTTTGTTTATTTCTATCAGGCTAGCTAGCACTTTCTGTGGGAAATGGCTTATTTTGTTTATTATGTTGGCCTTGGTTCGCCCTGAGTTGTAGTGTCATGTTTTTTTTGACACTTTCTTTCGTTTAAAATAAATATCATTCTGTTGGAACATCTCGACCCTGGATTTTGGTTTGGGGATCGGAGAGGGAACATGCTAATTTATCTTTGTATGTTGCACCCTGACCCCCTAGACAGGGGCGTAACAGACCAGTACAGTTATAGTACTTTGTACTTTGCCACATTTATCTTCTTCTTAGCAAGTGTCATGCATTCTGCTTCTCCAGCGTTTTTAACAGCTGTTGATGATGTCAAATGCAGCTTACGGCCACACCGCTCTCTAAGCGCCCGATCTCGTCCGATCTCGGCAGCCAAATAGAGCCGGGCCTGGTTAGTACTTGGTAGGAAGACCGCCTGGGAATACCAGGTGCTGTAAGCTTTTTTGCTTGGGTTTACGGGCAGCACAAGCTGGTGTTACTGCCTATTTATTCATAGAAATTGTTCTATATTTTCATCAAATTTTGTTCTTTCATTGCTGTTTTGCTACTTTATTGGTTTGTCAACCATCGTGCTTCATTACTAATAGACCATGTTACGGTCCGGGCCATATGTGTTGTTTTCATTTTCTTGTTCTTATAGGTGCCCTGCCTGATTGGCCGGATTGGGGGGCAGTACAGGAAGCTGATTGGTCCATCCTACACTTCCTGGAGTTTTAAAAGTACGGTTCCCAACAGCTAGCGAGGCTCTTTCTGGCATCAGCACCTGTTTGCTGTTCTTGGTTTCCAAACCTTATTTAGCATTTTTGAATTGTTAGGTTTTGTGCCGTGGTTTTGTTTATAAATTGTATATTTTGTAAATAGTATTAAATCTGTAGGGGTGGACTGCCATTTTCTTTTGATTGTTTTCTCTTGTTTTCACATTAGGGAGTTAGGGTTAGCGACTGTCTTTTGGTTTGTTTATTTCTATCAGGCTAGCTAGCACTTTCTGTGGGAAATGGCTTATTTTGTTTATTAAGTTGGTGTCATGTTTTGTTTGACACTTTCTTTCGTTTAAAATAAATATCATTCTGTTGGAACATCTCGACCCTGGATTTTGGTTTGGGGATCGGAGAGGGAACATGCTAATTTATCTTTGTATGTTGCACCCTGACCCCCTAGACAGGGGCGTAACAGACCAGTACAGTTATAGTACTTTGTACTTTGCCACATTTATCTTCTTCTTAGCAAGTGTCATGCATTCTGCTTCTCCAGCGTTTTTAAGAGCTGTTGATGATGTCAAATGCAGCTTACGGCCACACCGCTCTCTAAGCGCCCGATCTCGTCCGATCTCGGCAGCCAAATAGGGCCGGGCCTGGTTAGTACTTGGTAGGAAGACCGCATGGGAATACCAGGTGCTGTAAGCTTTTTTGCTTGGGTTTACGGGCAGCACAAGCTGGTGTTACTGCCTATTTATTCATAGAAATTGTTCTATATTTTCATCAAATTTTGTTCTTTCATTGCTGTTTTGCTACTTTATTGGTTTGTCAACCATCGTGCTTCATTACTAATAGACCATGTTACCGTCCTGGCCATATGTGTTGTTTTTATTTTCTTGTTCTTATAGGTGCCCTGCCTGATTGGCCGGATTTGGGGGAAGTACAGGAAGCTGATTGGTCCATCCTACACTTCCTGGAGTTTTAAAAGTACGGTTCCCAACAGCTAGTGAGGCTCTTTCTGGCAGCAGCACCTGTTTGCTGTTCTTGCTTTCCAAACCTTATTTAGCATTTTTGAATTGTTAGGTTTTGTGCCGTGGTTTTGTTTATAAATTGTATATTTTGTAAATAGTATTAAATCTGTAGGGGTGGACTGCCATTTTCTTTTGATTGTTTTCTCTTGTTTTCACATTAGGGAGTTAGGGTTAGCGACTGTCTTTTGGTTTGTTTATTTCTATCAGGCTAGCTAGCACTTTCTGTGGGAAATGGCTTATTTTGTTTATTATGTTGGCCTTGGTTCGCCCTGAGTTGTAGTGTCATGTTTTGTTTGACACTTTCTTTCGTTTAAAATAAATATCATTCTGTTGGAACATCTCGATCCTGGATTTTGGTTTGGGGATCTGAGAGGGAACATGCTAATTTATCTTTGTATGTTGCACCCTGACCCCCTAGACAGGGGCGTAACAGACCAGTACAGTTATAGTACTTTGTACTTTGCCACATTTATCTTCTTCTTAGCAAGTGTCATGCATTCTGCTTCTCCAGCGTTTTTAAGAGCTGTTGATGATGTCAAATGCAGCTTACGGCCACACTGCTCTCTAAGCGCCGGATCCCGTCCGATCTCGGCAGCCAAATAGGGCCGGGCCTGGTTAGTACTTGGTAGGAAGACCGCCTGGGAATACCACGTGCTGTAAGCTTTTTTGCTTGGGTTTACGGGCAGCACAAGCTGGTGTTACTGCCTATTTATTCATAGAAATTGTTCTATATTTTCATCAAATTTTGTTCTTTCATTGCTGTTTTGCAACTTTATTGGTTTGTCAACCATCGTGCTTCATTACTAGTAGACCATGTTACGGTCCTGGCCATATGTGTTGTTTTTATTTTCTTGTTCTTATAGGTGCCCTGCCTGATTGGCCGGATTGGGGGGCAGTACAGGAAGCTGATTGGTCCATCCTACACTTCCTGGAGTTTTAAAAGTACGGTTCCCAACAGCTAGCGAGGCTCTTTCTGGCATCAGCGCCTGTTTGCTGTTCTTGGTTTCCAAACCTTATTTAGCATTTTTGAATTGTTAGGTTTTGTGCCGTGGTTTTGTTTATAAATTGTATATTTTGTAAATAGTATTAAATCTGTAGGGGTGAACAGCCATTTTCTTTTGATTGTTTTCTCTTGTTTTCACATTAGGGAGTTAGGGTTAGCGACTGTCTTTTGGTTTGTTTATTTCTATCAGGCTAGCTAGCACTTTCTGTGGGAAATGGCTTATTTTGTTTATTATGATGGCCTTGGTTCGCCCTGAGTTGTAGTGTCATGTTTTGTTTGACACTTTCTTTCGTTTAAAATAAATATCATTCTGTTGGAACATCTCGATCCTGGATTTTGGTTTGGGGATCGGAGAGGGAACATGCTAATTTATCTTTGTATGTTGCACCCTGACCCCCTAGACAGGGGCGTAACAGACCAGTACAGTTATAGTACTTTTTACTTGGCCACATTTATCTTCTTCTTAGCAAGTGTCATGCATTCTGCTTCTCCAGCGTTTTTAAGAGCTGTTGATGATGTCAAATGCAGCTTACGGCCACACCGCTCTCTAAGCGCCCTATCTCGTCCGATCTCGGCAGCCAAATAGAGCCGGGCCTGGTTAGTACTTGGTAGGAAGACCGCCTGGGAATACCAGGTGCTGTAAGCTTTTTTGCTTGGGTTTACGGGCAGCACAAGCTGGTGTTACTGCCTATTTATTCATAGAAATTGTTCTATATTTTCATCAAATTTTGTTCTTTCATTGCTGTTTTGCTACTTTATTGGTTTGTCAACCATCGTGCTTCATTACTAATAGACCATGTTACGGTCCGGGCCATATGTGTTGTTTTCATTTTCTTGTTCTTATAGGTGCCCTGCCTGATTGGCCGGATTGGGGGGCAGTACAGGAAGCTGATTGGTCCATCCTACACTTCCTGGAGTTTTAAAAGTACGGTTCCCAACAGCTAGCGAGGCTCTTTCTGGCATCAGCACCTGTTTGCTGTTCTTGGTTTCCAAACCTTATTTAGCATTTTTGAATTGTTAGGTTTTGTGCCGTGGTTTTGTTTATAAATTGTATATTTTGTAAATAGTATTAAATCTGTAGGGGTGGACTGCCATTTTCTTTTGATTGTTTTCTCTTGTTTTCACATTAGGGAGTTAGGGTTAGCGACTGTCTTTTGGTTTGTTTATTTCTATCAGGCTAGCTAGCACTTTCTGTGGGAAATGGCTTATTTTGTTTATTAAGTTGGTGTCATGTTTTGTTTGACACTTTCTTTCGTTTAAAATAAATATCATTCTGTTGGAACATCTCGACCCTGGATTTTGGTTTGGGGATCGGAGAGGGAACATGCTAATTTATCTTTGTATGTTGCACCCTGACCCCCTAGACAGGGGCGTAACAGACCAGTACAGTTATAGTACTTTGTACTTTGCCACATTTATCTTCTTCTTAGCAAGTGTCATGCATTCTGCTTCTCCAGCGTTTTTAAGAGCTGTTGATGATGTCAAATGCAGCTTACGGCCACACCGCTCTCTAAGCGCCCGATCCCGTCCGATCTCGGCAGCCAAATAGGGCCGGGCCTTGTTAGTACTTGGTAGGAAGACCGCCTGGGAATACTACGTGCTGTAAGCTTCTTTGCTTGGGTTTACGGGCAGCACAAGCTGGTGTTACTGCCTATTTATTCATAGAAATTGTTCTATATTTTCATCAAATTTTGTTCTTTCATTGCTGTTTTGCTACTTTATTGGTTTGTCAACCATCGTGCTTCATTACTAATAGACCATGTTACGGTCCTGGCCATATGTGTTGTTTTTATTTTCTTGTTCTTATAGGTGCCCTGCCTGTTTGGCCGGATTGGGGGGAAGTACAGGAAGCTGATTGGTCCATCCTACACTTCCTGGAGTTTTAAAAGTACGGTTCCCAACAGCTAGCGAGGCTCTTTCTGGCAGCAGCACCTGTTTGCTGTTCTTGCTTTCCAAACCTTATTTAGCATTTTTGAATTGTTAGGTTTTGTGCCGTGGTTTTGTTTATAAATTGTATATTTTGTAAATAGTATTAAATCTGTAGGGGTGGACTGCCATTTTCTTTGGACTGTTTTCACATTAGGGAGTTAGGGTTAGCGACTGTCTTTTGGTTTGTTTATTTCTATCAGGATAGCTAGCACTTTCTGTGGGAAATGGCTTATTTTGTTTATTATGTTGGCCTTGGTTCGCCCTGAGTTGTAGTGTCATGTTTTGTTTGACACTTTCTTTCGTTTAAAATAAATATCATTCTGTTGGAACATCTCGATCCTGGATTTTGGTTTGGGGATCGGAGAGGGAACATGCTAATTTATCTTTGTATGTTGCACCCTGACCCCCTAGACAGGGGCGTAACAGACCAGTACAGTTATAGTACTTTTTACTTGGCCACATTTATCTTCTTCTTAGCAAGTGTCATGCATTCTGCTTTTCCAGCGTTTTTAAGAGCTGTTGATGATGTCAAATGCAGCTTACGGCCACACCGCTCTCTAAGCGCCCGATCTCGTCCGATCTCGGCAGCCAAATAGAGCCGGGCCTGGTTAGTACTTGGTAGGAAGACCGCCTGGGAATACCAGGTGCTGTAAGCTTTTTTGCTTGGGTTTACGGGCAGCACAAGCTGGTGTTACTGCCTATTTATTCATAGAAATTGTTCTATATTTTCATCAAATTTTGTTCTTTCATTGCTGTTTTGCTACTTTATTGGTTTGTCAACCATCGTGCTTCATTACTAATAGACCATGTTACGGTCCGGGCCATATGTGTTGTTTTCATTTTCTTGTTCTTATAGGTGCCCTGCCTGATTGGCCGGATTGGGGGGCAGTACAGGAAGCTGATTGGTCCATCCTACACTTCCTGGAGTTTTAAAAGTACGGTTCCCAACAGCTAGCGAGGCTCTTTCTGGCATCAGCACCTGTTTGCTGTTCTTGGTTTCCAAACCTTATTTAGCATTTTTGAATTGTTAGGTTTTGTGCCGTGGTTTTGTTTATAAATTGTATATTTTGTAAATAGTATTAAATCTGTAGGGGTGGACTGCCATTTTCTTTTGATTGTTTTCTCTTGTTTTCACATTAGGGAGTTAGGGTTAGCGACTGTCTTTTGGTTTGTTTATTTCTATCAGGCTAGCTAGCACTTTCTGTGGGAAATGGCTTATTTTGTTTATTAAGTTGGTGTCATGTTTTGTTTGACACTTTCTTTCGTTTAAAATAAATATCATTCTGTTGGAACATCTCGACCCTGGATTTTGGTTTGGGGATCGGAGAGGGAACATGCTAATTTATCTTTGTATGTTGCACCCTGACCCCCTAGACAGGGGCGTAACAGACCAGTACAGTTATAGTACTTTGTACTTTGCCACATTTATCTTCTTCTTAGCAAGTGTCATGCATTCTGCTTCTCCAGCGTTTTTAAGAGCTGTTGATGATGTCAAATGCAGCTTACGGCCACACCGCTCTCTAAGCGCCCGATCCCGTCCGATCTCGGCAGCCAAATAGGGCCGGGCCTTGTTAGTACTTGGTAGGAAGACCGCCTGGGAATACTACGTGCTGTAAGCTTCTTTGCTTGAGTTTACGGGCAGCACAAGCTGGTGTTACTGCCTATTTATTCATAGAAATTGTTCTATATTTTCATCAAATTTTGTTCTTTCATTGCTGTTTTGCTACTTTATTGGTTTGTCAACCATCGTGCTTCATTACTAATAGACCATGTTACGGTCCTGGCCATATGTGTTGTTTTTATTTTCTTGTTCTTATAGGTGCCCTGCCTGTTTGGCCGGATTGGGGGGAAGTACAGGAAGCTGATTGGTCCATCCTACACTTCCTGGAGTTTTAAAAGTACGGTTCCCAACAGCTAGCGAGGCTCTTTCTGGCAGCAGCACCTGTTTGCTGTTCTTGCTTTCCAAACCTTATTTAGCATTTTTGAATTGTTAGGTTTTGTGCCGTGGTTTTGTTTATAAATTGTATATTTTGTAAATAGTATTAAATCTGTAGGGGTGGACTGCCATTTTCTTTGGACTGTTTTCACATTAGGGAGTTAGGGTTAGCGACTGTCTTTTGGTTTGTTTATTTCTATCAGGATAGCTAGCACTTTCTGTGGGAAATGGCTTATTTTGTTTATTATGTTGGCCTTGGTTCGCCCTGAGTTGTAGTGTCATGTTTTGTTTGACACTTTCTTTCGTTTAAAATAAATATCATTCTGTTGGAACATCTCGATCCTGGATTTTGGTTTGGGGATCGGAGAGGGAACATGCTAACTTATCTTTGTATGTTGCACCCTGACCCCCTAGACAGGGGCGTAACAGACCAGTACAGTTATAGTACTTTGTACTTTGCCACATTTATCTTCTTCTTAGCAAGTGTCATGCATTCTGCTTTTCCAGCGTTTTTAAGAGCTGTTGATGATGTCAAATGCAGCTTACGGCCACACCGCTCTCTAAGCGCCCGATCTCGTCCGATCTCGGCAGCCAAATAGAGCCGGGCCTGGTTAGTACTTGGTAGGAAGACCGCCTGGGAATACCAGGTGCTGTAAGCTTTTTTGCTTGGGTTTACGGGCAGCACAAGCTGGTGTTACTGCCTATTTATTCATAGAAATTGTTCTATATTTTCATCAAATTTTGTTCTTTCATTGCTGTTTTGCTACTTTATTGGTTTGTCAACCATCGTGCTTCATTACTAGTAGACCATGTTACGGTCCTGGCCATATGTGTTGTTTTTATTTTGTTGTTCTTATAGGTGCCCTGCCTGATTGGCCGGATTTGGGGGAAGTACAGGAAGCTGATTGGTCCATCCTACACTTCCTGGAGTTTTAAAAGTACGGTTCCCAACAGCTAGCGAGGCTCTTTCTGGCAGCAGCACCTGTTTGCTGTTCTTGCTTTCCAAACCTTATTTAGCATTTTTGAATTGTTAGGTTTTGTGCCGTGGTTTTGTTTATAAATTGTATATTTTGTAAATAGTATTAAATCTGTAGGGGTGAACTGCCATTTTCTTTGGACTGTTTTCACATTAGGGAGTTAGGGTTAGCGACTGTCTTTTGGTTTGTTTATTTCTATCAGGCTAGCTAGCACTTTCTGTGGGAAATGGCTTATTTTGTTTATTATGTTGGCCTTGGTTCGCCCTGAGTTGTAGTGTCATGTTTTGTTTGACACTTTCTTTCGTTTAAAATAAATATCATTCTGTTGGAACATCTCGATCCTGGATTTTGGTTTGGGGATCGGAGAGGGAACATGCTAATTTATCTTTGTATGTTGCACCCTGACCCCCTAGACAGGGGCGTAACAGACCAGTACAGTTATAGTACTTTGTACTTTGCCACATTTATCTTCTTCTTAGCAAGTGTCATGCATTCTGCTTCTCCAGCGTTTTTAAGAGCTGTTGATGATGTCAAATGCAGCTTACGGCCACACCGCTCTCTAAGCGCCCGATCTCGTCCGATCTCGGCAGCCAAATAGAGCCGGGCCTGGTTAGTACTTGGTAGGAAGACCGCCTGGGAATACCAGGTGCTGTAAGCTTTTTTGCTTGGGTTTACGGGCAGCACAAGCTGGTGTTACTGCCTATTTATTCATAGAAATTGTTCTATATTTTCATCAAATTTTGTTCTTTCATTGCTGTTTTGCTACTTTATTGGTTTGTCAACCATCGTGCTTCATTACTAGTAGACCATGTTACGGTCCTGGCCATATGTGTTGTTTTTATTTTGTTGTTCTTAGAGGTGCCCTGCCTGATTGGCCGGATTTGGGGGAAGTACAGGAAGCTGATTGGTCCATCCTACACTTCCTGGAGTTTTAAAAGTACGGTTCCCAATAGCTAGCGAGGCTCTTTCTGGCAGCAGCACCTGTTTGCTGTTCTTGGTTTCCAAACATTATTTAGCATTTTTGAATTGTTAGGTTTTGTGCCGTGGTTTTGTTTATAAATTGTATATTTTGTAAATAGTATTAAATCTGTAGGGGTGAACAGCCATTTTCTTTTGATTGTTTTCTCTTGTTTTCACATTAGGGAGTTAGGGTTAGCGACTATCTTTTGGTTTGTTTATTTCTATCAGGCTAGCTAGCACTTTCTGTGGGAAATGGCTTATTTTGTTTATTATGTTGGCCTTGGTTCGCCCTGAGTTGTAGTGTCATGTTTTGTTTGACACTTTCTTTCGTTTAAAATAAATATCATTCTGTTGGAACATCTCGATCCTGGATTTTGGTTTGGGGATCGGAGAGGGAACATGCTAATTTATCTTTGTATGTTGCACCCTGACCCCCTAGACAGGGGCGTAACAGACCAGTACAGTTATAGTACTTTGTACTTTGCCACATTTATCTTCTTCTTAGCAAGTGTCATGCATTCTGCTTCTCCAGCGTTTTTAAGAGCTGTTGATGATGTCAAATGCAGCTTACGGCCACACCGCTCTCTAAGCGCCCGATCTCGTCCGATCTCGGCAGCCAAATAGAGCCGGGCCTGGTTAGTACTTGGTAGGAAGACCGCCTGGGAATACCAGGTGCTGTAAGCTTTTTTGCTTGGGTTTACGGGCAGCACAAGCTGGTGTTACTGCCTATTTATTCATAGAAATTGTTCTATATTTTCATCAAATTTTGTTCTTTCATTGCTGTTTTGCTACTTTATTGGTTTGTCAACCATCGTGCTTCATTACTAATAGACCATGTTACGGTCCGGGCCATATGTGTTGTTTTCATTTTCTTGTTCTTATAGGTGCCCTGCCTGATTGGCCGGATTGGGGGGCAGTACAGGAAGCTGATTGGTCCATCCTACACTTCCTGGAGTTTTAAAAGTACGGTTCCCAACAGCTAGCGAGGCTCTTTCTGGCATCAGCACCTGTTTGCTGTTCTTGGTTTCCAAACCTTATTTAGCATTTTTGAATTGTTAGGTTTTGTGCCGTGGTTTTGTTTATAAATTGTATATTTTGTAAATAGTATTAAATCTGTAGGGGTGGACTGCCATTTTCTTTTGATTGTTTTCTCTTGTTTTCACATTAGGGAGTTAGGGTTAGCGACTGTCTTTTGGTTTGTTTATTTCTATCAGGCTAGCTAGCACTTTCTGTGGGAAATGGCTTATTTTGTTTATTAAGTTGGTGTCATGTTTTGTTTGACACTTTCTTTCGTTTAAAATAAATATCATTCTGTTGGAACATCTCGACCCTGGATTTTGGTTTGGGGATCGGAGAGGGAACATGCTAATTTATCTTTGTATGTTGCACCCTGACCCCCTAGACAGGGGCGTAACAGACCAGTACAGTTATAGTACTTTGTACTTTGCCACATTTATCTTCTTCTTAGCAAGTGTCATGCATTCTGCTTCTCCAGCGTTTTTAAGAGCTGTTGATGATGTCAAATGCAGCTTACGGCCACACCGCTCTCTAAGCGCCCGATCCCGTCCGATCTCGGCAGCCAAATAGGGCCGGGCCTTGTTAGTACTTGGTAGGAAGACCGCCTGGGAATACTACGTGCTGTAAGCTTCTTTGCTTGGGTTTACGGGCAGCACAAGCTGGTGTTACTGCCTATTTATTCATAGAAATTGTTCTATATTTTCATCAAATATTGTTCTTTCATTGCTCTTTTGCTACTTTATTGGTTTGTCAACCATCGTGCTTCATTACTAATAGACCATGTTACGGTCCTGGCCATATGTGTTGTTTTTATTTTCTTGTTCTTATAGGTGCCCTGCCTGTTTGGCCGGATTGGGGGGCAGTACAGGAAGCTGATTGGTCCATCCTACACTTCCTGGAGTTTTAAAAGTACGGTTCCCAACAGCTAGCGAGGCTCTTTCTGGCATCAGCACCTGTTTGCTGTTCTTGGTTTCCAAAACTTATTTAGCATTTTTGAATTGTTAGGTTTTGTGCCGTGGTTTTGTTTATAAATTGTATATTTTGTAAATAGTATTAAATCTGTAGTGGTGAACTGCCATTTTCTTTGGACTGTTTTCACATTAGGGAGTTAGGGCTAGCGACTGTCTTTTGGTTTGTTTATTTCTATCAGGCTAGCTAGCACTTTCTGTGGGAAATGGCTTATTTTGTTTATTATGTTGGCCTTGATTCGCCCTGAGTTGAAGTGTCATGTTTTGTTTGACACTTTCTTTCGTTTAAAATAAATATCATTCTGTTGGAACATCTCGATCCTGGATTTTGGTTTGGGGATCGGAGAGGGAACATGCTAATTTATCTTTGTATGTTGCACCCTGACCCCCTAGACAGGGGCGTAACAGACCAGTACAGTTATAGTACTTTGTACTTTGCCACATTTATCTTCTTCTTAGCAAGTGTCATGCATTCTGCTTCTCCAGCGTTTTTAAGAGCTGTTGATGATGTGAAATGCAGCTTACGGCCACACCGCTCTCTAAGCGCCCGATCTCGTCCGATCTCGGCAGCCAAATAGAGCCGGGCCTGGTTAGTACTTGGTAGGAAGACCGCCTGGGAATACCAGGTGCTGTAAGCTTTTTTGCTTGAGTTTACGGGCAGCACAAGCTGGTGTTACTGCCTATTTATTCATAGAAATTGTTCTATATTTTCATCAAATTTTGTTCTTTCATTGCTGTTTTGCTACTTTGTTGGTTTGTCAACCATCGTGCTTCATTACTAGTAGACCATGTTATGGTCCTGGCCATATGTGTTGTTTTTATTTTGTTGTTCTTATAGGTGCCCTGCCTGATTGGCCGGATTTGGGGGAAGTACAGGAAGCTGATTGGTCCATCCTACACTTCCTGGAGTTTTAAAAGTACGGTTCCCAACAGCTAGCGAGGCTCTTTCTGGCAGCAGCACCTGTTTGCTGTTCTTGCTTTCCAAACCTTATTTAGCATTTTTGAATTGTTAGGTTTTGTGCCGTGGTTTTGTTTATAAATTGTATATTTTGTAAATAGTATTAAATCTGTAGGGGTGAACTGCCATTTTCTTTGGACTGTTTTCACATTAGGGAGTTAGGGTTAGCGACTGTCTTTTGGTTTGTTTATTTCTATCAGGCTAGCTAGCACTTTCTGTGGGAAATGGCTTATTTTGTTTATTATGTTGGCCTTGGTTCGCCCTGAGTTGTAGTGTCATGTTTTGTTTGACACTTTCTTTCGTTTAAAATAAATATCATTCTGTTGGAACATCTCGATCCTGGATTTTGGTTTGGGGATCGGAGAGGGAACATGCTAATTTATCTTTGTATGTTGCACCCTGACCCCCTAGACAGGGGCGTAACAGACCAGTACAGTTATAGTACTTTTTACTTTGCCACATTTATCTTCTTCTTAGCAAGTGTCATGCATTCTGCTTCTCCAGCGTTTTTAAGAGCTGTTGATGATGTCAAATGCAGCTTACGGCCACACCGCTCTCTAAGCGCCCGATCTCGTCCGATCTCGGCAGCCAAATAGAGCCGGGCCTGGTTAGTACTTGGTAGGAAGACCGCCTGGGAATACCAGTTGCTGTAAGCTTTTTTGCTTGGGTTTACGGGCAGCACAAGCTGGTGTTACTGCCTATTTATTCATAGAAATTGTTCTATATTTTCATCAAATTTTGTTCTTTCATTGCTGTTTTGCTACTTTATTGGTTTGTCAACCATCATGCTTCATTACTAGTAGACCATGTTACGGTCCTGGCCATATGTGTTGTTTTTATTTTGTTGTTCTTAGAGGTGCCCTGCCTGATTGGCCGGATTTGGGGGAAGTACAGGAAGCTGATTGGTCCATCCTACACTTCCTGGAGTTTTAAAAGTACGGTTCCCAACAGCTAGCGAGGCTCTTTCTGGCATCAGCACCTGTTTGCTGTTCTTGGTTTCCAAACCTTATTTAGCATTTTTGAATTGTTAGGTTTTGTGCCGTGGTTTTGTTTATAAATTGTATATTTTGTAAATAGTATTAAATCTGTAGTGGTGAACTGCCATTTTCTTTGGACTGTTTTCACATTAGGGAGTTAGGGCTAGCGACTGTCTTTTGGTTTGTTTATTTCTATCAGGCTAGCTAGCACTTTCTGTGGGAAATGGCTTATTTTATTTATTATGTTGGCCTTGGTTCGCCCTGAGTTGAAGTGTCATGTTTTGTTTGACACTTTCTTTCGTTTAAAATAAATATCATTCTGTTGGAACATCTCGATCCTGGATTTTGGTTTGGGGATCGGAGAGGGAACATGCTAATTTATCTTTGTATGTTGCACCCTGACCCCCTAGACAGGGGCGTAACAGACCAGTACAGTTATAGTACTTTGTACTTTGCCACATTTATCTTCTTCTTAGCAAGTGTCATGCATTCTGCTTCTCCAGCGTTTTTAAGAGCTGTTGATGATGTCAAATGCAGGTTACGGCCACACCGCTCTCTAAGCGCCCGATCTCGCCCGATCTCGTCCGATCTCGGCAGTCAAATAGGGCCGGGCCTGGTTAGTACTTGGTAGGAAGACCGCCTGGGAATACCAGGTGCTGTAAGCTTTTTTGCTTGGGTTTACGGGCAGCACAAGCTGGTGTTACTGCCTATTTATTCATAGAAATTGTTCTATATTTTCATCAAATTTTGTTCTTTCATTGCTGTTTTGCTACTTTATTGGTTTGCCAACCATCGTGCTTCATTACTAGTAGACCATGTTACGGTCCTGGCCATATGTGTTGTTTTTATTTTCTTGTTCTTATAGGTGCCCTGCCTGATTGGCCGGATTGGGGGGCAGTACAGGAAGCTGATTGGTCCATCCTACACTTCCTGGAGTTTTAAAAGTACGGTTCCCAACAGCTAGCGAGGCTCTTTCTGGCATCAGCACCTGTTTGCTGTTCTTGGTTTCCAAACCTTATTTAGCATTTTTGAATTGTTAGGTCTTGTGCCGTGGTTTTGTTTATAAATTGTATATTTTGTAAATAGTATTAAATCTGTAGGGGTGAACTGCCATTTTCTTTGGACTGTTTTCACATTAGGGAGTTAGGGTTAGCGACTGTCTTTTGGTTTGTTTATTTCTATCAGGCTAGCTAGCACTTTCTGTGGGAAATGGCTTATTTTGTTTATTATGTTGGCCTTGGTTCGCCCTGAGTTGTAGTGTCATGTTTTGTTTGACACTTTCTTTCGTTTAAAATAAATATCATTCTGTTGGAACATCTCGATCCTGGATTTTGGTTTGGGGATCGGAGAGGGAACATGCTAATTTATCTTTGTATGTTGCACCCTGACCCCTTAGACAGGGGCGTAACAGACCAGTACAATTATAGTACTTTGTACTTTGCCACATTTATCTTCTTCTTAGCAAGTGTCATGCATTCTGCTTCTCCAGCGTTTTTAAGAGCTGTTGATGATGTCAAATGCAGCTTACGGCCACACTGCTCTCTAAGCGCCCGATCCCGTCCGATCTCGGCAGCCAAATAGGGCCGGGCCTTGTTAGTACTTGGTAGGAAGACCGCCTGGGAATACCACAAGCTGTAATCTTCTTTGCTTGAGTTTACGGGCAGCACAAGCTGGTGTTACTTCCTATTTATTCATAGAAATTGTTCTATGTTTTCATCAAATTTTGTTCTTTCATTGCTGTTTTGCTACTTTATTGGTTTGCCAACCATCGTGCTTCATTACTAGTAGACCATGTTACGGTCCTGGCCATATGTGTTGTTTTTATTTTCTTGTTCTTATAGGTGCCCTGCCTGATTGGCCGGATTGGGGGGCAGTACAGGAAGCTGATTGGTCCATCCTACACTTCCTGGAATTTTTAAAGTACGGTTCCCAACAGCTAGCGAGGCTCTTTCTGGCATCAGCACCTGTTTGCTGTTCTTGGTTTCCAAACCTTATTTAGCATTTTTGAATTGTTAGGTTTTGTGCCGTGGTTTTGTTTATAAATTGTATATTTTGTAAATAGTATTAAATCTGTAGGGGTGAACAGCCATTTTCTTTGGATTGTTTTCACATTAGGGAGTTAGGGTTAGCGACTGTCTTTTGGTTTGTTTATTTCTATCAGGCTAGCTAGCACTTTCTGTGGGAAATGGCTTATTTTGTTTATTATGTTGGCCTTGGTTCGCCCTGAGTTGTAGTGTCATGTTTTGTTTGACACTTTCTTTCGTTTAAAATAAATATCATTCTGTTGGAACATCTCGATCCTGGATTTTGGTTTGGGGATCGGAGAGGGAACATGCTAATTTATCTTTGTATGTTGCACCCTGACCCCCTAGACAGGGGCGTAACAGACCAGTACAGTTATAGTACTTTGTACTTTGCCACATTTATCTTCTTCTTAGCAAGTGTCATGCATTCTGCTTCTCCAGCGTTTTTAAGAGCTGTTGATGATGTCAAATGCAGCTTACGGCCACACTGCTCTCTAAGCGCCCGATCCCGTCCGATCTCGGCAGCCAAATAGGGCCGGGCCTGGTTAGTACTTGGTAGGAAGACCGCCTGGGAATACCACGTGCTGTAAGCTTTTTTGCTTGGGTTTACGGGCAGCACAAGCTGGTGTTACTGCCTATTTATTCATAGAAATTGTTCTATATTTTCATCAAATTTTGTTCTTTCATTGCTGTTTTGCAACTTTATTGGTTTGTCAACCATCGTGCTTCATTACTAGTAGACCATGTTACGGTCCTGGCCATATGTGTTGTTTTTATTTTATTGTTCTTATAGGTGCCCTGCCTGATTGGCCGGATTGGGGGGCAGTACAGGAAGCTGATTGGTCCATCCTACACTTCCTGGAGTTTTAAAAGTACGGTTCCCAACAGCTAGCGAGGCTCTTTCTGGCATCAGCGCCTGTTTGCTGTTCTTGGTTTCCAAACCTTATTTAGCATTTTTGAATTGTTAGGTTTTGTGCCGTGGTTTTGTTTATAAATTGTATATTTTGTAAATAGTATTAAATCTGTAGGGGTGGACTGCCATTTTCTTTTGATTGTTTTCTCTTGTTTTCACATTAGGGAGTTAGGGTTAGCGACTGTCTTTTGGTTTGTTTATTTCTATCAGGCTAGCTAGCACTTTCTGTGGGAAATGGCTTATTTTGTTTATTATGTTGGCCTTGGTTCGCCCTGAGTTGTAGTGTCATGTTTTGTTTGACACTTTCTTTCGTTTAAAATAAATATCATTCTGTTGGAACATCTCGATCCTGGATTTTGGTTTGGGGATCGGAGAGGGAACATGCTAATTTATCTTTGTATGTTGCACCCTGACCCCCTAGACAGGGGCGTAACAGACCAGTACAGTTATAGTACTTTGTACTTTGCCACATTTATCTTCTTCTTAGCAAGTGTCATGCATTCTGCTTCTCCAGCGTTTTTAAGAGCTGTTGATGATGTCAAATGCAGCTTACGGCCACACTGCTCTCTAAGCGCCGGATCCCGTCCGATCTCGGCAGGCAAATAGGGCCGGGCCTGGTTAGTACTTGGTAGGAAGACCGCCTGGGAATACCACGTGCTGTAAGCTTTTTTTCTTGGGTTTACGGGCAGCACAAGCTGGTGTTACTGCCTATTTATTCATAGAAATTGTTCTATATTTTCATCAAATTTTGTTCTTTCATTGCTGTTTTGCAACTTTATTGGTTTGTCAACCATCGTGCTTCATTACTAGTAGACCATGTTACGGTCCTGGCCATCTGTGTTGTTTTTATTTTATTGTTCTTATAGGTGCCCTGCCTGATTGGCCGGATTGGGGGGCAGTACAGGAAGCTGATTGGTCCATCCTACACTTCCTGGAGTTTTAAAAGTACGGTTCCCAACAGCTAGCGAGGCTCTTTCTGGCATCAGCACCTGTTTGCTGTTCTTGGTTTCCAAAACTTATTTAGCATTTTTGAATTGTTAGGTTTTGTGCCGTGGTTTTGTTTATAAATTGTATATTTTGTAAATAGTATTAAATCTGTAGGGGTGGACTGCCATTTTCTTTTGATTGTTTTCTCTTGTTTTCACATTAGGGAGTTAGGGTTAGCGACTGTCTTTTGGTTTGTTTATTTCTATCAGGCTAGCTAGCACTTTCTGTGGGAAATGGCTTATTTTGTTTATTATGTTGGCCTTGGTTCGCCCTGAGTTGTAGTGTCATGTTTTGTTTGACACTTTCTTTCGTTTAAAATAAATATCATTCTGTTGGAACATCTCGATCCTGGATTTTGGTTTGGGGATCGGAGAGGGAACATGCTAATTTATCTTTGTATGTTGCACCCTGACCCCCTAGACAGGGGCGTAACAGACCAGTACAGTTATAGTACTTTGTACTTTGCCACATTTATCTTCTTCTTAGCAAGTGTCATGCATTCTGCTTCTCCAGCGTTTTTAAGAGCTGTTGATGATGTCAAATGCAGCTTACGGCCACACCGCTCTCTAAGCGCCCGATCTCATCCGATCTCGGCAGCCAAATAGAGCCGGGCCTGGTTAGTACTTGGTAGGAAGACCGCCTGGGAATACCAGGTGCTGTAAGCTTTTTTGCTTGGGTTTACGGGCAGCACAAGCTGGTGTTACTTCCTATTTATTCATAGAAATTGTTCTATATTTTCATCAAATTTTGTTCTTTCATTGCTGTTTTGCTACTTTGTTGGTTTGTCAACCATCATGCTTCATTACTAGTAGACCATGTTACGGTCCTGGCCATATGTGTTGTTTTTATTTTGTTGTTCTTAGAGGTGCCCTGCCTGATTGGCCGGATTTGGGGGAAGTACAGGAAGCTGATTGGTCCATCCTACACTTCCTGGAGTTTTAAAAGTACGGTTCCCAACAGCTAGCGAGGCTCTTTCTGGCATCAGCACCTGTTTGCTGTTCTTGGTTTCCAAACCTTATTTAGCATTTTTGAATTGTTAGGTTTTGTGCCGTGGTTTTGTTTATAAATTGTATATTTTGTAAATAGTATTAAATCTGTAGGGGTGGACTGCCATTTTCTTTTGATTGTTTTCTCTTGTTTTCACATTAGGGAGTTAGGGTTAGCGACTGTCTTTTGGTTTGTTTATTTCTATCAGGCTAGCTAGCACTTTCTGTGGGAAATGGCTTATTTTGTTTATTATGTTGGCCTTGGTTCGCCCTGAGTTGTAGTGTCATGTTTTGTTTGACACTTTCTTTCGTTTAAAATAAATATCATTCTGTTGGAACATCTCGATCCTGGATTTTGGTTTGGGGATCGGAGAGGGAACATGCTAATTTATCTTTGTATGTTGCACCCTGACCCCCTAGACAGGGGCGTAACAGACCAGTACAGTTATAGTACTTTGTACTTTGCCACATTTATCTTCTTCTTAGCAAGTGTCATGCATTCTGCTTCTCCAGCGTTTTTAAGAGCTGTTGATGATGTCAAATGCAGCTTACGGCCACATCGCTCTCTAAGCGCCCGATCTGGTCCGATCTCGGCAGCCAAATAGAGCCGGGCCTGGTTAGTACTTGGTAGGAAGACCGCCTGGGAATACCAGGTGCTGTAAGCTTTTTTGCTTGGGTTTACGGGCAGCACAAGCTGGTGTTACTGCCTATTTATTCATAGAAATTGTTCTATATTTTCATCAAATTTTGTTCTTTCATTGCTGTTTTGCTACTTTATTGGTTTGTCAACCATCGTGCTTCATTACTAGTAGACCATGTTACGGTCCTGGCCATATGTGTTGTTTTTATTTTGTTGTTCTTATAGGTGCCCTGCCTGATTGGCCGGATTTGGGGGAAGTACAGGAAGCTGATTGGTCCATCCTACACTTCCTGGAGTTTTAAAAGTACGGTTCCCAACAGCTAGCGAGGCTCTTTCTGGCAGCAGCACCTGTTTGCTGTTCTTGCTTTCCAAACCTTATTTAGCATTTTTGAATTGTTAGGTTTTGTGCCGTGGTTTTGTTTATAAATTATATATTTTGTAAATAGTATTAAATCTGTAGGGGTGGACTGCCATTTTCTTTTGATTGTTTTCTCTTGTTTTCACATTAGGGAGTTAGGGTTAGCGACTGTCTTTTGGTTTGTTTATTTCTATCAGGCTAGCTAGCACTTTCTGTGGGAAATGGCTTATTTTGTTTATTATGTTGGCCTTGGTTCGCCCTGAGTTGTAGTGTCATGTTTTTTTTGACACTTTCTTTCGTTTAAAATAAATATCATTCTGTTGGAACATCTCGACCCTGGATTTTGGTTTGGGGATCGGAGAGGGAACATGCTAATTTATCTTTGTATGTTGCACCCTGACCCCCTAGACAGGGGCGTAACAGACCAGTACAGTTATAGTACTTTGTACTTTGCCACATTTATCTTCTTCTTAGCAAGTGTCATGCATTCTGCTTCTCCAGCGTTTTTAAGAGCTGTTGATGATGTCAAATGCAGCTTACGGCCACACCGCTCTCTAAGCGCCCGATCTCGTCCGATCTCGGCAGCCAAATAGAGCCGGGCCTGGTTAGTACTTGGTAGGAAGACCGCCTGGGAATACCAGGTGCTGTAAGCTTTTTTGCTTGGGTTTACGGGCAGCACAAGCTGGTGTTACTGCCTATTTATTCATAGAAATTGTTCTATATTTTCATCAAATTTTGTTCTTTCATTGCTGTTTTGCTACTTTATTGGTTTGTCAACCATCGTGCTTCATTACTAATAGACCATGTTACGGTCCGGGCCATATGTGTTGTTTTCATTTTCTTGTTCTTATAGGTGCCCTGCCTGATTGGCCGGATTGGGGGGCAGTACAGGAAGCTGATTGGTCCATCCTACACTTCCTGGAGTTTTAAAAGTACGGTTCCCAACAGCTAGCGAGGCTCTTTCTGGCATCAGCACCTGTTTGCTGTTCTTGGTTTCCAAACCTTATTTAGCATTTTTGAATTGTTAGGTTTTGTGCCGTGGTTTTGTTTATAAATTGTATATTTTGTAAATAGTATTAAATCTGTAGGGGTGGACTGCCATTTTCTTTTGATTGTTTTCTCTTGTTTTCACATTAGGGAGTTAGGGTTAGCGACTGTCTTTTGGTTTGTTTATTTCTATCAGGCTAGCTAGCACTTTCTGTGGGAAATGGCTTATTTTGTTTATTAAGTTGGTGTCATGTTTTGTTTGACACTTTCTTTCGTTTAAAATAAATATAATTCTGTTGGAACATCTCGACCCTGGATTTTGGTTTGGGGATCGGAGAGGGAACATGCTAATTTATCTTTGTATGTTGCACCCTGACCCCCTAGACAGGGGCGTAACAGACCAGTACAGTTATAGTACTTTGTACTTTGCCACATTTATCTTCTTCTTAGCAAGTGTCATGCATTCTGCTTCTCCAGCGTTTTTAAGAGCTGTTGATGATGTCAAATGCAGCTTACGGCCACACCGCTCTCTAAGCGCCCGATCCCGTCCGATCTCGGCAGCCAAATAGGGCCGGGCCTTGTTAGTACTTGGTAGGAAGACCGCCTGGGAATACTACGTGCTGTAAGCTTCTTTGCTTGGGTTTACGGGCAGCACAAGCTGGTGTTACTGCCTATTTATTCATAGAAATTGTTCTATATTTTCATCAAATTTTGTTCTTTCATTGCTGTTTTGCTACTTTATTGGTTTGTCAACCATCGTGCTTCATTACTAATAGACCATGTTACGGTCCTGGCCATATGTGTTGTTTTTATTTTCTTGTTCTTATAGGTGCCCTGCCTGTTTGGCCGGATTGGGGGGAAGTACAGGAAGCTGATTGGTCCATCCTACACTTCCTGGAGTTTTAAAAGTACGGTTCCCAACAGCTAGCGAGGCTCTTTCTGGCAGCAGCACCTGTTTGCTGTTCTTGCTTTCCAAACCTTATTTAGCATTTTTGAATTGTTAGGTTTTGTGCCGTGGTTTTGTTTATAAATTGTATATTTTGTAAATAGTATTAAATCTGTAGGGGTGGACTGCCATTTTCTTTGGACTGTTTTCACATTAGGGAGTTAGGGTTAGCGACTGTCTTTTGGTTTGTTTATTTCTATCAGGATAGCTAGCACTTTCTGTGGGAAATGGCTTATTTTGTTTATTATGTTGGCCTTGGTTCGCCCTGAGTTGTAGTGTCATGTTTTGTTTGACACTTTCTTTCGTTTAAAATAAATATCATTCTGTTGGAACATCTCGATCCTGGATTTTGGTTTGGGGATCGGAGAGGGAACATGCTAACTTATCTTTGTATGTTGCACCCTGACCCCCTAGACAGGGGCGTAACAGACCAGTACAGTTATAGTACTTTGTACTTTGCCACATTTATCTTCTTCTTAGCAAGTGTCATGCATTCTGCTTTTCCAGCGTTTTTAAGAGCTGTTGATGATGTCAAATGCAGCTTACGGCCACACCGCTCTCTAAGCGCCCGATCTCGTCCGATCTCGGCAGCCAAATAGAGCCAGGCCTGGTTAGTACTTGGTAGGAAGACCGCCTGGGAATACCAGGTGCTGTAAGCTTTTTTGCTTGGGTTTACGGGCAGCACAAGCTGGTGTTACTGCCTATTTATTCATAGAAATTGTTCTATATTTTCATCAAATTTTGTTCTTTCATTGCTGTTTTGCTACTTTATTGGTTTGTCAACCATCGTGCTTCATTACTAGTAGACCATGTTACGGTCCTGGCCATATGTGTTGTTTTTATTTTGTTGTTCTTATAGGTGCCCTGCCTGATTGGCCGGATTTGGGGGAAGTACAGGAAGCTGATTGGTCCATCCTACACTTCCTGGAGTTTTAAAAGTACGGTTCCCAACAGCTAGCGAGGCTCTTTCTGGCAGCAGCACCTGTTTGCTGTTCTTGCTTTCCAAACCTTATTTAGCATTTTTGAATTGTTAGGTTTTGTGCCGTGGTTTTGTTTATAAATTGTATATTTTGTAAATAGTATTAAATCTGTAGGGGTGAACTGCCATTTTCTTTGGACTGTTTTCACATTAGGGAGTTAGGGTTAGCGACTGTCTTTTGGTTTGTTTATTTCTATCAGGCTAGCTAGCACTTTCTGTGGGAAATGGCTTATTTTGTTTATTATGTTG
This sequence comes from Channa argus, assembly GCF_033026475.1. Classification (NCBI taxonomy): domain Eukaryota; kingdom Metazoa; phylum Chordata; class Actinopteri; order Anabantiformes; family Channidae; genus Channa; species Channa argus. The sequence continues at coordinate 253,987 of NW_027125263.1, read as the reverse complement.
GCCTTGGTTCGCCCTGAGTTGTAGTGTCATGTTTTGTTTGACACTTTCTTTCGTTTAAAATAAATATCATTCTGTTGGAACATCTCGATCCTGGATTTTGGTTTGGGGATCGGAGAGGGAACATGCTAATTTATCTTTGTATGTTGCACCCTGACCCCCTAGACAGGGGCGTAACAGACCAGTACAGTTATAGTACTTTGTACTTTGCCACATTTATCTTCTTCTTAGCAAGTGTCATGCATTCTGCTTCTCCAGCGTTTTTAAGAGCTGTTGATGATGTCAAATGCAGCTTACGGCCACACCGCTCTCTAAGCGCCCGATCTCGTCCGATCTCGGCAGCCAAATAGAGCCGGGCCTGGTTAGTACTTGGTAGGAAGACCGCCTGGGAATACCAGGTGCTGTAAGCTTTTTTGCTTGGGTTTACGGGCAGCACAAGCTGGTGTTACTGCCTATTTATTCATAGAAATTGTTCTATATTTTCATCAAATTTTGTTCTTTCATTGCTGTTTTGCTACTTTATTGGTTTGTCAACCATCGTGCTTCATTACTAGTAGACCATGTTACGGTCCTGGCCATATGTGTTGTTTTTATTTTGTTGTTCTTAGAGGTGCCCTGCCTGATTGGCCGGATTTGGGGGAAGTACAGGAAGCTGATTGGTCCATCCTACACTTCCTGGAGTTTTAAAAGTACGGTTCCCAATAGCTAGCGAGGCTCTTTCTGGCAGCAGCACCTGTTTGCTGTTCTTGGTTTCCAAACATTATTTAGCATTTTTGAATTGTTAGGTTTTGTGCCGTGGTTTTGTTTATAAATTGTATATTTTGTAAATAGTATTAAATCTGTAGGGGTGAACAGCCATTTTCTTTTGATTGTTTTCTCTTGTTTTCACATTAGGGAGTTAGGGTTAGCGACTATCTTTTGGTTTGTTTATTTCTATCAGGCTAGCTAGCACTTTCTGTGGGAAATGGCTTAATTTGTTTATTATGTTGGCCTTGGTTCGCCCTGAGTTGTAGTGTCATGTTTTGTTTGACACTTTCTTTCGTTTAAAATAAATATCATTCTGTTGGAACATCTCGATCCTGGATTTTGGTTTGGGGATCGGAGAGGGAACATGCTAATTTATCTTTGTATGTTGCACCCTGACCCCCTAGACAGGGGCGTAACAGACCAGTACAGTTATAGTACTTTGTACTTTGCCACATTTATCTTCTTCTTAGCAAGTGTCATGCATTCTGCTTCTCCAGCGTTTTTAAGAGCTGTTGATGATGTCAAATGCAGCTTACGGCCACACCGCTCTCTAAGCGCCCGATCTGGTCCGATCTCGGCAGCCAAATAGAGCCGGGCCTGGTTAGTACTTGGTAGGAAGACCGCCTGGGAATACCAGGTGCTGTAAGCTTTTTTGCTTGGGTTTACGGGCAGCACAAGCTGGTGTTACTGCCTATTTATTCATAGAAATTGTTCTATATTTTCATCAAATTTTGTTCTTTCATTGCTGTTTTGCTACTTTATTGGTTTGTCAACCATCGTGCTTCATTACTAGTAGACCATGTTACGGTCCTGGCCATATGTGTTGTTTTTATTTTGTTGTTCTTATAGGTGCCCTGCCTGATTGGCCGGATTTGGGGGAAGTACAGGAAGCTGATTGGTCCATCCTACACTTCCTGGAGTTTTAAAAGTACGGTTCCCAACAGCTAGCGAGGCTCTTTCTGGCAGCAGCACCTGTTTGCTGTTCTTGCTTTCCAAACCTTATTTAGCATTTTTGAATTGTTAGGTTTTGTGCCGTGGTTTTGTTTATAAATTATATATTTTGTAAATAGTATTAAATCTGTAGGGGTGGACTGCCATTTTCTTTTGATTGTTTTCTCTTGTTTTCACATTAGGGAGTTAGGGTTAGCGACTGTCTTTTGGTTTGTTTATTTCTATCAGGCTAGCTAGCACTTTCTGTGGGAAATGGCTTATTTTGTTTATTATGTTGGCCTTGGTTCGCCCTGAGTTGTAGTGTCATGTTTTTTTTGACACTTTCTTTCGTTTAAAATAAATATCATTCTGTTGGAACATCTCGACCCTGGATTTTGGTTTGGGGATCGGAGAGGGAACATGCTAATTTATCTTTGTATGTTGCACCCTGACCCCCTAGACAGGGGCGTAACAGACCAGTACAGTTATAGTACTTTGTACTTTGCCACATTTATCTTCTTCTTAGCAAGTGTCATGCATTCTGCTTCTCCAGCGTTTTTAAGAGCTGTTGATGATGTCAAATGCAGCTTACGGCCACACCGCTCTCTAAGCGCCCGATCTCGTCCGATCTCGGCAGCCAAATAGAGCCGGGCCTGGTTAGTACTTGGTAGGAAGACCGCCTGGGAATACCAGGTGCTGTAAGCTTTTTTGCTTGGGTTTACGGGCAGCACAAGCTGGTGTTACTGCCTATTTATTCATAGAAATTGTTCTATATTTTCATCAAATTTTGTTCTTTCATTGCTGTTTTGCTACTTTATTGGTTTGTCAACCATCGTGCTTCATTACTAATAGACCATGTTACGGTCCGGGCCATATGTGTTGTTTTCATTTTCTTGTTCTTATAGGTGCCCTGCCTGATTGGCCGGATTGGGGGGCAGTACAGGAAGCTGATTGGTCCATCCTACACTTCCTGGAGTTTTAAAAGTACGGTTCCCAACAGCTAGCGAGGCTCTTTCTGGCATCAGCACCTGTTTGCTGTTCTTGGTTTCCAAACCTTATTTAGCATTTTTGAATTGTTAGGTTTTGTGCCGTGGTTTTGTTTATAAATTGTATATTTTGTAAATAGTATTAAATCTGTAGGGGTGGACTGCCATTTTCTTTTGATTGTTTTCTCTTGTTTTCACATTAGGGAGTTAGGGTTAGCGACTGTCTTTTGGTTTGTTTATTTCTATCAGGCTAGCTAGCACTTTCTGTGGGAAATGGCTTATTTTGTTTATTAAGTTGGTGTGTTGTTTTGTTTGACACTTTCTTTCGTTTAAAATAAATATCATTCTGTTGGAACATCTCGACCCTGGATTTTGGTTTGGGGATCGGAGAGGGAACATGCTAATTTATCTTTGTATGTTGCACCCTGACCCCCTAGACAGGGGCGTAACAGACCAGTACAGTTATAGTACTTTGTACTTTGCCACATTTATCTTCTTCTTAGCAAGTGTCATGCATTCTGCTTCTCCAGCGTTTTTAAGAGCTGTTGATGATGTCAAATGCAGCTTACGGCCACACCGCTCTCTAAGCGCCCGATCTCGTCCGATCTCGGCAGCCAAATAGAGCCGGGCCTGGTTAGTACTTGGTAGGAAGACCGCCTGGGAATACCAGGTGCTGTAAGCTTTTTTGCTTGGGTTTACGGGCAGCACAAGCTGGTGTTACTGCCTATTTATTCATAGAAATTGTTCTATATTTTCATCAAATTTTGTTCTTTCATTGCTGTTTTGCTACTTTATTGGTTTGTCAACCATCGTGCTTCATTACTAGTAGACCATGTTACGGTCCTGGCCATATGTGTTGTTTTTATTTTGTTGTTCTTATAGGTGCCCTGCCTGATTGGCCGGATTTGGGGGAAGTACAGGAAGCTGATTGGTCCATCCTACACTTCCTGGAGTTTTAAAAGTACGGTTCCCAACAGCTAGCGAGGCTCTTTCTGGCAGCAGCACCTGTTTGCTGTTCTTGCTTTCCAAACCTTATTTAGCATTTTTGAATTGTTAGGTTTTGTGCCGTGGTTTTGTTTATAAATTGTATATTTTGTAAATAGTATTAAATCTGTAGGGGTGAACTGCCATTTTCTTTGGACTGTTTTCACATTAGGGAGTTAGGGTTAGCGACTGTCTTTTGGTTTGTTTATTTCTATCAGGCTAGCTAGCACTTTCTGTGGGAAATGGCTTATTTTGTTTATTATGTTGGCCTTGGTTCGCCCTGAGTTGTAGTGTCATGTTTTGTTTGACACTTTCTTTCGTTTAAAATAAATATCATTCTGTTGGAACATCTCGATCCTGGATTTTGGTTTGGGGATCGGAGAGGGAACATGCTAATTTATCTTTGTATGTTGCACCCTGATCCCCTAGACAGGGGCGTAACAGACCAGTACAGTTATAGTACTTTGTACTTTGCCACATTTATCTTCTTCTTAGCAAGTGTCATGCATTCTGCTTCTCCAGCGTTTTTAAGAGCTGTTGATGATGTCAAATGCAGCTTACGGCCACACCGCTCTCTAAGCGCCCGATCTCATCCGATCTCGGCAGCCAAATAGGGCCGGGCCTGGTTAGTACTTGGTAGGAAGACCGCCTGGGAATACCAGGTGCTGTAAGCTTTTTTGCTTGGGTTTACGGGCAGCACAAGCTGGTGTTACTGCCTATTTATTCATAGAAATTGTTCTATATTTTCATCAAATTTTGTTCTTTCATTGCTGTTTTGCTACTTTATTGGTTTGCCAACCATCGTGCTTCATTACTAGTAGACCATGTTACGGTCCTGGCCATATGTGTTGTTTTTATTTTCTTGTTCTTATAGGTGCCCTGCCTGATTGGCCGGATTGGGGGGCAGTACAGGAAGCTGATTGGTCCATCCTACACTTCCTGGAGTTTTAAAAGTACGGTTCCCAACAGCTAGCGAGGCTCTTTCTGGCATCAGCACCTGTTTGCTGTTCTTGGTTTCCAAACCTTATTTAGCATTTTTGAATTGTTAGGTTTTGTGCCGTGGTTTTGTTTATAAATTGTATATTTTGTAAATAGTATTAAATCTGTAGGGGTGAACTGCCATTTTCTTTGGACTGTTTTCACATTAGGGAGTTAGGGTTAGCGACTGTCTTTTGGTTTGTTTTTTTCTATCAGGCTAGCTAGCACTTTCTGTGGGAAATGGCTTATTTTGTTTATTATGTTGGCCTTGGTTCGCCCTGAGTTGTAGTGTCATGTTTTGTTTGACACTTTCTTTCGTTTAAAATAAATATCATTCTGTTGGAACATCTCGATCCTGGATTTTGGTTTGGGGATCGGAGAGGGAACATGCTAATTTATCTTTGTATGTTGCACCCTGACCCCCTAGACAGGGGCGTAACAGACCAGTACAGTTATAGTACTTTGTACTTTGCCACATTTATCTTCTTCTTAGCAAGTGTCATGCATTCTGCTTCTCCAGCGTTTTTAAGAGCTGTTGATGATGTCAAATGCAGCTTACGGCCACACCGCTCTCTAAGCGCCCGATCCCGTCCGATCTCGGCAGCCAAGTAGGGCCGGGCCTTGTTAGTACTTGGTAGGAAGACCGCCTGGGAATACCACGTGCTGTAAGCTTCTTTGCTTGGGTTTACGGGCAGCACAAGCTGGTGTTACTGCCTATTTATTCATAGAAATTGTTCTATATTTTCATCAAATTTTGTTCTTTCATTGCTGTTTTGCTACTTTATTGGTTTGCCAACCATCGTGCTTCATTACTAGTAGACCATGTTACGGTCCTGGCCATATGTGTTGTTTTTATTTTCTTGTTCTTATAGGTGCCCTGCCTGATTGGCCGGATTGGGGGGCAGTACAGGAAGCTGATTGGTCCATCCTACACTTCCTGGAGTTTTAAAAGTACGGTTCCCAACAGCTAGCGAGGCTCTTTCTGGCATCAGCACCTGTTTGCTGTTCTTGGTTTCCAAACCTTATTTAGCATTTTTGAATTGTTAGGTTTTGTGCCGTGGTTTTGTTTATAAATTGTATATTTTGTAAATAGTATTAAATCTGTAGGGGTGAACTGCCATTTTCTTTGGACTGTTTTCACATTATCGAGTTAGGGTTAGCGACTGTCTTTTGGTTTGTTTATTTCTATCAGGCTAGCTAGCACTTTCTGTGGGAAATGGCTTATTTTGTTTATTATGTTGGCCTTGGTTCGCCCTGAGTTGTAGTGTCATGTTTTGTTTGACACTTTCTTTCGTTTAAAATAAATATCATTCTGTTGGAACATCTCGATCCTGGATTTTGGTTTGGGGATCGGAGAGGGAACATGCTAATTTATCTTTGTATGTTGCACCCTGACCCCCTAGACAGGGGCGTAACAGACCAGTACAGTTATAGTACTTTGTACTTTGCCACATTTATCTTCTTCTTAGCAAGTGTCATGCATTCTGCTTCTCCAGCGTTTTTAAGAGCTGTTGATGATGTCAAATGCAGCTTACGGCCACACCGCTCTCTAAGCGCCCGATCTGGTCCGATCTCGGCAGCCAAATAGAGCCGGGCCTGGTTAGTACTTGGTAGGAAGACCGCCTGGGAATACCAGGTGCTGTAAGCTTTTTTGCTTGGGTTTACGGGCAGCACAAGCTGGTGTTACTGCCTATTTATTCATAGAAATTGTTCTATATTTTCATCAAATTTTGTTCTTTCATTGCTGTTTTGCTACTTTATTGGTTTGTCAACCATCGTGCTTCATTACTAGTAGACCATGTTACGGTCCTGGCCATATGTGTTGTTTTTATTTTGTTGTTCTTATAGGTGCCCTGCCTGATTGGCCGGATTTGGGGGAAGTACAGGAAGCTGATTGGTCCATCCTACACTTCCTGGAGTTTTAAAAGTACGGTTCCCAACAGCTAGCGAGGCTCTTTCTGGCAGCAGCACCTGTTTGCTGTTCTTGCTTTCCAAACCTTATTTAGCATTTTTGAATTGTTAGGTTTTGTGCCGTGGTTTTGTTTATAAATTATATATTTTGTAAATAGTATTAAATCTGTAGGGGTGGACTGCCATTTTCTTTTGATTGTTTTCTCTTGTTTTCACATTAGGGAGTTAGGGTTAGCGACTGTCTTTTGGTTTGTTTATTTCTATCAGGCTAGCTAGCACTTTCTGTGGGAAATGGCTTATTTTGTTTATTATGTTGGCCTTGGTTCGCCCTGAGTTGTAGTGTCATGTTTTTTTTGACACTTTCTTTCGTTTAAAATAAATATCATTCTGTTGGAACATCTCGACCCTGGATTTTGGTTTGGGGATCGGAGAGGGAACATGCTAATTTATCTTTGTATGTTGCACCCTGACCCCCTAGACAGGGGCGTAACAGACCAGTACAGTTATAGTACTTTGTACTTTGCCACATTTATCTTCTTCTTAGCAAGTGTCATGCATTCTGCTTCTCCAGCGTTTTTAAGAGCTGTTGATGATGTCAAATGCAGCTTACGGCCACACCGCTCTCTAAGCGCCCGATCTAGTCCGATCTCGGCAGCCAAATAGAGCCGGGCCTGGTTAGTACTTGGTAGGAAGACCGCCTGGGAATATCAGGTGCTGTAAGCTTTTTTGCTTGGGTTTACGGGCAGCACAAGCTGGTGTTACTGCCTATTTATTCATAGAAATTGTTCTATATTTTCATCAAATTTTGTTCTTTCATTGCTGTTTTGCTACTTTATTGGTTTGTCAACCATCGTGCTTCATTACTAATAGACCATGTTACGGTCCGGGCCATATGTGTTGTTTTCATTTTCTTGTTCTTATAGGTGCCCTGCCTGATTGGCCGGATTGGGGGGCAGTACAGGAAGCTGATTGGTCCATCCTACACTTCCTGGAGTTTTAAAAGTACGGTTCCCAACAGCTAGCGAGGCTCTTTCTGGCATCAGCACCTGTTTGCTGTTCTTGGTTTCCAAACCTTATTTAGCATTTTTGAATTGTTAGGTTTTGTGCCGTGGTTTTGTTTATAAATTGTATATTTTGTAAATAGTATTAAATCTGTAGGGGTGGACTGCCATTTTCTTTTGATTGTTTTCTCTTGTTTTCACATTAGGGAGTTAGGGTTAGCGACTGTCTTTTGGTTTGTTTATTTCTATCAGGCTAGCTAGCACTTTCTGTGGGAAATGGCTTATTTTGTTTATTAAGTTGGTGTCATGTTTTGTTTGACACTTTCTTTCGTTTAAAATAAATATCATTCTGTTGGAACATCTCGACCCTGGATTTTGGTTTGGGGATCGGAGAGGGAACATGCTAATTTATCTTTGTATGTTGCACCCTGACCCCCTAGACAGGGGCGTAACAGACCAGTACAGTTATAGTACTTTGTACTTTGCCACATTTATCTTCTTCTTAGCAAGTGTCATGCATTCTGCTTCTCCAGCGTTTTTAAGAGCTGTTGATGATGTCAAATGCAGCTTACGGCCACACCGCTCTCTAAGCGCCCGATCCCGTCCGATCTCGGCAGCCAAATAGGGCCGGGCCTTGTTAGTACTTGGTAGGAAGACCGCCTGGGAATACTACGTGCTGTAAGCTTCTTTGCTTGGGTTTACGGGCAGCACAAGCTGGTGTTACTGCCTATTTATTCATAGAAATTGTTCTATATTTTCATCAAATATTGTTCTTTCATTGCTGTTTTGCTACTTTATTGGTTTGTCAACCATCGTGCTTCATTACTAATAGACCATGTTACGGTCCTGGCCATATGTGTTGTTTTTATTTTCTTGTTCTTATAGGTGCCCTGCCTGTTTGGCCGGATTGGGGGGAAGTACAGGAAGCTGATTGGTCCATCCTACACTTCCTGGAGTTTTAAAAGTACGGTTCCCAACAGCTAGCGAGGCTCTTTCTGGCAGCAGCACCTGTTTGCTGTTCTTGGTTTCCAAACATTATTTAGCATTTTTGAATTGTTAGGTTTTGTGCCGTGGTTTTGTTTATAAATTGTATATTTTGTAAATAGTATTAAATCTGTAGGGGTGAACTGCCATTTTCTTTGGACTGTTTTCACATTAGGGAGTTAGGGTTAGCGACTGTCTTTTGGTTTGTTTATTTCTATCAGGCTAGCTAGCACTTTCTGTGGGAAATGGCTTATTTTGTTTATTATGTTGGCCTTGGTTCGCCCTGAGTTGTAGTGTCATGTTTTGTTTGACACTTTCTTTCGTTTAAAATAAATATCATTCTGTTGGAACATCTCGATCCTGGATTTTGGTTTGGGGATCGGAGAGGGAACATGCTAATTTATCTTTGTATGTTGCACCCTGACCCCCTAGACAGGGGCGTAACAGACCAGTACAGTTATAGTACTTTGTACTTTGCCACATTTATCTTCTTCTTAGCAAGTGTCATGCATTCTGCTTCTCCAGCGTTTTTAAGAGCTGTTGATGATGTCAAATGCAGCTTACGGCCACATTGCTCTCTAAGCGCCCGATCCCGTCCGATCTCGGCAGCCAAATAGGGCCGGGCCTTGTTAGTACTTGGTAGGAAGACCGCCTGGGAATACCACGTGCTGTAAGCTTCTTTGCTTGGGTTTACGGGCAGCACAAGCTGGTGTTACTGCCTATTTATTCATAGAAATTGTTCTATATTTTCATCAAATTTTGTTCTTTCATTGCTGTTTTGCTACTTTATTGGTTTGCCAACCATCGTGCTTCATTACTAATAGACCATGTTACGGTCTTGGCCATATGTGTTGTTTTTATTTTCTTGTTCTTATAGGTGCCCTGCCTGAATGGCCGGATTGGGGGGCAGTACAGGAAGCTGATTGGTCCATCCTACACTTGCTGGAGTTTTAAAAGTACGGTTCCCAACAGCTAGCGAGGCTTTTTCTGGCAGCAGCACCTATTTGCTGTTCTTGGTTTCCAAACCTTATTTAGCATTTTTGAATTGTTAGGTTTTGTGCCGTGATTTTGTTTATAAATTGTATATTTTGTAAATAGTATTAAATCTGTAGGGGTGAACTGCCATTTTCTTTGGACTGTTTTCACATTAGGGAGTTAGGGTTAGCGACTGTCTTTTGGTTTGTTTATTTCTATCAGGCTAGCTAGCACTTTCTGTGGGAAATGGCTTATTTTGTTTATTATGTTGGCCTTGGTTCGCCCTGAGTTGTAGTGTCATATTTTGTTTGACACTTTCTTTCGTTTAAAATAAATATCATTCTGTTGGAACATCTCGATCCTGGATTTTGGTTTGGGGATCGGAGAGGGAACATGCTAATTTATCTTTGTATGTTGCACCCTGACCCACTAGACAGGGGCGTAACAGACCAGTACAGTTATAGTACTTTGTACTTTGCCACATTTATCTTCTTCTTAGCAAGTGTCATGCATTCTGCTTCTCCAGCGTTTTTAAGAGCTGTTGATGATGTCAAATGCAGCTTACTGCCACACTGCTCTCTTAGCGCCTGATCTCGCCCGATTTAGTCAGCCAAATAGGGCCGGGCCTGGTTAGTACTTGGTAGGAAGACCGCCTGGGAATACCAGGTGCTGTAAGCTTTTTTGCTTGGGTTTACGGGCAGCACAAGCTGGTGTTACTGCCTATTTATTCATAGAAATTGTTCTATATTTTCATCAAATTTTGTTCTTTCATTGCTGTTTTGCTACTTTATTGGTTTGTCAACCATCGTGCTTCATTACTAATAGACCATGTTACCGTCCTGGCCATATGTGTTGTTTTTATTTTCTTGTTCTTATAGGTGCCCTGCCTGATTGGCCGGATTGGGGGGCAGTACAGGAAGCTGATTGGTCCATCCTACACTTTCTGGAATTTTTAAAGTACGGTTCCCAACAGCTAGCGAGGCTCTTTCTGGCATCAGCACCTGTTTGCTGTTCTTGGTTTCCAAACCTTATTTAGCATTTTTGAATTGTTAGGTTTTGTGCCGTGGTTTTGTTTATAAATTGTATATTTTGTAAATAGTATTAAATCTGTAGGGGTGAACAGCCATTTTCTTTTGATTGTTTTCTCTTGTTTTCACATTAGGGAGTTAGGGTTAGCGACTGTCTTTTGGTTTGTTTATTTCTATCAGGCTAGCTAGCACTTTCTGTGGGAAATGGCTTATTTTGTTTATTATGTTGGCCTTGGTTCGCCCTGAGTTGTAGTGTCATGTTTTGTTTGACACTTTCTTTCGTTTAAAATAAATATCATTCTGTTGGAACATCTCGATCTTGGATTTTGGTTTGGGGATCGGAGAGGGAACATGCTAATTTATCTTTGTATGTTGCACCCTGACCCCCTGGACAGGGGCGTAACAGACCAGTACAGTTATAGTACTTTGTACTTTGCCACATTTATCTTCTTCTTAGCAAGTGTCATGCATTCTGCTTCTCCAGCGTTTTTAAGAGCTGTTGATGATGTCAAATGCAGTTTACGGCCACACCGCTCTCTAAGCGCCCGATCTCGTCCGATCTCGGCAGCCAAATAGAGCTGGGCCTGGTTAGTACTTGGCAGGAAGACCGCCTGGGAATACCAGGTGCTGTAAGCTTTTTTGCTTGGGTTTACGGGCAGCACAAGCTGGTGTTACTGCCTATTTATTCATAGAAATTGTTCTATATTTTCATCAAATTTTGTTCTTTCATTGCTGTTTTGCTACTTTATTGGTTTGCCAACCATCGTGCTTCATTACTAGTAGACCATGTTACGGTCCTGGCCATATGTGTTGTTTTTATTTTCTTGTTCTTATAGGTGCCCTGCCTGATTGGCCGGATTGGGGGGCAGTACAGGAAGCTGATTGGTCCATCCTACACTTCCTGGAGTTTTAAAAGTACGGTTCCCAACAGCTAGCGAGGCTCTTTCTGGCATCAGCACCTGTTTGCTGTTCTTGGTTTCCAAACCTTATTTAGCATTTTTGAATTGTTAGATTTTGTGCCGTGGTTTTGTTTATAAATTGTATATTTTGTAAATAGTATTAAATCTGTAGGGGTGAACTGCCATTTTCTTTGGACTGTTTTCACATTAGGGAGTTAGGGTTAGCGACTGTCTTTTGGTTTGTTTATTTCTATCAGGCTAGCTAGCACTTTCTGTGGGAAATGGCTTATTTTGTTTATTATGTTGGCCTTGGTTCGCCCTGAGTTGTAGTGTCATGTTTTGTTTGACACTTTCTTTCGTTTAAAATAAATATCATTCTGTTGGAACATCTCGATCCTGGATTTTGGTTTGGGGATCGGAGAGGGAACATGCTAATTTATCTTTGTATGTTGCACCCTGACCCCCTAGACAGGGGCGTAACAGACCAGTACAGTTATAGTACTTTGTACTTTGCCACATTTATCTTCTTCTTAGCAAGTGTCATGCATTCTGCTTCTCCAGTGTTTTTAAGAGCTGTTGATGATGTCAAATGCAGCTTACGGCAACACTGCTCTCTAAGCGCCCGATCCCGTCCGATCTCGGCAGCCAAATAGGGCCGGGCCTTGTTAGTACTTGGTAGGAAGAACGCCTGGGAATACCACGTGCTGTAAGCTTCTTTGCTTGGGTTTACGGGCAGCACAAGCTGGTGTTACTGCCTATTTATTCATAGAAATTGTTCTATATTTTCATCAAATTTTGTTCTTTCATTGCTGTTTTGCTACTTTATTGGTTTGCCAACCATCGTGCTTCATTACTAGTAGACCATGTTACGGTCCTGGCCATATGTGTTGTTTTTATTTTCTTGTTCTTATAGGTGCCCTGCCTGATTGGCCGGATTGGGGGGCAGTACAGGAAGCTGATTGGTCCATCCTACACTTCCTGGAGTTTTAAAAGTACGGTTCCCAACAGCTAGCGAGGCTTTTTCTGGCATCAGCACCTGTTTGCTGTTCTTGGTTTCCAAACCTTATTTAGCATTTTTGAATTGTTAGGTTTTGTGCCGTGGTTTTGTTTATAAATTGTATATTTTGTAAATAGTATTAAATCTGTAGGGGTGAACTGCCATTTTCTTTGGACTGTTTTCACATTAGGGAGTTAGGGTTAGCGACTGTCTTTTGGTTTGTTTATTTCTATCAGGCTAGCTAGCACTTTCTGTGGGAAATGGCTTATTTTGTTTATTATGTTGGCCTTGGTTCGCCCTGAGTTGTAGTGTCATGTTTTGTTTGACACTTTCTTTCGTTTAAAATAAATATCATTCTGTTGGAACATCTCAATCCTGGATTTTGGTTTGGGGATCGGAGAGGGAACATGCTAATTTATCTTTGTATGTTTCAGCCTGACCCCCTAGACAGGGGCGTAACAGACCAGTACAGTCATAGTACTTTGTACTTTGCCACATTTATCTTCTTCTTAGCAAGTGTCATGCATTCTGCTTCTCTAGCGTTCTTAAGAGCTGTTGATGATGTCAAGTGCAGTTTACGGCCACACCGCTCTCTAAGCGCCCGATCTCGTCCGATCTCGGCAGCCAAATAGGGCCGGGCCTGGTTAGTACTTGGTAGGAAGACCGCCTGGGAATACCAGGTGCTGTAAGCTTTTTTGCTTGGGTTTACGGGCAGCACAAGCTGGTGTTACTGCCTATTTATTCATAGAAATTGTTCTATATTTTCATCAAATTTTGTTCTTTCATTGCTGTTTTGCTACTTTATTGGTTTGTCAACCATCGTGCTTCATTACTAATAGACCATGTTACCGTCCTGGCCATATGTGTTGTTTTTATTTTCTTGTTCTTATAGGTGCCCTGCCTGATTGGCCGGATTTGGGGGAAGTACAGGAAGCTGATTGGTCCATCCTACACTTCCTGGAGTTTTAAAAGTACGGTTCCCATCAGCTAGCGAGGCTCTTTCTGGCAGCAGCACCTGTTTGCTGTTCTTGCTTTCCAAACCTTATTTAGCATTTTTGAATTGTTAGGTTTTGTGCCGTGGTTTTGTTTATAAATTGTATATTTTGTAAATAGTATTAAATCTGTAGGGGTGGACTGCCATTTTCTTTTGATTGTTTTCTCTTGTTTTCACATTAGGGAGTTAGGGTTAGCGACTGTCTTTTGGTTTGTTTATTTCTATCAGGCTAGCTAGCACTTTCTGTGGGAAATGGCTTATTTTGTTTATTATGTTGGCCTTGGTTCGCCCTGAGTTGTAGTGTCATGTTTTGTTTGACACTTTCTTTCGTTTAAAATAAATATCATTCTGTTGGAACATCTCGATCCTGGATTTTGGTTTGGGGATCGGAGAGGGAACATGCTAATTTATCTTTGTATGTTGCACCCTGACCCCCTAGACAGGGGCGTAACAGACCTGTACAATTATAGTACTTTGTACTTTGCCACATTTATCTTCTTCTTAGCAAGTGTCATGCATTCTGCTTCTCCAGCGTTTTTAAGAGCTGTTGATGATGTCAAATGCAGCTTACGGCCACACTGCTCTCTAAGCGCCCGATCCCGTCCGATCTCGGCAGCCAAATAGGGCCGGGCCTTGTTAGTACTTGGTAGGAAGACCGCCTGGGAATACCACAAGCTGTAATCTTCTTTGCTTGAGTTTACGGGCAGCACAAGCTGGTGTTACTTCCTATTTATTCATAGAAATTGTTCTATATTTTCATCAAATTTTGTTCTTTCATTGCTATTTTGCAACTTTATTGGTTTGTCAACCATCGTGCTTCATTACTAGTAGACCATGTTACGGTCCTGGCCATATGTGTTGTTTTTATTTTATTGTTCTTATAGGTGCCCTGCCTGATTGGCCGGATTGGGGGGCAGTACAGGAAGCTGATTGGTCCATCCTACACTTCCTGGAGTTTTAAAAGTACGGTTCCCAACAGCTAGCGAGGCTCTTTCTGGCATCAGCGCCTGTTTGCTGTTCTTGGTTTCCAAACCTTATTTAGCATTTTTGAATTGTTAGGTTTTGTGCCGTGGTTTTGTTTATAAATTGTATATTTTGTAAATAGTATTAAATCTGTAGGGGTGAACTGCCATTTTCTTTGGACTGTTTTCACATTAGGGAGTTAGGGTTAGCGACTGTCTTTTGGTTTGTTTATTTCTATCAGGCTAGCTAGCACTTTCTGTGGGAAATGGCTTATTTGGTTTATTATGTTGGCCTTGGTTCGCCCTGAGTTGTAGTGTCATGTTTTGTTTGACACTTTCTTTCGTTTAAAATAAATATCATTCTGTTGGAACATCTCGATCCTGGATTTTGGTTTGGGGATCGGAGAGGGAACATGCTAATTTATCTTTGTATGTTGCACCCTGACCCCCTGGACAGGGGCGTAACAGACCAGTACAGTTATAGTACTTTGTACTTTGCCACATTTATCTTCTTCTTAGCAAGTGTCATGCATTCTGCTTCTCCAGCGTTTTTAAGAGCTGTTGATGATGTCAAATGCAGCTTACGGCCACACCGCTCTCTAAGCGCCCGATCTCGTCCGATCTCGGCAGCCAAATAGAGCCGGGCCTGGTTAGTACTTGGCAGGAAGACCGCCTGGGAATACCAGGTGCTGTAAGCTTTTTTGCTTGGGTTTACGGGCAGCACAAGCTGGTGTTACTGCCTATTTATTCATAGAAATTGTTCTATATTTTCATCAAATTTTGTTCTTTCATTGCTGTTTTGCAACTTTGTTGGTTTGTCAACCATCGTGCTTCATTACTAGTAGACCATGTTACGGTCCTGGCCATATGTGTTGTTTTATTTTGTTGTTCTTATAGGTGCCCTGCCTGATTGGCCGGATTGGGGGGCAGTACAGGAAGCTGATTGGTCCATCCTACACTTCCTGGAGTTTTAAAAGTACGGTTCCCAACAGCTAGCGAGGCTCTTTCTGGCATCAGCACCTGTTTGCTGTTCTTGGTTTCCAAAACTTATTTAGCATTTTTGAATTGTTAGGTTTTGTGCCGTGGTTTTGTTTATAAATTGTATATTTTGTAAATAGTATTAAATCTGTAGGGGTGAACTGCCATTTTCTTTGGACTGTTTTCACATTAGGGAGTTAGGGTTAGCGACTGTCTTTTGGTTTGTTTATTTCTATCAGGCTAGCTAGCACTTTCTGTGGGAAATGGCTTATTTTGTTTATTATGTTGGCCTTGGTTCGCCCTGAGTTGTAGTGTCATGTTTTGTTTGACACTTTCTTTCGTTTAAAATAAATATCATTCTGTTGGAACATCTCGATCCTGGATTTTGGTTTGGGGATCGGAGAGGGAACATGCTAATTTATCTTTGTATGTTTCACCCTGACCCCCTAGTCAAGTCAAGTGGCTTTTATTGTCATTTCTACTATACACAGTTGTTCACAGTACACAGTTGAAACGAGATAACGTTCCTCCAAGAACCAAGGTGCTACAAACAACACAAGTTATAATAAAGTGCATCGAGTGCAACCAAGTGCAAACAGTGCAGACGAAAAAACAGTACAGACGTACAGTGTAGACAGACAACACAAGTAACACAGGACAGGACACAAGACACAAGACCCAAGACAGTGCCGACCAGTAAACCTACTGTATACTATTTTACAGTACAGTACAGTTCAGTTAAGTGTGCTAGGGGTGTTAAAAAAAAGAGCAGCATGTAAACGGTATAGTGCATTTAAATGTCCAGCATGTAAAAAAAGTGCAATTGCATTGGAATGTGCAAAAAAAAAAACAGCAGGTAAACAGTGTAGTGCAGTAAATGTAGAATGATAAAAGTAAATAAATAATAAATAAGTGGTGGTGGAATGAGATGAGTAGTGAGTGATGAGAATGTGCTGAGTTCGGTTTGCAGTGTGTTTAAGTTCTATTTCAGTTCTGTGTGTTGAGGAGCCTGATGGCTTGTGGGAAAAAACTGTTGCATAGTCTGGATGTGGTGGCCCGAATGCTTCGGAACCTCTTTCCTGATGGCAGGAGTGTGAAGAGTGTGTGTGATGGGTGTGTGCGGTCGTCCACAATGCTGTTGGCTTTGCGGATGCAGCGTGTGGTGTAAATGTGCATGATAGAGGGCAGAGAGACTCCGATGATCTTCTCAGCTGTCCTCACTATCCTCTGTAGGGTCTTGCGATCTGCGACGGTGCAGTTCCCAAACCAGGCAGTGATGCAGCTGCTCAGGATGCTCTCAATGGTCCCTCTGTAGAACATGGTCAGGATGGGGGGAGGGAGATGGGCTTTCCTCAGGCTTCTCAGGAAGTAGAGACGCTGCTGGGCCTTCTTGGTGATGGAGCTGGTGTTGACTGACCAGGTGAGGTTGTCCGCCAGATGAACACCAAGGAATTTGGTGCTCTTGACTATCTCCACTGAGGATCCATCGATGATCAATGGAGAATGGTCACCCTGTGCTCTCCTGAAGTCCACAACCATCTCTTTAGTTTTGTCAACGTTCAGAGACAGGTTGTTTGCTCCACACCAGGCTGTTAATCGTTGCACCTCCTCTCTGTAGGCTGACTCGTCGTTCTTGCTGATTAAACCCACCACGGTCGTGTCATCAGCAAACTTGACTATGTGGTTTGAGCTGTGCATTGCTACACAGTCGTGCGTCAGCAGAGTGAACAGCAGAGGGCTGAGCACACAGCCCTGAGGGGCTCCAGTGCTCAGTGTGGTGGTGCTGGAGATGTTGTTCCCGATCCGGACTGACTGGGGTCTCCCAGTCAGGAAGTCCAGAATCCAGTTGCAGAGGGAGGTGTTCAGGCCCAGTATGCTCAATTTCTCAGTCAGGTGCTGAGGGATGATTGTGTTGAATGCTGAGCTGAAGTCAATGAACAGCATTCGTACGTATGAGTCCTTACTGTCCAGGTGGGTGAGGGCCAGATGGAGGGTCGTGGAGATGGCATCGTCCGTGGAACGATTTGGACGATACGCAAACTGCATGGGGTCCAGGGAGGTTGGGAGTTGGGTCTTAATGTGCCTCATGACGAGCCTCTCGAAGCACTTCATCACGATGGGTGTGAGCGCGACGGGACGGTAGTCATTGAGGCAGGAGACAGTAGACTTCTTAGGCACAGGCACGATGGTCGTTGCCTTGAGGCACGTAGGAACAACGTTGCTGCTCAGGGAGATGTTGAAGATGTCTGTGAAGACATCCGCTAGCTGTTCTGCGCACTCCCTGAGCACTCTGCCAGGAATGTTGTCTGGTCCAGCAGACTTCCGTGGGTTAACTCTGCATAGAGTTTTCCTCACTTCAGCTGTGGTTAGACAGAGCACCTGGTCACTGGGAGGTGGAGTGGACTTCCTCGCCTTCACGTTGTTCTGTGCCTCAAACCGGGCGTAGAAGTGGTTCAGCGCATCTGGGAGGGAGGCGTCGCGGTCACAATCAGGTGAAGTTGTCTTGTAGTTCGTGATCGCCTGGATGCCCTGCCACATGCGCCGGGTGTCTCCGCTGTCTTCGAAGTGGTCGTGGATTTTCTTTGAGTGTGCGCGCTTTGCCTCTCTAATGGCACGGGACAGTTTGGCCCTTGCTGTTCTCAAGGCCGTCTTGTCCCCTGTTCTGAAGGCAGCGTCTCTTTGTTTCAGCAGCGCACACACATTGGCATTTATCCACGGCTTCCTGTTGGAGCGTGTAGTGATGGTCTTGGAGATGGTCACATCGTCAACGCACTTGCTGATGTAGCTGGTTACTGTTGACGTGTATTCCTCCAAGTTGATGGAATCGCCGTTGGTTGCGGCCTCCCTAAACATGTCCCAGTCAGTGCACTCACAACAGTCTTGAAGAGCAGAAGTAGCTCCTGCTGGCCAGGTTTTCACCTGTTTCAGAACCGGTTTAGAGCGTCTGACGAGCGGTCTGTATGCTGGAATTAGCATAACCGAGATGTGGTCTGAGTACCCGAGATGGGGGCGGGGCTCCGCACGATACGCGCCGGGGATGTTTGTGTAAACAAGATCCAGCGTGTTCCCTCCTCTCGTTGCAAAGTCCACATGCTGATGAAGTTTAGGGAGCACAGTCCTGAGATTCGCATGGTTGAAATCTCCGGCAATAATAAACAGTCCGTCGGGGTGAGCGTTCTGCAGGTCGCTAATAGCACCGTAGAGTTCACACAGTGCCTCCTTAGCATTAGCGCTGGGGGGAATGTACACTCCGACAATGAAAACAGTGGTGAATTCCCGTGGTAAATAGAACGGTCTGCATCTAACAGTCACAAACTCCACTAGCGATGAGCAGAAACGTGAGACAAGCACAGAGTTCTTGCACCACTCCGTGTTGATGTAAACACACACGCCACCACCGCGAGTCTTACCGCACAGAGCAGCGTTTCTGTCGGCGCGAAACACGGTTAGCCCGTCTAGCTGGATGGCGGCTTCCGGAACTCTGTCACTGAGCCACGTCTCCGTGAAAACAAAGATGCAGCAGTCTCTGAATTCTCGCCGCGTGGTCCGCTGGAGTCGGATGTAGTCCAGTTTATTGTCCAGGGAGCAGACGTTGGAGAGGAGAATGGACGGTAGAGCCGGCCGGCTAGGGTTAGCATTTAGCCTAGCACGGACACCCGCCCGCTTGCCGCGCTTCCGCTTCCTCGAGCAGCGCTTCCGACGTCCCCTCACCTGGCCACCGGCGTCAGGTGACACCGAGGGCTGGGGGCCTGGTATTTGTCGCTGGGGTCGTAGCAAGCCGAGGTCGCGAAGGTTACCAATTACTTCCTCATGCAGATTATTGTATGTATGAACCCTGTGCCGCAGCAATGTCTGGCGGTCGTAAACATGAACACAGCTGACTGTGGTGTCCATGTACTGTAAAGGGTCTGGCTAAATACGGCAAAAACACCATTTGTTGGATCCGGAGAGGCCGCTGCGAGCTACTGCCGCGCCGCCATCTTGTTCCACAGCCTAGACAGGGGCGTAACAGACCAGTACAGTTATAGTACTTTCTACTTTGCCACATTTATCTTCTTCTTAGCAAGTGTCATGCATTCTGCTTCTCCAGCGTTTTTAAGAGCTGTTGATGATGTCAAATGCAGCTTACGGCCACACCGCTCTCTAAGCGCCCGATCCCGTCCGATCTCGGCAGCCAAATAGGGCCGGGCCTTGTTAGTACTTGGTAGGAAGACCGCCTGGGAATACCACGTGCTGTAAGCTTCTTTGCTTGGGTTTACGGGCAGCACAAGCTGGTGTTACTGCCTATTTATTCATAGAAATTGTACTATATTTTCATCAAATTTTGTTCTTTCATTGCTGTTTTGCTACTTTATTGGTTTGCCAACCATCGTGCTTCATTACTAGTAGACCATGTTACGGTCCTGGCCATATGTGTTGTTTTTATTTTCTTGTTCTTATAGGTGCCCTGCCTGATTGGCCGGATTGGGGGGCAGTACAGGAAGCTGATTGGTCCATCCTACACTTCCTGGAGTTTTAAAAGTACGGTTCCCAACAGCTAGCGAGGCTCTTTCTGGCATCAGCACCTGTTTGCTGTTCTTGGTTTCCAAACCTTATTTAGCATTTTTGAATTGTTAGGTTTTGTGCCGTGGTTTTGTTTATAAATTGTATATTTTGTAAATAGTATTAAATCTGTAGGGGTGAACTGCCATTTTCTTTGGACTGTTTTCACATTAGGGAGTTAGGGTTAGCGACTGTCTTTTGGTTTGTTTATTTCTATCAGGCTAGCTAGCACTTTCTGTGGGAAATGGCTTATTTTGTTTATTATGTTGGCCTTGGTTCGCCCTGAGTTGTAGTGTCATGTTTTGTTTGACACTTTCTTTCGTTTAAAATAAATATCATTCTGTTGGAACATCTCGATCCTGGATTTTGGTTTGGGGATCGGAGAGGGAACATGCTAATTTATCTTTGTATGTTGCACCCTGACCCCCTAGACAGGGGCGTAACAGACCAGTACAGTTATAGTACTTTGTACTTTGCCACATTTATCTTCTTCTTAGCAAGTGTCATGCATTCTGCTTCTCCAGCGTTTTTAAGAGCTGTTGATGATGTCAAATGCAGCTTACGGCCACACCGCTCTCTAAGCGCCCGATCTCGTCCGATCTCGGCAGCCAAATAGGGCCGGGCCTTGTTAGTACTTGGTAGGAAGACAGCCTGGGAATACCAGGTGCTGTAAGCTTTTTTGCTTGGGTTTACGGGCAGCACAAGCTGGTGTTACTGCCTATTTATTCATAGAAATTGTACTATATTTTCATCAAATTTTGTTCTTTCATTGCTGTTTTGCTACTTTATTGGTTTGCCAACCATCGTGCTTCATTACTAGTAGACCATGTTACGGTCCTGGCCATATGTGTTGTTTTTATTTTCTTGTTCTTATAGGTGCCCTGCCTGATTGGCCGGATTGGGGGGCAGTACAGGAAGCTGATTGGTCCATCCTACACTTCCTGGAGTTTTAAAAGTACGGTTCCCAACAGCTAGCGAGGCTCTTTCTGGCATCAGCACCTGTTTGCTGTTCTTGGTTTCCAAACCTTATTTAGCATTTTTGAATTGTTAGGTTTTGTGCCGTGGTTTTGTTTATAAATTGTATATTTTGTAAATAGTATTAAATCTGTAGGGGTGAACTGCCATTTTCTTTGGACTGTTTTCACATTAGGGAGTTAGGGTTAGCGACTGTCTTTTGGTTTGTTTATTTCTATCAGGCTAGCTAGCACTTTCTGTGGGAAATGGCTTATTTTGTTTATTATGTTGGCCTTGGTTCGCCCTGAGTTGTAGTGTCATGTTTTGTTTGACACTTTCTTTCGTTTAAAATAAATATCATTCTGTTGGAACATCTCGATCCTGGATTTTGGTTTGGGGATCGGAGAGGGAACATGCTAATTTATCTTTGTATGTTGCACCCTGACCCCCTAGACAGGGGCGTAACAGACCAGTACAGTTATAGTACTTTGTACTTTGCCACATTTATCTTCTTCTTAGCAAGTGTCATGCATTCTGCTTCTCCAGCGTTTTTAAGAGCTGTTGATGATGTCAAATGCAGCTTACGGCCACACCGCTCTCTAAGCGCCCGATCTCGTCCGATCTCGGCAGCCAAATAGAGCCGGGCCTGGTTAGTACTTGGTAGGAAGACCGCCTGGGAATACCAGGTGCTGTAAGCTTTTTTGCTTGGGTTTACGGGCAGCACAAGCTGGTTTTACTGCCTATTTATTCATAGAAATTGTTCTATATTTTCATCAAATTTTGTTCTTTCATTGCTGTTTTGCTACTTTATTGGTTTGTCAACCATCGTGCTTCATTACTAGTAGACCATGTTACGGTCCTGGCCATATGTGTTGTTTTTATTTTGTTGTTCTTATAGGTGCCCTTCCTGATTGGCCGGATTTGGGGGAAGTACAGGAAGCTGATTGGTCCATCCTACACTTCCTGGAGTTTTAAAAGTACGGTTCCCAACAGCTAGCGAGGCTCTTTCTGGCAGCAGCACCTGTTTGCTGTTCTTGTTTTCCAAACCTTATTTAGCATTTTTGAATTGTTAGGTTTTGTGCCGTGGTTTTGTTTATAAATTGTATATTTTGTAAATAGTATTAAATCTGTAGGGGTGGACTGCCATTTTCTTTTGATTGTTTTCTCTTGTTTTCACATTAGGGAGTTAGGGTTAGCGACTGTCTTTTGGTTTGTTTATTTCTATCAGGCTAGCTAGCACTTTCTGTGGGAAATGGCTTATTTTGTTTATTATGTTGGCCTTGGTTCGCCCTGAGTTGTAGTGTCATGTTTTGTTTGACACTTTCTTTCGTTTAAAATAAATATCATTCTGTTGGAACATCTCGATCCTGGATTTTGGTTTGGGGATCGGAGAGGGAACATGCTAATTTATCTTTGTATGTTTCACCCTGACCCCCTAGACAGGGGCGTAACAGACCAGTACAGTTATAGTACTTTGTACTTTGCCACATTTATCTTCTTCTTAGCAAGTGTCATGCATTCTGCTTCTCTAGCGTTTTTAAGAGCTGTTGATGATGTCAAATGCAGCTTACGGCCACACCGCTCTCTAAGCGCCCGATCTCGTCCGATCTCGGCAGCCAAATAGAGCCGGGCCTGGTTAGTACTTGGTAGGAAGACCGCCTGGGAATACCAGGTGCTGTAAGCTTTTTTGCTTGGGTTTACGGGCAGCACAAGCTGGTGTTACTGCCTATTTATTCATAGAAATTGTTCTATATTTTCATCAAATTTTGTTCTTTCATTGCTGTTTTGCTACTTTATTGGTTTGCCAACCATCGTGCTTCATTACTAGTAGACCATGTTACGGTCCTGGCCATATGTGTTGTTTTTATTTTCTTGTTCTTATAGGTGCCCTGCCTGATTGGCCGGATTGGGGGGCAGTACAGGAAGCTGATTGGTCCATCCTACACTTCCTGGAGTTTTAAAAGTACGGTTCCCAACAGCTAGCGAGGCTCTTTCTGGCATCAGCACCTGTTTGCTGTTCTTGGTTTCCAAACCTTATTTAGCATTTTTGAATTGTTAGGTTTTGTGCCGTGGTTTTGTTTATAAATTGTATATTTTGTAAATAGTATTAAATCTGTAGGGGTGAACTGCCATTTTCTTTGGACTGTTTTCACATTAGGGAGTTAGGGTTAGCGACTGTCTTTTGGTTTGTTTATTTCTATCAGGCTAGCTAGCACTTTCTGTGGGAAATGGCTTATTTTGTTTATTATGTTGGCCTTGGTTCGCCCTGAGTTGTAGTGTCATGTTTTGTTTGACACTTTCTTTCGTTTAAAATAAATATCATTCTGTTGGAACATCTCGATCCTGGATTTTGGTTTGGGGATCGGAGAGGGAACATGCAAATTTATCTTTGTATGTTGCACCCTGACCCCCTAGACAGGGGCGTAACAGACCAGTACAGTTATAGTACTTTGTACTTTGCCACATTTATCTTCTTCTTAGCAAGTGTCATGCATTCTGCTTCTCCAGCGTTTTTAAGAGCTGTTGATGATGTCAAATGCAGCTTACGGCCACACCGCTCTCTAAGCGCCCGATCCCGTCCGATCTCGGCAGCCAAATAGGGCCGGGCCTTGTTAGTACTTGGTAGGAAGACCGCCTGGGAATACCAGGTGCTGTAAGCTTTTTTGCTTGGGTTTACGGGCAGCACAAGCTGGTGTTACTGCCTATTTATTCATAGAAATTGTACTATATTTTCATCAAATTTTGTTCTTTCATTGCTGTTTTGCTACTTTATTGGTTTGCCAACCATCGTGCTTCATTACTAGTAGACCATGTTACGGTCCTGGCCATATGTGTTGTTTTTATTTTCTTGTTCTTATAGGTGCCCTGCCTGATTGGCCGGATTGGGGGGCAGTACAGGAAGCTGATTGGTCCATCCTACACTTCCTGGAGTTTTAAAAGTACGGTTCCCAACAGCTAGCGAGGCTCTTTCTGGCATCAGCACCTGTTTGCTGTTCTTGGTTTCCAAACCTTATTTAGCATTTTTGAATTGTTAGGTTTTGTGCCGTGGTTTTGTTTATAAATTGTATATTTTGTAAATAGTATTAAATCTGTAGGGGTGAACTGCCATTTTCTTTGGACTGTTTTCACATTAGGGAGTTAGGGTTAGCGACTGTCTTTTGGTTTGTTTATTTCTATCAGGCTAGCTAGCACTTTCTGTGGGAAATGGCTTATTATGTTTATTATGTTGGCCTTGGTTCGCCCTGAGTTGTAGTGTCATGTTTTGTTTGACACTTTCTTTCGTTTAAAATAAATATCATTCTGTTGGAACATCTCGATCCTGGATTTTGGTTTGGGGATCGGAGAGGGAACATGCTAATTTATCTTTGTATGTTGCACCCTGACCCCCTAGACAGGGGCGTAACAGACCAGTACAGTTATAGTACTTTGTACTTTGCCACATTTATCTTCTTCTTAGCAAGTGTCATGCATTCTGCTTCTCCAGCGTTTTTAAGAGCTGTTGATGATGTCAAATGCAGCTTACGGCCACACCGCTCTCTAAGCGCCCGATCTCGTCCGATCTCGGCAGCCAAATAGAGCCGGGCCTGGTTAGTACTTGGTAGGAAGACCGCCTGGGAATACCAGGTGCTGTAAGCTTTTTTGCTTGGGTTTACGGGCAGCACAAGCTGGTGTTACTGCCTATTTATTCATAGAAATTGTTCTATATTTTCATCAAATTTTGTTCTTTCATTGCTGTTTTGCTACTTTATTGGTTTGTCAACCATCGTGCTTCATTACTAGTAGACCATGTTACGGTCCTGGCTATATGTGTTGTTTTTATTTTGTTGTTCTTATAGGTGCCCTTCCTGATTGGCCGGATTTGGGGGAAGTACAGGAAGCTGATTGGTCCATCCTACACTTCCTGGAGTTTTAAAAGTACGGTTCCCAACAGCTAGCGAGGCTCTTTCTGGCAGCAGCACCTGTTTGCTGTTCTTGGTTTCCAAACCTTATTTAGCATTTTTGAATTGTTAGGTTTTGTGCCGTGGTTTTGTTTATAAATTGTATATTTTGTAAATAGTATTAAATCTGTAGGGGTGAACTGCCATTTTCTTTGGACTGTTTTCACATTAGGGAGTTAGGGTTAGCGACTGTCTTTTGGTTTGTTTATTTCTATCAGGCTAGCTAGCACTTTCTGTGGGAAATGGCTTATTTTGTTTATTATGTTGGCCTTGGTTCGCCCTGAGTTGTAGTGTCATGTTTTGTTTGACACTTTCTTTCGTTTAAAATAAATATCATTCTGTTGGAACATCTCGATCCTGGATTTTGGTTTGGGGATCGGAGAGGGAACATGCTAATTTATCTTTGTATGTTGCACCCTGAGCCCCTAGACAGGGGCGTAACAGACCAGTACAGTTATAATACTTTGTACTTTGCCACATTTATCTTCTTCTTAGCAAGTGTCATGCATTCTGCTTCTCCAGCGTTTTTAAGAGCTGTTGATGATGTCAAATGCAGCTTACGGCCACACCGCTCTCTAAGCGCCCGATTGGTTGGTGAAGGAGGTGTGGTTTTGCTGAGAGATTGTGCTGCAGTGATTGAACTGTGTGCAAGCTGGCACTCATTCTGAGTGCTTTTTCATGTTTTGTTTTCCTCTCTTGCCTATCTAAATAGTGGATTTTGGGTTTCTTTGTGCCTTAATGTCCCCCCGGCGGACTTGGTCTGGTCGGGGGCGCCTTTCTTTTTTTTTGGTTTTTTTTTGGTTTTTAAGTGCTGCGAAGAACAGTGCTTGCAGTCTAGCGTGTGCCTTTCTGAATGGAAGGCGACGCGGAGAGGGGAGCACGAATGGCTGAGGTAACGCGCGGAGCTGTGGCGGCCAAAGTAAGAGATGGCGAAGAGAGGAGAAAGTGGCCAGAGCAAGCGAGAGGTGATCTGGTGAACGGAGCACAAGGAGGAGAAATCAGGGAATCAACAGGTGGACAGCTCTTGGGCCGTCCAGTATCAGAGAATGAAATGGTGACGACGATGGGAGGACGTGTGGTAGTAACCGGAAGACTGCTGGAGAGAGGAGCCGAAGTGGAGCATCGCTCTCGAGGCGCAATGCGAAGAGAAGGGAGGGAACAGACAGAGCTGGACACTGGCTCCGGCATGAGAAGTCCAGTATATGAGAGGGCTCTCACTGTTATGGCGGAAGTCCTGGGAGAGGAGAAACTCAAGACCATGGAGTTGTTAAGGGCACTCAAGGATATATGTGGAGGAATACACGCGCTACGGGAAACAGGGCAGAATAAGTTTGAAATAACAGTGAAGAGTGCAGCTGGCAAAAAGAGGCTTTTGGATGGGTTCAAGGTGGGGAGGGCGGTTGTCATGGTTAAGTCCCTGGCAACGGATGAGCTGGTGGTCTCTTTTCTTAATTTGCCGGCTTATATCAAGGACGAGGAGATTCTGGAAAAACTGGACGTGTGGGGGGTGAGAGCAATCTCTGCGATAAAAAGAAGAATGTGGCCAGGGACTGATGTGGCGGATGGCACGAGGTATGTCAAAGTTAAATTTACTGAGACTGTGCAATCCTTGCCGTATTCCACAAAGTTCTTGACTGCTACTGGCCCTGAATATTTCAGAGTCATACACAATAACCAGGTGAAAGTTTGTAGATTGTGTTTGCAGCAAGGCCACATAGTAAGAGACTGCCCGGACTTTGTGTGTGTTAAATGTGACAAAAAAGGCCATTATGCAAGAGAGTGTACTAGAATGGTGCCAAGATGTGTACTGTGTCACAACCTGGTGGATGAGTGTGAGTGTCAGGTTGAATGCAGTGGGGAAAGGGATGGGGAGAGGGAGGAGGATGGGGAGAGGAAGGAGGGGGGGGAGGAATGCAGGGCCCATACCTCGTACAGTGAGGATCGGGGGGGCGAGATGGAGGAAGAGCAAGACCTGGAAATAGGGAGTGAGGTGGGAACTATGGCGGGGCCAAGAGAAGAGATAATTAAGGAAACACAGCTTTCTGATGTTTTGGCTCAAGAGGAAGTATGGACAGGAAACAGTGCTGTGCTAGGGTCCAGTATGGATGCAGTGGTGCATGAGTTGAGGGAAGACACGGTGGGGCACCTTGATGAGGCTCGGCGGGACATGCTGGTCGGCTTTTCGCCAGGGCTCTTCTCCTGTAATGACTTAGCTCCCACCCCGAGTGGATACATTGAGACTGATGTTAGCACAGCCCCTCAGATAGGGGATAGGGACTCTGATTCGGACATGGATTTTCGGTGTGTGAAGCATATCAGGAAAAGGTCGCAGCAGGATAAGCTGGGAGGGCCTGGGAGAGGGAACAGAGCAAAGGAGAAGAAATATGTTAGAAAGTGAGTTTTTTTTTTCCCCCTTTAACATGTTATTGCACTCTCAAAATTTACAAGGGATGAAAAACCTTGATAGAATACGAGGGATGTGTGAAGATATGAGATGTGACATTTTATGTGTTCAGGAGTGTAGATGGTCCTTATCTATGATTGAAAATATTAAATCCTTCTGGAAGGGAGACTTGTTTTTCTCGCTTTCCTTGAACAACTCAGCTGGTGTAGCAATGTTTATAAAGCCAGGAATCTTCCAAAATATAACAGAAATATTTCAAGATGAGGATGGTCGACTGTTGGTAGTAGAGGTTGTGTATTGTGGTGCAACTTATAGAATCATAAACTTATATGGGCCGAATAATGGGCCTGAAAGAAGAGTTTTCTTCGAGCATTGCAAAAGGTGGACGGATCATCGCTCGGTGGTCATAGGGGATTGGAATGTGGTGCTGGCCAGAATGGATGTTGGGCCCGATAATAAATTTAAAGATGACACTAGTAGGTCGGCTGTATTTCAGTGGATACAGGAGTTTGACTTAATAGATGTGTGGAGAGTGTTGAACCCGGGCGCCCGTGCATACTCACGTAGACAAGTGGTGTTGGGCAGGCTGAAACAATCCCGGATTGACCTGTGTTTAGTAGCTTCGGGCTTAGTTAGGGGCTTAAGAGAGTGTGTGTATAGTTTTTGTGCCTGGAGTGATCATGCCACCTTGAAGGTGTCTCTGGCAGATGACAGCATGCGGAGGAATGGGGGATTATGGTGTCTGAATGTGGCCCTCCTGGAAGATAAACTCTGTAGGGATAAACTGCGGTCACTCCTCTCTGCCCTGTGTGATGAGAGTGAGTTCGCTGTTGACCTTATCGAATGGTGGGAGCGTGCCAAAGTGAAAATTAGGGGGAAATGTATAGTGCTGGGCAGAGAGAAAAGGCTGAGAGACAGAAAGGAGGAACTGGAGCTGAGGGATCGTATGAGAGAGGAGCTGGAGCTGGCTGAGGTGGAGAGTGACCGTCCTTTAAATGTTTACTTGGAGCTGAGAGAATGGCTGAGGGAATTGGATAGGAGGAAATGCAGGGGTGCAATGATCCGCAGTAGGGCACAGCACATGCTGAAAGGGGAGCGCTGTACAGCATTTTTTCTTGGGTTAGAGAAGAGGAGGCAGGCAAGAACATATATCTCAGGAATAGCAGATGCAGAAGGGAAGGTACAATCTGATATAGTGGACATTCTACACTCTGTGCAAGAGTTTTATACTACACTCTTTAGTAAACAAAATGGGTCACAAGGGAATATGGGTACAGTTTTGGGGAAAATCAGCCGCACTATCAGCCATGATGATGCAGCTTTCTGTGATGGTGAAATCCATCTGGCTGACGTAAGGGCTGCAATTACGGCCTTAAATAAGTCCAAAAGCCCAGGCTCAGATGGACTCTCAGCCGAATTCTATCAGTTATTCGGTGACCTCCTGGCCCCGATCCTCTGCAGGCTCTTCACAGCCATGCAGAGAGAGAACAGATGCGCAGAGACCTTTCTAAGGGGGGTGATTACTCTGGTATATAAAAACAAAGGAGTTAGAACAGACCTAGCGAACTACAGGCCAATCAGCCTGCTCAATACAGACTACAAAATCCTGGCAAAAGTGCTGGGGTTCAGACTTCGTGGGGTGATCGGGTCGATAATTGGACCGACCCAGACCTATAGCATTCCGGGGAGGGACATCGCGGACTGCAGCTTGTCAACAAGGTTCTCTTTTGACAACCTGATGACAACGGGTGGTGTGTATGTGGGAGTGGATCTAGAGAAAGCTTTTGACAGAGTGAGACATGATTTCCTCTTCGGATGTCTTGAGGTGTTTGGGTTTGGGACAACTTTTAGAGGATGGGTGGAACTGCTGTATAGCCGGGCTACTAGTGTCGTCAAGTGTAACGGGTTCTTGACAGATCCCTTTCCTCTGGAAAGGTCAGTAAGGCAAGGCTGCCCCCTGTCAGCAATGCTCTATGCCATTGTAGCAGAGCCACTAGCACAATCAATTATCACCGATACCTTAATAACAGGAATCACATCTCCCAAGGGAAGTGAGTTTAAAATAGCTCAGTATGCTGATGACATTAGTATAATGGTCCGTGACAGGGACAGCTTAAGACGGGTGCTACAGCATTTAGAGGCATATGAGCAAGCCGCAGGGGCACGTATCAACAAGTCCAAATCTGTCATGATCGCAGGGCCGGGTGTGGATTTGGGAGACATCGAATGGGGTGTCCGGAGAGGAGACGCACAGATAAAGGTGCTGGGGATCTACATTAGTGCCCAGCAGGAGAATAGCACTAGGAAAACCTGGGAAGAGCTAATTGCATGGTGCAAGGCCACGCTGGGGCTGTGGAAGATGAGGGCCCTGGGATTAAAGGGCAAAGTGACAATTGTGAATGCGGTCATAGTTCCTAAGCTGGTCTACGCTATGCAGGTGTGCCATGTGCCGAGTGATGTTCTCGTCCGCTTGAGCGATGCAATAAGAGACTTCTTGTGGAAAGGTAGGGCAATGGTGATAGCTCACAAAACACTGGTCGGGCCATACTCAAGGGGTGGCCTCCAGCTGTGTGATTTGAAGACCAAGGTAGTGTCCTTAAGGATCAAATTATTCTGTAAATTGCTTTTTGACAAGACAGAAAGTATTTGGAAAGATTATTTGTACGGGGATGTGGTGAAAAGAGGGCGGTGTGGGATCTACAATCCGTGCAGCGTCTCGCTAGCCTGGCCCATTGTGGAGACCTGCCCGCTCTTCCAGGAGGCCGCAGAGGCATGGAGTACAATCTTGCCCCGCCTAGAGTGCGTGCTTACCTCAAAGTGGGATGTGTGGAACCAGCCCATTTTTGGGAATCCTAGACTTGGTGGGCGAGTGGGTTGCTTCATGGGCAGAGGGATATTAGCGGAGACATTGCACCAAGTAAGGGATCTGCTCAATCAGGAAGAGGCTGTGGACCCCGACGTTGTGTTTTGTAAGGTCAAAGCAAAGGGGTATAATATCAATAGGGGGAAAATTAAGAGCTTTTGTGACAGGATTTGGCAATGCATGCCACAGAATTGGAAGGAGCGATTGCAGGAGACAAAGAGTGTACAGGTGGGGGACGGCAGAGTTGAATTCTCTCTTATGTGTGACATAAAACATAGGAAATTTGTAGAGCTGCTGCCAAAATTCTGGTATATGCTGCTTCGTGATGCAATTTTCAAACAGCCCATGGCCCACTTAAGCTGGGTGCGAATTTTTCCCACACGCCCTGTATCTGACATCTGGGTTACGTTGCATCAGAAGTGGCTACCCCCTGCAGTACTGAATTCCAATTACCTTCTGCGCCATAGGAGGGTGGTCGTCTCTGTCGTCCTACACCAGATTAGCAAAGAGAAGTACGAACGAACGTGTGCAGTCTGTAAAAGGGAGGAAGAGGATTTTGACCATTTCATGTTGTATTGCACTGTGACACAGTGGTTTAGAGAATGGGTGAAGAGCTTACTGAATCGGAAATGTAGAGCATCGATACTTCCGGGGGAAGCATGGGATTGGGTGTGGTGCTTTGGGGTGCAGAAAGGACAAACAACAGCAAATACGGAGTTGATTAACTTCTTGCTGAGTGTAGCAAGGCATGTTCTGTACATTTCCAGGAACTATGCTCTTTTTGGGAACAAAATAATAAGTAGAGTGGTATTCTTTCAGAGCCTAGTGACAAACTACGTGAAGATTCTCTTTTCGGCTGACCAAGAGGGTTTTATCAAGAGGTTCGGGGGACATAATGACTTGTGTGGTTTGGATAGCAGAGGAGGCTTAACTATTGATTTTGGTTGAACTGAAAGGAATTCTTGTCAGGGGCAACAACATCGGCTGTTTTCTGTCCTTTTTGTGCACTCGAGCTTGCACTCATACTTGAGCGTTTCAGGTATTCATGTTGGTTGTTGAGCAATATTCTGATTTACTGGAAAAAAAAGGAAAAGAATGATGTGGGGGGGAAACGGGAATATGAGTGTGTATGTATGTATGTATGTGTATGTGTTTGTATATTATGTATGTGTATGTGTGTGTATATTATGTATGTGTATGTGTATGTATGTATATATGATTATGTAGATAGATAAATATAGGGGGATATTCATACCCACACATTGTAGACAAGCAATATATCTATTGATATATATATTTTACAATAGGGAAATAGGTCTTGCTTTAAGTTGTTTAATTTAGTTGAAAGTCCTATGGATGTAATGTTTTGTTTACTTGTCTCTGTGTATACTTAATTTTTTTTGTGTAAAGTGTATTTTTGATAATAAAAAGATAAAAAAAAAAAAGCGCCCGATCTCGTCCGATCTCGGCAGCCAAATAGAGCCGGGCCTGGTTAGTACTTGGTAGGAAGACCGCCTGGGAATACCAGGTGCTGTAAGCTTTTTTGCTTGGGTTTACGGGCAGCACAAGCTGGTGTTACTGCCTATTTATTCATAGAAATTGTTCTATATTTTCATCAAATTTTGTTCTTTCATTGCTGTTTTGCTACTTTATTGGTTTGTCAACCATCGTGCTTCATTACTAGTAGACCATGTTACGGTCCTGGCCATATGTGTTGTTTTTATTTTGTTGTTCTTATAGGTGCCCTGCCTGATTGGCCGGATTGGGGGGCAGTACAGGAAGCTGATTGGTCCATCCTACACTTCCTGGAGTTTTAAAAGTACAGTTCCCAACAGCTAGCGAGGCTCTTTCTGGCAGCAGCACCTGTTTGCTGTTCTTGGTTTCCAAACCTTATTTAGCATTTTTGAATTGTTAGGTTTTGTGCCGTGGTTTTGTTTATAAATTGTATATTTTGTAAATAGTATTAGATCTGTAGGGGTGACCTGCCATTTTCTTTTGATTGTTTTCTCTTGTTTTCACAATAGGGAGTTAGGGTTAGCGACTGTCTTTTGGTTTGTTTATTTCTATCAGGCTAGCTAGCACTTTCTGTGGGAAATGGTTTATTTTGTTTATTATGTTGGCCTTGATTCGCCCTGAGTTGTAGTGTCATGTTTTGTTTGACACTTTCTTTCGTTTAAAATAAATATCATTCTGTTGGAACATCTCGATCCTGGATTTTGGTTTGGAGACCGGAGAGGGAACATCCTAATTTATCTTTGTATGTTGCACCCTGACCCCCTAGACAGGGGCGTAACAGACCAGTACAGTTTATAGTACTTTGTACTTTGCCACATTTATCTTCTTCTTAGCGAGTGTCATGCATTCTGCTTCTCCAACGTTTTTAAGAGCTGTTGATGATGTCAAATGCAGCTTACGGCCACACCGCTCTCCAAGCGCCCGATCTCGTCCGATCTCGGCAGCCAAATAAAGCCGGGCCTGGTTAGTACTTGGTAGGAAGACCGCCTGGGAATACCAGGTGCTGTAAGCTTTTTTGCTTGGGTTTACGGGCAGTACAAGCTGGTGTTACTGCCTATTTATTCATAGAAATTGTTCTATATTTTCATCAAATTTTGTTCTTTCATTGCTGTTTTGCTACTTTATTGGTTTGTCAACCATCGTGATTCATTACTAGTAGACCATGTTACGGTCCTGGCCATATGTGTTGTTTTTATTATGTTGTTCTTATAGGTGCCCTGCCTGATTGGCCGGATTGGGGGGCAGTACAGGAAGCTGATTGGTCCATCCTACACTTCCTGGAGTTTTAAAAGTATGGTTCCCAACAGCTAGCGAGGCTCTTTCTGGCAGCAGCACCTGTTTACTGTTCTTGGTTTCCAAACCTTATTTAGCATTTTTGAATTGTTAGGTTTTGTGCCGTGGTTTTGTTTATAAATTGTATATTTTGTAAATAATATTAAATCTGTAGGGGTGAACTGCCAATTTCTTTCGTTTAAAATAAATATTCTGTTGGGGCCTGGTTAGTACTTGGTAGGAAGACCGCCTTGGAATACCAGGTGCTGTAAGCTTTTTTGCTTCGGTTTACGGGCAGCACAAGGTGGTGTTACTGCTTACTTATTTATAGAAATTGTTCTATATTTTCATCAATCTTTGGTCTTTCATTGCTGTTTTGCTCCTTTTTTGGTTTTTCAAACATTGTGCTTCATTACTAGTAGACCAGTACAGTTATAGTACTTTGTACTTTGCGACATTTATCTTGTTTTTAGCAAGGGTCATGCATTCTGCTTCTCCAGCGTTTTCAAGAGCTGTTGATGATATCAAATGTAGCCTACGGCCACACCGTTCTCGAAGCGCCCGATTGGAGGAGGACAGGGGTATGGTGTTTCTGAGTCATGGTGCTGCAGGAAGAGACACGTATGTGAGCTGCTTCCCGTGTGACGTGCATTTTTCGTTTTCTTATCTGTTTTTTGCCTATCCAGTGTAGTGCGTTTGACATTGCATTAATTATTTTTATTAAACCCCCCGGCGGAGTTTCTCCTTTCAGGGGTGCCTTTATATTTCGTGGTTTTTCTAGTTTTTGAACTGTTTTTTTGTTTTTTTACACGTGCTTTCTGATAAACCGCTCATAATGGAGAACGGCAGAGGCATACGAGAAGAAGAAGCCTGTTTAACAGTAGCTGGAAAGCGTTACGTCGCGGTACGAGTTGACTGTGTTGGCTGAGGTGGTGGGGGAAGAGAAAGTTAAGACAATGGAACTGCTGAGAGCAATACGTGATGTATGTGGAGGCATTGTTGCATTGCGTGAGACAGGGCTGAATAAATATGAGCTGACAGTCAAGAGCGAAGCTGGAAAGAAAAGACTTTTAGATGGATTTAAAGTGGGTAGAGCAGTGGTGATGGTGAAAACTTTAGTTATTGATGAATTGGTGGTGTCATTTTTGAATTTGCCTGCTGTGATGCCCACAGCCTCGGACACACCCTAAATTTGTTTGGTAATGTTTTCACTTACCTTTTTCCTTAAGTTTGGTTTCTTGTTATTAAGTTTAAGTTGTATTAATTGAATTTCTCTTTTTCTTGTGTTATCATTTTGCTGATACGGGCGTGTTGGCCATCCAGATAAAAGATTGGATTGAGGCCTTTGTAGACTTTAAATACTACCTACTGGGCCTGGATTGTACCAAGTACCCCGTTTGACGCGGGGAGGGGAAAATATGGGGAATATGTTTCCTTAGACGTTATAGGTTATTAAATGTTGTTTGGTTCATTATTTTGTTATTGCTTTTTCATATTTGAGTAATGGGATGATGTTGGTAAACTGTTTGTCTAGAGTTTGTTTATAATTTGTCCAGTTATAGTTATGTCTACCCCTTGTGTGTCATATTGGTTTGGCCAGCCAGTATATATGTTGCCCCTTGTGTGTCACTCAGGTTAGGTCTGTTTTGTCTCTGTTGTGATTAGAACTTATGTTGTAATTTCAGTTTGATAGTTTAAGTTCAGCTATCTTTTGTTGACCTCTTTTAGGGCCCACATTTTGTTAATAAATTGAAATTTCTTTGTATATGTTGCATTTGGGTAAATAAAACCCATTTTCTTTGTGACTTTACTCCTGTGTCCTGTGTCTACCTGCTTGGTCCCTGACATTTGGTGGCAATGGTGGGATCATTCAGTACAGGACACAGGAGTTTTTTTTTCTTTTCCCCTCAATTTTTCCCCTTTTGTTAATTATTTGGAATGAAGCCTCGAAAAGGAGGACAGACAGATGGAAGAGGTGTCCAAAATCAGCAGGCTGGTTTAGAGGAACCAATTAATGACATGGAAGAGGAAGCTTCTGGAGGGGCTAAGACTGAGGGTGAAGGTAAAGAGCCTAACATTTCGGATCTGTTTGCAATCCTTCAGACCCTCATGGGGCAGCAAGAAGCACGTGAGGCTCAAAATAAAGTGGAAGCTGCAAGGCAGGAACAACGCTATAAAGCACTACAACATCAGTTCCAATTGTTGCAGCCCCTCAGACCCATCAGAGACAAGTCACCAGTGTGGGTAAGTCTCCCACAAGGGAGACTGAGCCAGCAAAGTTATTTTCAAAACCTTATGGCAAACTGCCAGTATGTTATCTCTGTGGGCAAGGGGGCCATACTAAACCAGTCTGTCCAAAAAATCCTGTTAAGCTAACTCAGATGTGCTTGGTACCTCGATATACTGTTGAACCTAGAACTGAGGGTAGTCAAAAAATGAGATTGACAACAGTTGAAGTTAATGGACAGCTGTTGAGGGTTTAATTGATACTGGCAGTGATCAGACTTTGGTGCATAGTAAAATGCTACCACCTAACATGGTATGTGTTAAAGAGACAGTTCAGATTTGCTGTGTGCATGGCGACAAAAAACCTTATCCTACAGCAGATGTGTATTTAAAGGTGCATGGACAGGTCTACCTTCTGAATGTCGGAGTTGTACAGAATTTACCATTTTCAGTGGTATTAGGTCGTGATCTGCCAGTACTCTTGGATTTGTTATACTTAACCCAAAAATGCTGTGTGGCTATGACTAGAGCTCAATCTAAGAAGTCAGATCAGCTTCTAGAAACACTTAGTGCCTTGCCCTTCTTTGATGCTGACCTGGAGGCGGCACCCGGGAAGTCTCGGAAGTCACGCAGAGAGAGGAGGCAGGAAAAGTTCCAACGTACAGTTGTTAAACCAGCAGTTGATCCTGTGCCTGAGGTACAGGTAGACTTTAAGGTTCCTACCAACATTACTAGCTTGCAACAAAATGATCCAGCTTTGAGCCCACTATTGCAGAAGGCAAAAGAGAGGAAGAAAGGTACTGTGGCTGACTGCAATCTAGAGGAAGAATTCTATTTACATAATGGTGTGCTTTATCGTCAGCAGGGAGCAGCCAGCCAGCTAGTTGTCCCCCAGGCTGCTCGGGAGGGTGTTCTTACTCTGGGTCATTCTGTTCCCTGGGCTGGCAACTTGGGAAAGCACAAAACCACAGCACGTATTAAACGACAATTTTATTGGCCTGGTATGCGTACTGATGTTGCTCAATTTTTTAAGAGTTGCCCTCAGTGCCAGAGGACTTCATCCAACACCCCCTCCAGAGCTCCTCTCCAGCCTCTTCCAATCATCTCTACCCCTTTTGAACGCTTGGGCATGGACATTGTTGGTCCAGTGGAGAATACCAGGTGCTGTAAGCTTTTTTGCTTGGGTTTACGGGCAGCACAAGCTGGTGTTACTGCTTACTTATTTATAGAAATTGTTCTATATTTTCATCAATCTTTGGTCTTTCATTGCTGTTTTTCTACTTTATTGGTTTGTCAACTGTCGTGGCAAAGTCTGTAAGGCAAGTTAGGAGGCAAAAAGGCAACTTACAAGTGAATGACAACGGTGAATTTAATCAGCAAAATAGAGAAACATGCAGAGCAGAACAGAGCTACATTCTAGAGTGGGCCAATCTGATTGACCAAGATGTGTAGGTTGTTCAGCCTTTTATACATACAACTTAACAGCTGGGTTCACACAAAGAACAAAGGGATGAGTCAATGCAAATCAACCTTCATACAATGCGGTCAGGAGTCTTGATTAGCAAGTTCATGTCACTTTGTTCTTTTGTTTCAATTGTCTTTTAAGTCCTTGGGATTGATGATTTATGCTGGTTCCCGTGGGCTCCCTTCTGGGAAGCAAATGTTCAGGTGTAGGTAGTTTTATAGTTGATATCTAACTAACACACTTCTTTGTATGGCCAGAGACAGGATGTCTTGCTGGGGAGCAAAAGGTGAGGAGGCCCTGGTGTAAGCAGGTTTGATACTGGGTCTGCCAAAAGTGTGAAACGTTGAAACAGTGTTACCTAGATTATGAAATTTCCCTCACAAAAGTTAGTCGCTGCTGATCCTGGTAGTTCTCTGGGGGAAACACTGGGCTGGGGATGGGGTTGTTTACCCAGGGGCCTGGAAGGCAGCAGCTTGCTGCGGCTGGTCCTGGTACCCCTGGGTGCCCCACTCTTCCCTTAGAATCAGTAGTATGGGCACAGGGAATACCCCATTATTCCCTTGGGAGACCTGGGAAGGCCGCAGCTTGCTGCGGCTGGTCCTGGTCCTCCTTGGAGGTGCCCAGGGATGGGCTGGGTGAACATTGAGGTTGAGCCGGGAAGGCAGCAGCTCGCTGCGGCTGGTCCTGGAGCTCCCTGGATGTTTACTCCACCTACATTTCACTGAAAGAAGAAGAGCAGGAGGAGGAAGAAGAGAGCCATCTTCTCGACCTTACCTAGGCAGATTGGAGTAACCTAACAGTGCCAACAACCAATCTGCAAACCTGAACAAGGAGCAAAAGTGCGGCCCTCCACTTGGACAATACACGGAATGCAACAATCTACAACTTCAGCAACCTTAAACCAGGTCAGATCTTCTGTCCAACAGCAGATATTAAATTACACACCATCTCAACTGGACAAAATTAATCGTCTAAATGTTCCTCGTTAAAAACTGCTAAACCTAACTACAATAACTAGAAGCAAACGTACGTATTGCTCCAACTAGCTCTGATGCCGCTAACCCTAATTGTTCCCTAACCCTAACCAGTCGAAACCAATACCTAACCCTAAAGACTCTGAAACTGTTGCCTAAACTCCAACTAGCCCTGATGTCGCTGACCCTAATCATCCCCTAACCCTAACCACTCCGTCTTCATGCCTAATCCCAAACAGTTGGAACCCACTCAGCGCTGTCAGAAACACTCGTCTTGAAAAGGCGGACAATCCTCTTCCCATCAGAGGCATCCAAACGTCTACCAGCTCAACAAACAGCTGTCTCAGGACCTCCTGGGTACTGTCTTTTATGCCAGTCTCTAAACAAGAAAATTATTCAACTCAAAGTCTATCTGATTCCAAAACAACACAGCTGTCACAGGGCCTCCTGGGGGCTATGTTTAATGTTAATGTCAGCAAGAGTTAATGTAGTCAACTCAAAGTCTATTTGACTCCAAAACAGCACGGCTGTCTCAGGGCCTCCTGGGGGCTGTGTTTAATGTTAATTTCATGACAAGCTAATGTAGTTGACTCCAAAACAGCACAGCTGTCTCAGGGCCTCCTGGGGGCTGTGTTTAATGTTAATTTCAACACAAGCTAATGTAGTTCACTCCAAAACAGCATAGCTGTCTCAGGGCCTCCTGGGGGCTGTTGTTAAACTTAACCACTGCAATTAGGAAATAGTCTTTACCGCAACAAAAGTTTATCAGTCTGCAAAAATCTTTCTCCATACAGCTGTCTCAGGGCCTCCTGGGGGCTGTGTTTAATGTTAATTATAACACAAGCTAATGTAGTTGACTCCAAAACACCACAGCTGTCTCAGGGCCTCCTGGGGGCTGTGTTTAATGTTAATTTCAACACAAGCTAATAAAATTGTCTCCAAAAAAGCACAGCTCTCTCAGCCGTGCTGGGGGCTGTGTTTAATGTTATTTTCAACACAAGCTGATGTAATTGACTCCAAAACAGCACAGCTGTCTCAGGGCCTCCTCGGGGCTGTTGTTAAACTTAACAACTGCAATTAGGAAATTATCTATACCGCGACAAAAATCGACCAGTCTGCAAAAATCTTTCTCCACACAGCGGTCTCAGGGCCTCCTGGGGGCTGTGTTTAATGTTAATTTCAACACAAGCTAATGTAGTTGACTCCAAAACAGCACAGTTAACTCAGGGCCTCCTGGGGGCTGTGTTTAATGTTAATTTCAACACAAGCTAATGTAGTTTTCTCCAAAACAGCACAGCTGTCTCAGGGCCTCCTGGGGGCTGTGTTTAATGTTAATTTCAACACAAGCTAATGTAGTTTTCTCCAAAACAGCACAGCTGTCTCAGGGCCTCCTGGGGGCTGTGTTTAATGTTAATTTCAACACAAGCTAATGTAGTTTTCTCCAAAAAAGGACAGCTGTCTCAGGGCCTCCTGGGGGCTGTGTTTAATGTTAATTTCAACACAAGCTAATGTAGTTTTCTCCAAAACAGCACAGCTGTCTCAGGGCCTCCTGGGGGCTGTGTGTAATGTTAATTTCAACACAAGCTAATGTAGTTTTCTCCAAAAAAGGACAGCTGTCTCAGGGCCTCCTGGGGGCTGTGTTTAATGTTAATTATAACACAAGATAATGTAGTTGACTCCAAAACAGCACAGCTGTTTTTGACTCCATAACGGCACAGCTGTCTCAGTGCCTCCTTGGGGCTGTGTTTAATTTTAATTACAACACAAGCTAATGTAGTTGACTCCAAAACAGCACAGTTGTCTTATGGCCTCCTGGGGACTGTTGTTAAACTTAACCACTGCAATTAGGAAATCGTCTTTCCTGCGACAAAAGTCTATCAGTCTGCAAAAGTCTTTCTCCACACAGCTGTCTCAGGGCCTCCTGAGGGCTGTGTTTAATGTTAATTTCAACATAAGCTAATGTAGTTGACTCCAAAACAGCACAGTTGTCTCAGGGCCTACTGGGGACTGTTGTTAAACTTAACCACTGCAATTAGGAAATCGTCTTTCCTGCGACAAAAGTCTATCAGTCTGCAAAAGTCTTTCTCCACACAGCTGTCTCAGGGCCTCCTGGGGGCTGTGTTTAATGTTAATTACAACATAAGCTAATGTAGTTGACTCCAAAACGGCACAGCTGTCTCAGGGCCTCCTGGGGGCTGTGTTTAATGTTAATTTTAAAACAAGCTGATGTAATTTACTCCAAAACAGCACAGCTGTCTCAAGGCCTCCTGGGGGCTGTGTTTAATGTTAATTTCAACACAAGCTAATGTAGTTGACTCCATAACAGTACAGCTGTCTCAGTGCCTACTGGGGGCTGTGTTCAATGTTAATTTCAACACAAGCTGATGTAATTCACTCCAAAACAGCACAGCTGTCTCAGGGCCTCCTGGGGGCTGTTGTTAAACTTAACCACTGCAATTAAGAAATAGTCTTTACCGGAACAAAAGTTTATCAGTCTGCAACAATCTTTCTCCATACAGCTGTCTCGGGCCTCCTGGGGGCTGTGTTTAATGTTAATTTCAACACAAGCTAATGAAATTGTCTCCAAAAAAGCAAAGCTCTCTCAGGGCCTCCTGGGGGCTGTTGTTAAATTTAACAACTGAAATTAACAAATCGTCTTTACCGCGACAAAAGTCTATCAGTGTGCAAAAACCTGTCTCCACACAGCTGTCTCAGGGCCTCCTGGGGGCTGTGTTTAATGTTAATTTCAACACAAGCTAATGTAGTTTTCGCCAAAACAGCACAGCTGTCCCAGAGCTTTCTGGGGGTTGTGTTTAATGTTAATTTCAACACAAGCTAATGTAGTTGACTCCAAAACGGCACAGCTGTCTCAGGGCCTCCTGGGGGCTGTGTTTAATGTTAATTTCAGCACAAGCTGATGTAATTGACTCCAAAACAGCACAGCTGTCTCAGGGCCTCCTGGGGGTTGTTGTTAAACTTAACCACTGCAATTAAGAATTAGTCTTTACCGCAACAAAAGTTTATCAGTCTGCAACAATCTTTCTCCATACAGCTGTATCGGGCCTCCTGGGGGCTGTGTTTAATGTTAATTATAACACAAGCTAATGTAGTTGACTCCAAAACAGCACAGCTGTTTTTGACTCCATAACGGCACAGCTGTCTCAGGGCCTCCTGGGGGCTGTGTTTAATTTTAATTACAACACAACTAATGTAGTTGACTCCAAAACAGCACAGTTGTCTCAGGGCCTCCTGGGGACTGTTGTTAAACTTAACCACTGCAATTAGGAAATCGTCTTTCCTGCGACAAAAGTCTATCAGTCTGCAAAAGTCTTTCTCCACACAGCTGTCTCAGGGCCTCCTGGGGGCTGTTGGTAAACTTAAAAACTGCAATTAGGAAATTGTCTTTACCGCGACAAAAGTCGACCAGTCTGAAAAAATCTTTCTCCACACAGCCTTCTCAGGGCCTTTTGTGGGCTGTGTTTAATGTTAATTTCAACAATTTCAACACAAGCTAATATAGTTTTCTCCAAAACAGCACAGCTGTCTCAGGGCCTCCTGGGGGCTGTGTTTAATGTTAATTTCAACACAAGGTAATGTAGTTTTCTCCAAAACAGCACAGCTGTCTCAGGGCCTCCTGGGGGCTGTGTTTAATGTTAATTTCAACACAAGGTAATGTAGTTGACTCCAAAACAGAACAGCTGTCTCAGGGCCTCCTGGGGGCTGTTGTTAAACTTAACCACTGCAATTAGGAAATAGTCTTTACCGCGACAAAAGTTTATCAGTCTGCAAAACTTTTTCTCCATACAGCTGTCTCAGGGCCTCCTGGGGGCTGTGTTTAATGTTAATTATAACACAAGCTAATGTAGTGGACTCCAAAACAGCACAGCTGTCTCAGGGCCTCCTGGGGGCTGTTGTTAAACTTAACCACTGCAATTAGGAAATAGTCTTTACCGCGACAAAAGATTATCAGTCTGCAAAACTTTTTCTCCATACAGCTGTCTCAGGGCCTCCTGGGGGCTGTGTTTAATGTTAATTATAACACAAGCTAATGTAGTGGACTCCAAAACAGCACAGCTGTCTCAGGGCCTCTTGGGGGCTGTGTTTAATGTTAATTTCAACACAAGCTAATAAAATTGTCTCCAAAAAAGCACAGCTCTCTCAGGGCGTACTGGGGGCTGTGTTTAATGTTATTTTCAACACAAGCTGATGTAATTGACTCCAAAACAGCACAGCTGTCTCAGGGCCTCATGGGGGCTGTGTTTAATGTTAATTTCAACACAAGCTAATACAATTGTCTCCAAAAAAGGACAGCTCTCTCAGGGCCTCCTGGGAGCTGTTGTTAAACTTACTTAATACTGCAATTAGGAAATCGTCTTTACCGCGACAAAAGTCTATCAGTGTGCAAAAACCTTTCTCCACACAGCTGTCTAAGGGTTCCCTGGGGGCTGTGTTTAATGTTAATTTCAACACAAGCTAATGTAGTTGACTCCAAAACAGCACAGCTGTCTCAGGGCCTCCTGGGGGCTGTGTTTAATGTTAATTTCAACACAAGCTAATGTAGTTTTCTCCAAAAAAGGACAGCTGTCTCAGGGCCTCCTGGGGGCTGTGTTTAATGTTAATTATAACACAAGATAATGTAGTTGACTCCAAAACAGCACAGCTGTTTTTGACTCCATAACGGCACAGCTGTCTCAGGGCCTCCTGGGGGCTGTGTTTAATGTTAATTTCAACACAAGGTAATGTAGTTGACTCCAAAACAGAACAGCTGTCTCAGGGCCTCCTGGGGGCTGTTGTTAAACTTAACCACTGCAATTAGGAAATAGTCTTTACCGCGACAAAAGTTTATCAGTCTGCAAAAATTTTTCTCCATACAACTGTCTCAGGGCCTCCTGGGGGCTGTGTTTAATGTTAATTATAACACAAGCTAATGTAGTTGACTCCAAAACAGCACAGCTGTCTCAGGGCCTCCTGGGGGCTGTTGTTAAACTTAACCACTGCAATTAGGAAATAGTCTTTACCGCGACAAAAGTTTATCAGTCTGCAAAACTTTTTCTCCATACAGCTGTCTCAGGGCCTCCTGGGGGCTGTGTTTAATGTTAATTATAACACAAGCTAATGTAGTGGACTCCATAACAGCACAGCTGTCTCAGGGCCTCCTGGGGGCTGTTGTTAAACTTAACCACTGCAATTAGGAAATAGTCTTTACCGCGACAAAGGTTTATCAGTCTGCAAAACTTTTTCTCCATACAGCTGTCTCAGGGCCTCCTGGGGGCTGTGTTTAATGTTAATTATAACACAAGCTAATGTAGTGGACTCCAAAACAGCACAGCTGTCTCAGGGCCTCCTGGGGGCTGTGTTTAATGTTAATTTCAACACAAGCTAATGTAGTTTTCTCCAAAACAGCACAGCTGTCTCAGGGCCTCCTGGGGGCTGTGTTTAATGTTAATTTCAACACAAGCTAATGTAGTTTTCTCCAAAAAAGGACAGCTGTCTCAGGGCCTCCTGGGGGCTGTGTTTAATGTTAATTATAACAGAAGATAATGTAGTTGACTCCAAAACAGCACAGCTGTTTTTGACTCCATAACGGCACAGCTGTCTCAGGGCCTCCTGGGGGCTGTGTTTAATGTTAATTTCAACATAAGCTAATGTAGTTGACTCCAAAACAGCACAGTTGTCTCAGGGCCTCCTGGGGGCTGTGTTTAATGTTAATTTCAACATAAGCTAATGTAGTTGACTCCAAAACAGCACAGTTGTCTCAGGGCCTCCTGGGGACTGTTGTTAAACTTAACCACTGCAATTAGGAAATCGTCTTTCCGGCGACAAAACTCTATCAGTCTGCAAAAGTCTTTCTCCACACAGCTGT
The DNA here is from genome assembly GCF_033026475.1 of Channa argus. Classification (NCBI taxonomy): domain Eukaryota; kingdom Metazoa; phylum Chordata; class Actinopteri; order Anabantiformes; family Channidae; genus Channa; species Channa argus. The sequence goes on along the minus strand of NW_027125263.1, from coordinate 210,620 downwards.
CTCAGGGCCTCCTGGGGGCTGTGTTTAATGTTAATTACAACATAAGCTAATGTAGTTGACTCCAAAACGGCACAGCTGTCTCAGGGCCTCCTGGGGGCTGTGTTTAATGTTAATTTCAACACAAGCTGATGTAATTGACTCCAAAACAGCACAGCTGTCTCAGGGCCTCCTGGGGGCTGTGTTTAATGTTAATTTCAACACAAGCTAATGTAGTTGATCCCAAAACAGTACAGCTGTCTCAGGGCCTCCTGGGGGCTGTGTTTAATGTTAATTACAACATAAGCTAATGTAGTTGACTCCAAAACGGCACAGCTGTCTCAGGGCCTCCTGGGGGCTGTGTTTAATGTTAATTTCAACACAAGCTGATGTAATTGACTCCAAAACAGCACAGCTGTCTCAGGGCCTCCTGGGGGTTGTTGTTAAACTTAACCACTGCAATTAAGAATTAGTCTTTACCGCAACAAAAGTTTATCAGTCTGCAACAATCTTTCTCCATACAGCTGTATCGGGCCTCCTGGGGGCTGTGTTTAATGTTAATTATAACACAAGCTAATGTAGTTGACTCCAAAACAGCACAGCTGTTTTTGACTCCATAACGGCACAGCTGTCTCAGGGCCTCCTGGGGGCTGTGTTTAATGTTAATTTCAACACAAGCTAATGTAGTTTTCTCCAAAACAGCACAGCTGTCTCAGGGCCTCCTGGGGGTTGTGTTTAATGTTAATTTCAACACAAGCTAATGTAGTTTTCTCCAAAAAAGGACAGCTGTCTCAGGGCCTCCTGGGGGCTGTGTTTAATGATAATTACAACACAAGATAATGTAGTTGACTCCAAAACAGCACAGCTGTTTTTGACTCCATAACGGCACAGCTGTCTCAGGGCCTCCTGGGGGCTGTGTTTAATGTTAATTTCAACATAAGCTAATGTAGTTGACTCCAAAACAGCACAGTTGTCTCAGGGCCTCCTGGGGGCTGTGTTTAATGTTAATTTCAACATAAGCTAATGTAGTTGACGCCAAAACAGCACAGCTGTCTCAGGGCCTCCTGGGGGCTGTGTTTAATGTTAATTTCAACACAAGCTAATGTAGTTGATCCCAAAACAGTACAGCTGTCTCAGGGCCTCCTGGGGGCTGTGTTTAATGTTAATTTCAACACAAGCTAATGTAGTTTTCTCCAAAAAAGGACAGCTGTCTCAGGGCCTCCTGGGGGCTGTGTTTAATGTTAATTTCAACACAAGCTAATGTAGTTGACTCCAAAACAGCACAGTTATCTCAGGGCCTCCTGGGGGCTGTGTTTAATGTTAATTTCAACACAAGCTAATGTAGTTTTCTCCAAAACAGCACAGCTGTCTCAGGGCCTCCTGGGGGCTGTGTTTAATGTTAATTTCAACACAAGCTAATGTAGTTTTCTCCAAAACAGCACAGCTGTCTCAGGGCCTCCTGGGGGCTGTGTTTAATGTTAATTTCAACACAAGCTAATGTAGTTTTCTCCAAAAAAGGACAGCTGTCTCAGGGCCTCCTGGGGGCTGTGTTTAATGTTAATTTCAACACAAGCTAATGTAGTTTTCTCCAAAACAGCACAGCTGTCTCAGGGCCTCCTGGGGGCTGTGTTTAATGTTAATTTCAACACAAGCTAATGTAGTTTTCTCCAAAAAAGGACAGCTGTCTCAGGGCCTCCTGGGGGCTGTGTTTAATGTTAATTTCAACACAAGCTAATGTAGTTTTCTCCAAAACAGCACAGCTGTCTCAGGGCCTCCTGGGGGCTGTGTGTAATGTTAATTTCAACACAAGCTAATGTAGTTTTCTCCAAAAAAGGACAGCTGTCTCAGGGCCTCCTGGGGGCTGTGTTTAATGTTAATTATAACACAAGATAATGTAGTTGACTCCAAAACAGCACAGCTGTTTTTGACTCCATAACGGCACAGCTGTCTCAGTGCCTCCTTGGGGCTGTGTTTAATTTTAATTACAACACAAGCTAATGTAGTTGACTCCAAAACAGCACAGTTGTCTTATGGCCTCCTGGGGACTGTTGTTAAACTTAACCACTGCAATTAGGAAATCGTCTTTCCTGCGACAAAAGTCTATCAGTCTGCAAAAGTCTTTCTCCACACAGCTGTCTCAGGGCCTCCTGAGGGCTGTGTTTAATGTTAATTTCAACATAAGCTAATGTAGTTGACTCCAAAACAGCACAGTTGTCTCAGGGCCTACTGGGGACTGTTGTTAAACTTAACCACTGCAATTAGGAAATCGTCTTTCCTGCGACAAAAGTCTATCAGTCTGCAAAAGTCTTTCTCCACACAGCTGTCTCAGGGCCTCCTGGGGGCTGTGTTTAATGTTAATTACAACATAAGCTAATGTAGTTGACTCCAAAACGGCACAGCTGTCTCAGGGCCTCCTGGGGGCTGTGTTTAATGTTAATTTTAAAACAAGCTGATGTAATTTACTCCAAAACAGCACAGCTGTCTCAAGGCCTCCTGGGGGCTGTGTTTAATGTTAATTTCAACACAAGCTAATGTAGTTGACTCCATAACAGTACAGCTGTCTCAGTGCCTACTGGGGGCTGTGTTCAATGTTAATTTCAACACAAGCTGATGTAATTCACTCCAAAACAGCACAGCTGTCTCAGGGCCTCCTGGGGGCTGTTGTTAAACTTAACCACTGCAATTAAGAAATAGTCTTTACCGGAACAAAAGTTTATCAGTCTGCAACAATCTTTCTCCATACAGCTGTCTCGGGCCTCCTGGGGGCTGTGTTTAATGTTAATTTCAACACAAGCTAATGAAATTGTCTCCAAAAAAGCAAAGCTCTCTCAGGGCCTCCTGGGGGCTGTTGTTAAATTTAACAACTGAAATTAACAAATCGTCTTTACCGCGACAAAAGTCTATCAGTGTGCAAAAACCTGTCTCCACACAGCTGTCTCAGGGCCTCCTGGGGGCTGTGTTTAATGTTAATTTCAACACAAGCTAATGTAGTTTTCGCCAAAACAGCACAGCTGTCCCAGAGCTTTCTGGGGGTTGTGTTTAATGTTAATTTCAACACAAGCTAATGTAGTTGACTCCAAAACGGCACAGCTGTCTCAGGGCCTCCTGGGGGCTGTGTTTAATGTTAATTTCAGCACAAGCTGATGTAATTGACTCCAAAACAGCACAGCTGTCTCAGGGCCTCCTGGGGGTTGTTGTTAAACTTAACCACTGCAATTAAGAATTAGTCTTTACCGCAACAAAAGTTTATCAGTCTGCAACAATCTTTCTCCATACAGCTGTATCGGGCCTCCTGGGGGCTGTGTTTAATGTTAATTATAACACAAGCTAATGTAGTTGACTCCAAAACAGCACAGCTGTTTTTGACTCCATAACGGCACAGCTGTCTCAGGGCCTCCTGGGGGCTGTGTTTAATTTTAATTACAACACAACTAATGTAGTTGACTCCAAAACAGCACAGTTGTCTCAGGGCCTCCTGGGGACTGTTGTTAAACTTAACCACTGCAATTAGGAAATCGTCTTTCCTGCGACAAAAGTCTATCAGTCTGCAAAAGTCTTTCTCCACACAGCTGTCTCAGGGCCTCCTGGGGGCTGTTGGTAAACTTAAAAACTGCAATTAGGAAATTGTCTTTACCGCGACAAAAGTCGACCAGTCTGAAAAAATCTTTCTCCACACAGCCTTCTCAGGGCCTTTTGTGGGCTGTGTTTAATGTTAATTTCAACAATTTCAACACAAGCTAATATAGTTTTCTCCAAAACAGCACAGCTGTCTCAGGGCCTCCTGGGGGCTGTGTTTAATGTTAATTTCAACACAAGGTAATGTAGTTTTCTCCAAAACAGCACAGCTGTCTCAGGGCCTCCTGGGGGCTGTGTTTAATGTTAATTTCAACACAAGGTAATGTAGTTGACTCCAAAACAGAACAGCTGTCTCAGGGCCTCCTGGGGGCTGTTGTTAAACTTAACCACTGCAATTAGGAAATAGTCTTTACCGCGACAAAAGTTTATCAGTCTGCAAAACTTTTTCTCCATACAGCTGTCTCAGGGCCTCCTGGGGGCTGTGTTTAATGTTAATTATAACACAAGCTAATGTAGTGGACTCCAAAACAGCACAGCTGTCTCAGGGCCTCCTGGGGGCTGTTGTTAAACTTAACCACTGCAATTAGGAAATAGTCTTTACCGCGACAAAAGATTATCAGTCTGCAAAACTTTTTCTCCATACAGCTGTCTCAGGGCCTCCTGGGGGCTGTGTTTAATGTTAATTATAACACAAGCTAATGTAGTGGACTCCAAAACAGCACAGCTGTCTCAGGGCCTCTTGGGGGCTGTGTTTAATGTTAATTTCAACACAAGCTAATAAAATTGTCTCCAAAAAAGCACAGCTCTCTCAGGGCGTACTGGGGGCTGTGTTTAATGTTATTTTCAACACAAGCTGATGTAATTGACTCCAAAACAGCACAGCTGTCTCAGGGCCTCATGGGGGCTGTGTTTAATGTTAATTTCAACACAAGCTAATACAATTGTCTCCAAAAAAGGACAGCTCTCTCAGGGCCTCCTGGGAGCTGTTGTTAAACTTACTTAATACTGCAATTAGGAAATCGTCTTTACCGCGACAAAAGTCTATCAGTGTGCAAAAACCTTTCTCCACACAGCTGTCTAAGGGTTCCCTGGGGGCTGTGTTTAATGTTAATTTCAACACAAGCTAATGTAGTTGACTCCAAAACAGCACAGCTGTCTCAGGGCCTCCTGGGGGCTGTGTTTAATGTTAATTTCAACACAAGCTAATGTAGTTTTCTCCAAAAAAGGACAGCTGTCTCAGGGCCTCCTGGGGGCTGTGTTTAATGTTAATTATAACACAAGATAATGTAGTTGACTCCAAAACAGCACAGCTGTTTTTGACTCCATAACGGCACAGCTGTCTCAGGGCCTCCTGGGGGCTGTGTTTAATGTTAATTTCAACACAAGGTAATGTAGTTGACTCCAAAACAGAACAGCTGTCTCAGGGCCTCCTGGGGGCTGTTGTTAAACTTAACCACTGCAATTAGGAAATAGTCTTTACCGCGACAAAAGTTTATCAGTCTGCAAAAATTTTTCTCCATACAACTGTCTCAGGGCCTCCTGGGGGCTGTGTTTAATGTTAATTATAACACAAGCTAATGTAGTTGACTCCAAAACAGCACAGCTGTCTCAGGGCCTCCTGGGGGCTGTTGTTAAACTTAACCACTGCAATTAGGAAATAGTCTTTACCGCGACAAAAGTTTATCAGTCTGCAAAACTTTTTCTCCATACAGCTGTCTCAGGGCCTCCTGGGGGCTGTGTTTAATGTTAATTATAACACAAGCTAATGTAGTGGACTCCATAACAGCACAGCTGTCTCAGGGCCTCCTGGGGGCTGTTGTTAAACTTAACCACTGCAATTAGGAAATAGTCTTTACCGCGACAAAGGTTTATCAGTCTGCAAAACTTTTTCTCCATACAGCTGTCTCAGGGCCTCCTGGGGGCTGTGTTTAATGTTAATTATAACACAAGCTAATGTAGTGGACTCCAAAACAGCACAGCTGTCTCAGGGCCTCCTGGGGGCTGTGTTTAATGTTAATTTCAACACAAGCTAATGTAGTTTTCTCCAAAACAGCACAGCTGTCTCAGGGCCTCCTGGGGGCTGTGTTTAATGTTAATTTCAACACAAGCTAATGTAGTTTTCTCCAAAAAAGGACAGCTGTCTCAGGGCCTCCTGGGGGCTGTGTTTAATGTTAATTATAACAGAAGATAATGTAGTTGACTCCAAAACAGCACAGCTGTTTTTGACTCCATAACGGCACAGCTGTCTCAGGGCCTCCTGGGGGCTGTGTTTAATGTTAATTTCAACATAAGCTAATGTAGTTGACTCCAAAACAGCACAGTTGTCTCAGGGCCTCCTGGGGGCTGTGTTTAATGTTAATTTCAACATAAGCTAATGTAGTTGACTCCAAAACAGCACAGTTGTCTCAGGGCCTCCTGGGGACTGTTGTTAAACTTAACCACTGCAATTAGGAAATCGTCTTTCCGGCGACAAAACTCTATCAGTCTGCAAAAGTCTTTCTCCACACAGCTGTCTCAGGGCCTCCTGGGGGCTTTGTTTAATGTTAATTACAACATAAGCTAATGTAGTTGACTCCAAAACGGCACAGCTGTCTCAGGGCCTCCTGGGGGCTGTGTTTAATGTTAATTTCAACACAAGCTGATGTAATTGACTCCAAAACAGCACAGCTGTCTCAGGGCCTCCTGGGGGCTGTGTTTAATGTTAATTTCAACACAAGCTAATGTAGTTGATCCCAAAACAGTACAGCTGTCTCAGGGCCTCCTGGGGGCTGTGTTTAATGTTAATTAAAACATAAGCTAATGTAGTTGACTCCAAAACGGCACAGCTGTCTCAGGGCCTCCTGGGGGCTGTGTTTAATGTTAATTTCAACACAAGCTGATGTAATTGACTCCAAAACAGCACAGCTGTCTCAGGGCCTCCTGGGGGTTGTTGTTAAACTTAACCACTGCAATTAAGAATTAGTCTTTACCGCAACAAAAGTTTATCAGTCTGCAACAATCTTTCTCCATACAGCTGTATCGGGCCTCCTGGGGGCTGTGTTTAATGTTAATTATAACACAAGCTAATGTAGTTGACTCCAAAACAGCACAGCTGTTTTTGACTCCATAACGGCACAGCTGTCTCAGGGCCTCCTGGGGGCTGTGTTTAATGTTAATTTCAACACAAGCTAATGTAGTTTTCTCCAAAACAGCACAGCTGTCTCAGGGCCTCCTGGGGGTTGTGTTTAATGTTAATTTCAACACAAGCTAATGTAGTTTTCTCCAAAAAAGGACAGCTGTCTCAGGGCCTCCTGGGGGCTGTGTTTAATGATAATTACAACACAAGATAATGTAGTTGACTCCAAAACAGCACAGCTGTTTTTGACTCCATAACGGCACAGCTGTCTCAGGGCCTCCTGGGGGCTGTGTTTAATGTTAATTTCAACATAAGCTAATGTAGTTGACTCCAAAACAGCACAGTTGTCTCAGGGCCTCCTGGGGGCTGTGTTTAATGTTAATTTCAACATAAGCTAATGTAGTTGACGCCAAAACAGCACAGCTGTCTCAGGGCCTCCTGGGGGCTGTGTTTAATGTTAATTTCAACACAAGCTAATGTAGTTGATCCCAAAACAGTACAGCTGTCTCAGGGCCTCCTGGGGGCTGTGTTTAATGTTAATTTCAACACAAGCTAATGTAGTTTTCTCCAAAAAAGGACAGCTGTCTCAGGGCCTCCTGGGGGCTGTGTTTAATGTTAATTTCAACACAAGCTAATGTAGTTGACTCCAAAACAGCACAGTTATCTCAGGGCCTCCTGGGGGCTGTGTTTAATGTTAATTTCAACACAAGCTAATGTAGTTTTCTCCAAAACAGCACAGCTGTCTCAGGGCCTCCTGGGGGCTGTGTTTAATGTTAATTTCAACACAAGCTAATGTAGTTTTCTCCAAAACAGCACAGCTGTCTCAGGGCCTCCTGGGGGCTGTGTTTAATGTTAATTTCAACACAAGCTAATGTAGTTTTCTCCAAAAAAGGACAGCTGTCTCAGGGCCTCCTGGGGGCTGTGTTTAATGTTAATTTCAACACAAGCTAATGTAGTTTTCTCCAAAACAGCACAGCTGTCTCAGGGCCTCCTGGGGGCTGTGTTTAATGTTAATTTCAACACAAGCTAATGTAGTTTTCTCCAAAAAAGGACAGCTGTCTCAGGGCCTCCTGGGGGCTGTGTTTAATGTTAATTATAACACAAGATAATGTAGTTGACTCCAAAACAGCACAGCTGTTTTTGACTCCATAACGGCACAGCTGTCTCAGTGCCTCCTTGGGGCTGTGTTTAATTTTAATTACAACACAAGCTAATGTAGTTGACTCCAAAACAGCACAGTTGTCTTATGGCCTCCTGGGGACTGTTGTTAAACTTAACCACTGCAATTAGGAAATCGTCTTTCCTGCGACAAAAGTCTATCAGTCTGCAAAAGTCTTTCTCCACACAGCTGTCTCAGGGCCTCCTGAGGGCTGTGTTTAATGTTAATTTCAACATAAGCTAATGTAGTTGACTCCAAAACAGCACAGTTGTCTCAGGGCCTACTGGGGACTGTTGTTAAACTTAACCACTGCAATTAGGAAATCGTCTTTCCTGCGACAAAAGTCTATCAGTCTGCAAAAGTCTTTCTCCACACAGCTGTCTCAGGGCCTCCTGGGGGCTGTGTTTAATGTTAATTACAACATAAGCTAATGTAGTTGACTCCAAAACGGCACAGCTGTCTCAGGGCCTCCTGGGGGCTGTGTTTAATGTTAATTTTAAAACAAGCTGATGTAATTTACTCCAAAACAGCACAGCTGTCTCAAGGCCTCCTGGGGGCTGTGTTTAATGTTAATTTCAACACAAGCTAATGTAGTTGACTCCAAAACAGTACAGCTGTCTCAGTGCCTACTGGGGGCTGTGTTCAATGTTAATTTCAACACAAGCTGATGTAATTGACTCCAAAACAGCACAGCTGTCTCAGGGCCTCCTGGGGGCTGTTGTTAAACTTAACCACTGCAATTAAGAAATAGTCTTTACCGGAACAAAAGTTTATCAGTCTGCAACAATCTTTCTCCATACAGCTGTCTCGGGCCTCCTGGGGGCTGTGTTTAATGTTAATTTCAACACAAGCTAATGAAATTGTCTCCAAAAAAGCAAAGCTCTCTCAGGGCCTCCTGGGGGCTGTTGTTAAATTTAACAACTGAAATTAACAAATCGTCTTTACCGCGACAAAAGTCTATCAGTGTGCAAAAACCTGTCTCCACACAGCTGTCTCAGGGCCTCCTGGGGGCTGTGTTTAATGTTAATTTCAACACAAGCTAATGTAGTTTTCGCCAAAACAGCACAGCTGTCCCAGAGCTTTCTGGGGGTTGTGTTTAATGTTAATTTCAACACAAGCTAATGTAGTTGACTCCAAAACGGCACAGCTGTCTCAGGGCCTCCTGGGGGCTGTGTTTAATGTTAATTTCAGCACAAGCTGATGTAATTGACTCCAAAACAGCACAGCTGTCTCAGGGCCTCCTGGGGGTTGTTGTTAAACTTAACCACTGCAATTAAGAATTAGTCTTTACCGCAACAAAAGTTTATCAGTCTGCAACAATCTTTCTCCATACAGCTGTATCGGGCCTCCTGGGGGCTGTGTTTAATGTTAATTATAACACAAGCTAATGTAGTTGACTCCAAAACAGCACAGCTGTTTTTGACTCCATAACGGCACAGCTGTCTCAGGGCCTCCTGGGGGCTGTGTTTAATTTTAATTACAACACAACTAATGTAGTTGACTCCAAAACAGCACAGTTGTCTCAGGGCCTCCTGGGGACTGTTGTTAAACTTAACCACTGCAATTAGGAAATCGTCTTTCCTGCGACAAAAGTCTATCAGTCTGCAAAAGTCTTTCTCCACACAGCTGTCTCAGGGCCTCCTGGGGGCTGTTGGTAAACTTAAAAACTGCAATTAGGAAATTGTCTTTACCGCGACAAAAGTCGACCAGTCTGAAAAAATCTTTCACAGCCTTCTCAGGGCCTTTTGTGGGCTGTGTTTAATGTTAATTTCAACAATTTCAACACAAGCTAATATAGTTTTCTCCAAAACAGCACAGCTGTCTCAGGGCCTCCTGGGGGCTGTGTTTAATGTTAATTTCAACACAAGGTAATGTAGTTTTCTCCAAAACAGCACAGCTGTCTCAGGGCCTCCTGGGGGCTGTGTTTAATGTTAATTTCAACACAAGGTAATGTAGTTGACTCCAAAACAGAACAGCTGTCTCAGGGCCTCCTGGGGGCTGTTGTTAAACTTAACCACTGCAATTAGGAAATAGTCTTTACCGCGACAAAAGTTTATCAGTCTGCAAAACTTTTTCTCCATACAGCTGTCTCAGGGCCTCCTGGGGGCTGTGTTTAATGTTAATTATAACACAAGCTAATGTAGTGGACTCCAAAACAGCACAGCTGTCTCAGGGCCTCCTGGGGGCTGTTGTTAAACTTAACCACTGCAATTAGGAAATAGTCTTTACCGCGACAAAAGATTATCAGTCTGCAAAACTTTTTCTCCATACAGCTGTCTCAGGGCCTCCTGGGGGCTGTGTTTAATGTTAATTATAACACAAGCTAATGTAGTGGACTCCAAAACAGCACAGCTGTCTCAGGGCCTCTTGGGGGCTGTGTTTAATGTTAATTTCAACACAAGCTAATAAAATTGTCTCCAAAAAAGCACAGCTCTCTCAGGGCGTACTGGGGGCTGTGTTTAATGTTATTTTCAACACAAGCTGATGTAATTGACTCCAAAACAGCACAGCTGTCTCAGGGCCTCATGGGGGCTGTGTTTAATGTTAATTTCAACACAAGCTAATACAATTGTCTCCAAAAAAGGACAGCTCTCTCAGGGCCTCCTGGGAGCTGTTGTTAAACTTACTTAATACTGCAATTAGGAAATCGTCTTTACCGCGACAAAAGTCTATCAGTGTGCAAAAACCTTTCTCCACACAGCTGTCTAAGGGTTCCCTGGGGGCTGTGTTTAATGTTAATTTCAACACAAGCTAATGTAGTTGACTCCAAAACAGCACAGCTGTCTCAGGGCCTCCTGGGGGCTGTGTTTAATGTTAATTTCAACACAAGCTAATGTAGTTTTCTCCAAAAAAGGACAGCTGTCTCAGGGCCTCCTGGGGGCTGTGTTTAATGTTAATTATAACACAAGATAATGTAGTTGACTCCAAAACAGCACAGCTGTTTTTGACTCCATAACGGCACAGCTGTCTCAGGGCCTCCTGGGGGCTGTGTTTAATGTTAATTTCAACACAAGGTAATGTAGTTGACTCCAAAACAGAACAGCTGTCTCAGGGCCTCCTGGGGGCTGTTGTTAAACTTAACCACTGCAATTAGGAAATAGTCTTTACCGCGACAAAAGTTTATCAGTCTGCAAAAATTTTTCTCCATACAACTGTCTCAGGGCCTCCTGGGGGCTGTGTTTAATGTTAATTATAACACAAGCTAATGTAGTTGACTCCAAAACAGCACAGCTGTCTCAGGGCCTCCTGGGGGCTGTTGTTAAACTTAACCACTGCAATTAGGAAATAGTCTTTACCGCGACAAAAGTTTATCAGTCTGCAAAACTTTTTCTCCATACAGCTGTCTCAGGGCCTCCTGGGGGCTGTGTTTAATGTTAATTATAACACAAGCTAATGTAGTGGACTCCATAACAGCACAGCTGTCTCAGGGCCTCCTGGGGGCTGTTGTTAAACTTAACCACTGCAATTAGGAAATAGTCTTTACCGCGACAAAGGTTTATCAGTCTGCAAAACTTTTTCTCCATACAGCTGTCTCAGGGCCTCCTGGGGGCTGTGTTTAATGTTAATTATAACACAAGCTAATGTAGTGGACTCCAAAACAGCACAGCTGTCTCAGGGCCTCCTGGGGGCTGTGTTTAATGTTAATTTCAACACAAGCTAATGTAGTTTTCTCCAAAACAGCACAGCTGTCTCAGGGCCTCCTGGGGGCTGTGTTTAATGTTAATTTCAACACAAGCTAATGTAGTTTTCTCCAAAAAAGGACAGCTGTCTCAGGGCCTCCTGGGGGCTGTGTTTAATGTTAATTATAACAGAAGATAATGTAGTTGACTCCAAAACAGCACAGCTGTTTTTGACTCCATAACGGCACAGCTGTCTCAGGGCCTCCTGGGGGCTGTGTTTAATGTTAATTTCAACATAAGCTAATGTAGTTGACTCCAAAACAGCACAGTTGTCTCAGGGCCTCCTGGGGACTGTTGTTAAACTTAACCACTGCAATTAGGAAATCGTCTTTCCGGCGACAAAACTCTATCAGTCTGCAAAAGTCTTTCTCCACACAGCTGTCTCAGGGCCTCCTGGGGGCTGTGTTTAATGTTAATTACAACATAAGCTAATGTAGTTGACTCCAAAACGGCACAGCTGTCTCAGGGCCTCCTGGGGGCTGTGTTTAATGTTAATTTCAACACAAGCTGATGTAATTGACTCCAAAACAGCACAGCTGTCTCAGGGCCTCCTGGGGGCTGTGTTTAATGTTAATTTCAACACAAGCTAATGTAGTTGATCCCAAAACAGTACAGCTGTCTCAGGGCCTCCTGGGGGCTGTGTTTAATGTTAATTAAAACATAAGCTAATGTAGTTGACTCCAAAACGGCACAGCTGTCTCAGGGCCTCCTGGGGGCTGTGTTTAATGTTAATTTCAACACAAGCTGATGTAATTGACTCCAAAACAGCACAGCTGTCTCAGGGCCTCCTGGGGGTTGTTGTTAAACTTAACCACTGCAATTAAGAATTAGTCTTTACCGCAACAAAAGTTTATCAGTCTGCAACAATCTTTCTCCATACAGCTGTATCGGGCCTCCTGGGGGCTGTGTTTAATGTTAATTATAACACAAGCTAATGTAGTTGACTCCAAAACAGCACAGCTGTTTTTGACTCCATAACGGCACAGCTGTCTCAGGGCCTCCTGGGGGCTGTGTTTAATGTTAATTTCAACACAAGCTAATGTTGTTTTCTCCAAAATAGCACAGCTGTCTCAGGGCCTCCTGGGGGTTGTGTTTAATGTTAATTTCAACACAAGCTAATGTAGTTTTCTCCAAAAAAGGACAGCTGTCTCAGGGCCTCCTGGGGGCTGTGTTTAATGATAATTACAACACAAGATAATGTAGTTGACTCCAAAACAGCACAGCTGTTTTTGACTCCATAACGGCACAGCTGTCTCAGGGCCTCCTGGGGGCTGTGTTTAATGTTAATTTCAACATAAGGTAATGTAGTTGACTCCAAAACAGCACAGTTGTCTCAGGGCCTCCTGGGGGCTGTGTTTAATGTTAATTTCAACATAAGCTAATGTAGTTGACTCCAAAACAGCACAGCTGTCTCAGGGCCTCCTGGGGGCTGTGTTTAATGTTAATTTCAACACAAGCTAATGTAGTTGATCCCAAAACAGTACAGCTGTCTCAGGGCCTCCTGGGGGCTGTGTTTAATGTTAATTTCAACACAAGCTAATGTAGTTTTCTCCAAAAAAGGACAGCTGTCTCAGGGCCTCCTGGGGGCTGTGTTTAATGTTAATTTCAACACAAGCTAATGTAGTTGATCCCAAAACAGTACAGCTGTCTCAGGGCCTCCTGGGGGCTGTGTTTAATGTTAATTTCAACACAAGCTAATGTAGTTGATCCCAAAACAGTACAGCTGTCTCAGGGCCTCCTGGGGGCTGTGTTTAATGTTAATTAAAACATAAGCTAATGTAGTTGACTCCAAAACGGCACAGCTGTCTCAGGGCCTCCTGGGGGCTGTGTTTAATGTTAATTTCAACACAAGCTGATGTAATTGACTCCAAAACAGCACAGCTGTCTCAGGGCCTCCTGGGGGTTGTTGTTAAACTTAACCACTGCAATTAAGAATTAGTCTTTACCGCAACAAAAGTTTATCAGTCTGCAACAATCTTTCTCCATACAGCTGTATCGGGCCTCCTGGGGGCTGTGTTTAATGTTAATTATAACACAAGCTAATGTAGTTGACTCCAAAACAGCACAGCTGTTTTTGACTCCATAACGGCACAGCTGTCTCAGGGCCTCCTGGGGGCTGTGTTTAATGTTAATTTCAACACAAGCTAATGTTGTTTTCTCCAAAACAGCACAGCTGTCTCAGGGCCTCCTGGGGGTTGTGTTTAATGTTAATTTCAACACAAGCTAATGTAGTTTTCTCCAAAAAAGGACAGCTGTCTCAGGGCCTCCTGGGGGCTGTGTTTAATGATAATTACAACACAAGATAATGTAGTTGACTCCAAAACAGCACAGCTGTTTTTGACTCCATAACGGCACAGCTGTCTCAGGGCCTCCTGGGGGCTGTGTTTAATGTTAATTTCAACATAAGCTAATGTAGTTGACTCCAAAACAGCACAGTTGTCTCAGGGCCTCCTGGGGGCTGTGTTTAATGTTAATTTCAACATAAGCTAATGTAGTTGACTCCAAAACAGCACAGCTGTCTCAGGGCCTCCTGGGGGCTGTGTTTAATGTTAATTTCAACACAAGCTAATGTAGTTGATCCCAAAACAGTACAGCTGTCTCAGGGCTTCCTGGGGGTTGTTGTTAAACTTAACCACTGCAATTAAGAATTAGTCTTTACCGCAACAAAAGTTTATCAGTCTGCAACAATCTTTCTCCATACAGCTGTATCGGGCCTCCTGGGGGCTGTGTTTAATGTTAATTATAACACAAGCTAATGTAGTTGACTCCAAAACAGCACAGCTGTTTTTGACTCCAAAACAGCACAGTTGTCTCAGGGCCTCCTGGGGACTGTTGTTAAACTTAACCACTGCAATTAGGAAATCGTCTTTCCTGCGACAAAAGTCTATCAGTCTGTAAAAGTCTTTCTCCACACAGCTGTCTCAGGGCCTCCTGGGGGCTGTTGGTAAACTTAACAACTGCAATTAGGAAATTGTCTTTACCGCGACAAAAGTCGACCAGTCTGAAAAAATCTTTCTCCACACAGCCTTCTCAGGGCCTTTTGGGGGCTGTGATCAATGTTAATTTTAACACAAGCTAATGAAGTGGACTCCAAAACAGCACAGCTGTCTCAGGGCCTCCTGGGGGCTGTGTTTAATGTTAATTTCAACACAAGCTAATATAGTTTTCTCCAAAACAGCACAGCTGTCTCAGGGCCTCCTGGGGGCTGTGTTTAATGTTAATTTCAACACAAGGTAATGTAGTTTTCTCCAAAACAGCACAGCTGTCTCAGGGCCTCCTGGGGGCTGTGTTTAATGTTAATTTCAACACAAGGTAATGTAGTTGACTCCAAAACAGAACAGCTGTCTCAGGGCCTCCTGGGGGCTGTTGTTAAACTTAACCACTGCAATTAGGAAATAGTCTTTACCGCGACAAAAGTTTATCAATCTGCAAAAATTTTTCTCCATACAGCTGTCTCAGGGCCTCCTGGGGGCTGTGTTTAATGTTAATTATAACACAAGATAATGTAGTTGACTCCAAAACAGCACAGCTGTTTTTGACTCCATAACGGCACAGCTGTCTCAGGGCCTCCTGGGGGCTGTGTTTAATGTTCATTTCAACATAAGCTAATGTAGTTGACTCGAAAACAGCACAGTTGTCTCAGGGCCTCCTGGGGGCTGTGTTTAATGTTAATTTCAACATAAGCTAATGTAGTTGACTCCAAAACAGCACAGTTGTCTCAGGGCCTCCTGGGGACTGTTGTTAAACTTAACCACTGCAATTAGGAAATCGTCTTTCCTGCGACAAAAGTCTATCAGTCTGCAAAAGTCTTTCTCCACACAGCTGTCTCAGGGCCTCCTGGGGGCTGTGTTTAATGTTAATTACAACATAAGCTAATGTAGTTGACTCCAAAACGGCACAGCTGTCTCAGGGCCTCCTGGGGGCTGTGTTTAATGTTAATTTCAACACAAGCTGATGTAATTGACTCCAAAACAGCACAGCTGTCTCAGGGCCTCCTGGGGGCTGTTGTTAAACTTAACCACTGCAATTAGGAAATAGTCTTTACCGCGACAAAAGTTTATCAGTCTGCAAAACTTTTTCTCCATACAGCTGTCTCAGGGCCTCCTGGGGGCTGTGTTTAATGTTAATTTCAACACAAGGTAATGTAGTTGACTCCAAAACAGAACAGCTCTCTCAGGGCCTCCTGGGAGCTGTTGTTAAACTTACTTAATACTGCAATTAGGAAATCGTCTTTACCGCGACAAAAGTCTATCAGTGTGCAAAAATTTTTCTCCATACAGGTGTCTCGGACCTCCTGGGGGCTGTGTTTAATGTTAATTATAACACAAGCTAATGTAGTTGACTCCAAAACTGCACAGCTGTCTCGGGCCTCCTGGGGGCTGTGTTTAAATGTTAATTTCAACACAAGCTAATGAAATTGTCTCCAAACAAGCACAGCTCTCTCTGTGCCTCCTGGGGGCTGTTGTTAAATTTAACAACTGCAATTAAGAAATCGTCTTTACCGCGACAAAGGTCTATCAGTGTGCAAAAACCTTTCTCCACACAACTGTCTAAGGGTTCCCTGGGGGCTGTGTTTAATGTTAATTTCAACACAAGCTAATGTAGTTGACTCCAAAACAGCACAGCTGTCTCAGGGCCTCCTGGGGGCTGTGTTTAATGTTAATTTCAACACAAGCTAATGTAGTTTTCTCCAAAACAGCACAGCTGTCCCAGAGCCTCCTGGGGGTTGTGTTTAATGTTAATTTCAACACAAGCTAATATAGTTGACTCCAAAACGGCACAGCTATCTCAGGGCCTCTTGGGGGCTGTCTTTAATGTTAATTTCAACACAAGCTGATGTAATTGACTCCAAAACAGCACAGCTGTCTCAGGGCCTCCTGGGAGCTGTGTTTAATGTTAATTTCAACACAAGCTAATGTAGTTTTCTCCAAAACAGCACAGCTGTCTCAGGGCCTCCTGGGGGCTGTGTTTAATGTTAATTTCAACACTAGGTAATGTAGTTGACTCCAAAACAGAACAGCTGTCTCAGGGCCTCCTGGGGGCTGTTGTTAAACTTACTCACTGCAATTAGGAAATAGTCTTTACCGCGACAAAAGTTTATCAGTCTGCAAAACTTTTTCTCCATACAGCTGTCTCAGGGCCTCCTGGGGGCTGTGTTTAATGTTAATTATAACACAAGCTAATGTAGTTGACTCCAAATCAGCACAGCTGTTTTTGACTCCATAACGGCACAGCTGTCTCAGGGCCTCCTGGGGGCTGTGTTTAATGTTAATTTCAACATAAGCTAATGTAGTTGACTCCAAAACAGCACAGTTGTCTCAGGGCCTCCTGGGGACTGTTGTTAAACTTAACCACTGCAATTAGGAAATCGTCTTTCCTGCGACAAAAGTCTATCAGTCTGCAAAAGTCTTTCTCCACACAGCTGTCTCAGGGCCTCCTGGGGGCTGTTGGTAAACTTAACAACTGCAATTAGGAAATTGTCTTTACCGCGACAAAAGTCGACAAGTCTGAAAAAATCTTTCTCCACACAGCCTTCTCAGGGCCTTTTGGGGGCTGTGATCAATGTTAATTTTAACACAAGCTAATGTATTGGACTCCAAAACAGCACAGCTGTCTCAGGGCCTCCTGGGGGCTGTGTTTAATGTTAATTTCAACACAAGCTAATATAGTTTTCTCCAAAACAGCACAGCTGTCTCAGGGCCTCCTGGGGGCTGTGTTTAATGTTAATTTCAACACAAGGTAATGTAGTTTTCTCCAAAACAGCACAGCTGTCTCAGGGCCTCCTGGGGGCTGTTGTTAAACTTAACCACTGCAATTAGGAAATAGTCTTTACCGCGACAAAAGTTTATCAGTCTGCAAAACTTTTTCTCCATACAGCTGTCTCAGGGCCTCCTGGGGGCTGTGTTTAATGTTAATTTCAACACAAGGTAATGTAGTTTTCTCCAAAACAGCACAGCTGTCTCAGGGCCTCCTGGGGGCTGTTGTTAAACTTAACCACTGCAATTAGGAAATAGTCTTTACCGCGACAAAAGTTTATCAGTCTGCAAAACTTTTTCTCCATACAGCTGTCTCAGGGCCTCCTGGGGGCTGTGTTTAATGTTAATTATAACACAAGCTAATGTAGTGGACTCCAAAACAGCACAGCTGTCTCAGGGCCTCCTGGGGGCTGTGTTTAATGTTAATTTCAACACAAGCTAATAAAATTGTCTCCAAAAAAGGACAGCTCTCTCAGGGCCTCCTGGGAGCTGTTGTTAAACTTACTTAATACTGCAATTAGGAAATCGTCTTTACCGCGACAAAAGTCTATCAGTGTGCAAAAACCTTTCTCCACACAGCTGTCTAAGGGTTCCCTGGGGGCTGTGTTTAATGTTAATTTCAACACAAGCTAATGTAGTTGACTCCAAAACAGCACAGCTGTCTCAGGGCCTCGTCGGGGCTGTTGTTAAACTTAACAACTGCAATTACGAAATTATCTGTACCGCGATAAAAATCGACCAGTCTGCAAAAATCTTTCTCCACACAGCTATCTCAGGGCCTCCTGGGGGCTGTGTTTAATGTTAATTTCAACACAAGCTAATGTAGTTGACTCCAAAACAGCACAGCTGTCCCAGAGCTTTCTGGGGGTTGTCTTTAATGTTAATTTCAACACAAGCTAATGTAGTTGACTCCAAAACGGCACAGCTGTCTCAGGGCCTCCTGGGGGCTGTGTTTAATGTTAATTAAAACATAAGCTAATGTAGTTGACTCTAAAACGGCACAGCTGTCTCAGGGCCTCCTGGGGGCTGTGTTTAATGTTAATTTCAACACAAGCTGATGTAATTGACTCCAAAACAGCACAGCTGTCTCAGGGCCTCCTGGGGGTTGTTGTTAAACTTAACCACTGCAATTAAGAATTAGTCTTTACCGCAACAAAAGTTTATCAGTCTGCAACAATCTTTCTCCATACAGCTGTATCGGGCCTCCTGGGGGCTGTGTTTAATGTTAATTATAACACAAGCTAATGTAGTTGACTCCAAAACAGCACAGCTGTTTTTGACTCCATAACGGCACAGCTGTCTCAGGGCCTCCTGGGGGCTGTGTTTAATTTTAATTACAACACAACTAATGTAGTTGACTCCAAAACAGCACAGTTGTCTCAGGGCCTCCTGGGGACTGTTGTTAAACTTAACCACTGCAATTAGGAAATCGTCTTTCCTGCGACAAAAGTCTATCAGTCTGCAAAAGTCTTTCTCCACACAGCTGTCTCAGGGCCTCCTGGGGGCTGTTGGTAAACTTAACAACTGCAATTAGGAAATTGTCTTTACCGCGACAAAAGTCGACCAGTCTGAAAAAATCTTTCTCCACACAGCCTTCTCAGGGCCTTTTGTGGGCTGTGTTTAATGTTAATTTCAACAATTTCAACACAAGCTAATATAGTTTTCTCCAAAACAGCACAGCTGTCTCAGGGCCTCCTGGGGGCTGTGTTTAATGTTAATTTCAACACAAGGTAATGTAGTTTTCTCCAAAACAGCACAGCTGTCTCAGGGCCTCCTGGGGGCTGTGTTTAATGTTAATTTCAACACAAGGTAATGTAGTTGACTCCAAAACAGAACAGCTGTCTCAGGGCCTCCTGGGGGCTGTTGTTAAACTTAACCACTGCAATTAGGAAATAGTCTTTACCGCGACAAAAGTTTATCAGTCTGCAAAACTTTTTCTCCATACAGCTGTCTCAGGGCCTCCTGGGGGCTGTGTTTAATGTTAATTATAACACAAGCTAATGTAGTGGACTCCAAAACAGCACAGCTGTCTCAGGGCCTCCTGGGGGCTGTTGTTAAACTTAACCACTGCAATTAGGAAATAGTCTTTACCGCGACAAAAGATTATCAGTCTGCAAAACTTTTTCTCCATACAGCTGTCTCAGGGCCTCCTGGGGGCTGTGTTTAATGTTAATTATTACACAAGCTAATGTAGTGGACTCCAAAACAGCACAGCTGTCTCAGGGCCTCTTGGGGGCTGTGTTTAATGTTAATTTCAACACAAGCTAATAAAATTGTCTCCAAAAAAGCACAGCTCTCTCAGGGCGTACTGGGGGCTGTGTTTAATGTTATTTTCAACACAAGCTGATGTAATTGACTCCAAAACAGCACAGCTGTCTCAGGGCCTCATGGGGGCTGTGTTTAATGTTAATTTCAACACAAGCTAATAAAATTGTCTCCAAAAAAGGACAGCTCTCTCAGGGCGTACTGGGGGCTGTGTTTAATGTTATTTTCAACACAAGCTGATGTAATTGACTCCAAAACAGCACAGCTGTCTCAGGGCCTCATGGGGGCTGTGTTTAATGTTAATTTCAACACAAGCTAATAAAATTGTCTCCAAAAAAGGACAGCTCTCTCAGGGCCTCCTGGGAGCTGTTGTTAAACTTACTTAATACTGCAATTAGGAAATCGTCTTTACCGCGACAAAAGTCTATCAGTGTGCAAAAACCTTTCTCTACACAGCTGTCTAAGGGCCTCCTGGGGGCTGTGTTTAATGTTAATTATAACACAAGCTAATGTAGTGGACTCCATAACAGCACAGCTGTCTCAGGGCCTCCTGGGGGCTGTTGTTAAACTTAACCACTGCAATTAGGAAATAGTCTTTACCGCGACAAAGGTTTATCAGTCTGCAAAACTTTTTCTCCATACAGCTGTCTCAGGGCCTCCTGGGGGCTGTGTTTAATGTTAATTATAACACAAGCTAATGTAGTTGACTCCAAAACAGCACAGCTGTCTCAGGGCCTCCTGGGGGCTGTGTTTAATGTTAATTTCAACACAAGCTAATGTAGTTTTCTCCAAAACAGCACAGCTGTCTCAGGGCCTCCTGGGGGCTGTGTTTAATGTTAATTTCAACACAAGCTAATGTAGTTTTCTCCAAAAAAGGACAGCTGTCTCAGGGCCTCCTGGGGGCTGTGTTTAATGTTAATTATAACCGAAGATAATGTAGTTGACTCCAAAACAGCACAGCTGTTTTTGACTCCATAACGGCACAGCTGTCTCAGGGCCTCCTGGGGGCTGTGTTTAATGTTAATTTCAACATAAGCTAATGTAGTTGACTCCAAAACAGCACAGTTGTCTCAGGGCCTCCTGGGGGCTGTGTTTAATGTTAATTTCAACATAAGCTAATGTAGTTGACTCCAAAACAGCACAGTTGTCTCAGGGCCTCCTGGGGACTGTTGTTAAACTTAACCACTGCAATTAGGAAATCGTCTTTCCGGCGACAAAACTCTATCAGTCTGCAAAAGTCTTTCTCCACACAGCTGTCTCAGGGCCTCCTGGGGGCTGTGTTTAATGTTAATTACAACATAAGCTAATGTAGTTGACTCCAAAACGGCACAGCTGTCTCAGGGCCTCCTGGGGGCTGTGTTTAATGTTAATTTCAACACAAGCTGATGTAATTGACTCCAAAACAGCACAGCTGTCTCAGGGCCTCCTGGGGGCTGTGTTTAATGTTAATTTCAACACAAGCTAATGTAGTTGATCCCAAAACAGTACAGCTGTCTCAGGGCCTCCTGGGGGCTGTGTTTAATGTTAATTAAAACATAAGCTAATGTAGTTGACTCCAAAACGGCACAGCTGTCTCAGGGCCTCCTGGGGGCTGTGTTTAATGTTAATTTCAACACAAGCTGATGTAATTGACTCCAAAACAGCACAGCTGTCTCAGGGCCTCCTGGGGGTTGTTGTTAAACTTAACCACTGCAATTAAGAATTAGTCTTTACCGCAACAAAAGTTTATCAGTCTGCAACAATCTTTCTCCATACAGCTGTATCGGGCCTCCTGGGGGCTGTGTTTAATGTTAATTATAACACAAGCTAATGTAGTTGACTCCAAAACAGCACAGCTGTTTTTGACTCCATAACGGCACAGCTGTCTCAGGGCCTCCTGGGGGCTGTGTTTAATGTTAATTTCAACACAAGCTAATGTTGTTTTCTCCAAAACAGCACAGCTGTCTCAGGGCCTCCTGGGGGTTGTGTTTAATGTTAATTTCAACACAAGCTAATGTAGTTTTCTCCAAAAAAGGACAGCTGTCTCAGGGCCTCCTGGGGGCTGTGTTTAATGATAATTACAACACAAGATAATGTAGTTGACTCCAAAACAGCACAGCTGTTTTTGACTCCATAACGGCACAGCTGTCTCAGGGCCTCCTGGGGGCTGTGTTTAATGTTAATTTCAACATAAGCTAATGTAGTTGACTCCAAAACAGCACAGTTGTCTCAGGGCCTCCTGGGGGCTGTGTTTAATGTTAATTTCAACATAAGCTAATGTAGTTGACTCCAAAACAGCACAGCTGTCTCAGGGCCTCCTGGGGGCTGTGTTTAATGTTAATTTCAACACAAGCTAATGTAGTTGATCCCAAAACAGTACAGCTGTCTCAGGGCCTCCTGGGGGCTGTGTTTAATGTTAATTTCAACACAAGCTAATGTAGTTGATCCCAAAACAGTACAGCTGTCTCAGGGCTTCCTGGGGGTTGTTGTTAAACTTAACCACTGCAATTAAGAATTAGTCTTTACCGCAACAAAAGTTTATCAGTCTGCAACAATCTTTCTCCATACAGCTGTATCGGGCCTCCTGGGGGCTGTGTTTAATGTTAATTATAACAAAAGCTAATGTAGTTGACTCCAAAACAGCACAGCTGTTTTTGACTCCATAACGGCACAGCTGTCTCAGGGCCTCCTGGGGGCTGTGTTTAATTTTAATTACAACACAACTAATGTAGTTGACTCCAAAACAGCACAGTTGTCTCAGGGCCTCCTGGGGACTGTTGTTAAACTTAACCACTGCAATTAGGAAATCGTCTTTCCTGCGACAAAAGTCTATCAGTCTGCAAAAGTCTTTCTCCACACAGCTGTCTCAGGGCCTCCTGGGGGCTGTTGGTAAACTTAACAACTGCAATTAGGAAATTGTCTTTACCGCGACAAAAGTCGACCAGTCTGAAAAAATCTTTCTCCACACAGCCTTCTCAGGGCCTTTTGGGGGCTGTGATCAATGTTAATTTTAACACAAGCTAATGAAGTGGACTCCAAAACAGCACAGCTGTCTCAGGGCCTCCTGGGGGCTGTGTTTAATGTTAATTTCAACACAAGCTAATATAGTTTTCTCCAAAACAGCACAGCTGTCTCAGGGCCTCCTGGGGGCTGTGTTTAATGTTAATTTCAACACAAGGTAATGTAGTTTTCTCCAAAACAGCACAGCTGTCTCAGGGTCTCCTGGGGGCTGTGTTTAATGTTAATTTCAACACAAGGTAATGTAGTTGACTCCAAAACAGAACAGCTGTCTCAGGGCCTCCTGGGGGCTGTTGTTAAACTTAACCACTGCAATTAGGAAATAGTCTTTACCGCGACAACAGTTTATCAGTCTGCAAAAATTTTTCTCCATACAGCTGTCTCAGGGCCTCCTGGGGGCTGTGTTTAATGTTAATTATAACACAAGATAATGTAGTTGACTCCAAAACAGCACAGCTGTTTTTGACTCCATAACGGCACAGCTGTCTCAGGGCCTCCTGGGGGCTGTGTTTAATGTTCATTTCAACATAAGCTAATGTAGTTGACTCCAAAACAGCACAGTTGTCTCAGGGCCTCCTGGGGGCTGTGTTTAATGTTAATTTCAACACAAGCTGATGTAATTGACTCCAAAACAGCACAGCTGTCTCAGGGCCTCCTGGGGGCTGTGTTTAATGTTAATTTCAACACAAGCTGATGTAGTTGATCCCAAAACAGTACAGCTGTCTCAGGGCCTCCTGGGGGCTGTGTTTAATGTTAATTAAAACATAAGCTAATGTAGTTGACTCCAAAACGGCACAGCTGTCTCAGGGCCTCCTGGGGGCTCTTGTTAAACTTAACCACTGCAATTAAGAATTAGTCTTTACCGCAACAAAAGTTTATCAGTCTGCAACAATCTTTCTCCATACAGCTGTCTCGGACCTCCTGGGGGCTGTGTTTAATGTTAATTATAACACAAGCTAATGTAGTGGACTCCAAAACAGCACAGCTGTCTCAGGGCCTCCTGGGGGCTGTTGTTAAACTTAACCACTGCAATTAGGAAATAGTCTTTACCGCGACAAAAGTTTATCAGTCTGCAAAACTTTTTCTCCATACAGCTGTCTCAGGGCCTCCTGGGGGCTGTGTTTAATGTTAATTTCAACACAAGGTAATGTAGTTGACTCCAAAACAGAACAGCTCTCTCAGGGCCTCCTGGGAGCTGTTGTTAAACTTACTTAATACTGCAATTAGGAAATCGTCTTTACCGCGACAAAAGTCTATCAGTGTGCAAAAATTTTTCTCCATACAGGTGTCTCGGACCTCCTGGGGGCTGTGTTTAATGTTAATTATAACACAAGCTAATGTAGTTGACTCCAAAACTGCACAGCTGTCTCGGGCCTCCTGGGGGCTGTGTTTAAATGTTAATTTCAACACAAGCTAATGAAATTGTCTCCAAACAAGCACAGCTCTCTCTGGGCCTCCTGGGGGCTGTTGTTAAATTTAACAACTGCAATTAAGAAATCGTCTTTACCGCGACAAAGGTCTATCAGTCTGCAAAAGTCTTTCTCCACACAGCTGTCTCAGGGCCTCCTGGGGGCTGTGTTTAATGTTAATTACAACATAAGCTAATGTAGTTGACTCCAAAACGGCACAGCTGTCTCAGGGCCTCCTGGGGGCTGTGTTTAATGTTAATTTCAACACAAGCTGATGTAATTGACTCCAAAACAGCACAGCTGTCTCAGGGCCTCCTGGGGGCTGTGTTTAATGTTAATTTCAACACAAGCTAATGTAGTTGATCCCAAAACAGTACAGCTGTCTCAGGGCCTCCTGGGGGCTGTGTTTAATGTTAATTAAAACATAAGCTAATGTAGTTGACTCCAAAACGGCACAGCTGTCTCAGGGCCTCCTGGGGGCTGTGTTTAATGTTAATTTCAACACAAGCTGATGTAATTAACTCCAAAACAGCACAGCTGTCTCAGGGCCTCCTGGGGGCTGTTATTAAACTTAACCACTGCAATTAAGAATTAGTCTTTACGGCAACAAAAGATTATCAGTCTGCAACAATCTTTCTCCATACAGCTGCCTCGGGCCTCCTGGGGGCTGTGTTTAATGTTAATTATAACACAAGCTAATGTAGTTGACTCCAAAACAGCACAGCTGTCTCAGGGCCTCCTGGGGGCTGTTGTTAAACTTAACCACTGCAATTAGGAAATAGTCTTTACCGCGACAAAAGTTTATCAGTCTGCAAAACTTTTTCTCCATACAGCTGTCTCAGGGCCTACTGGGGGCTGTGTTTAATGTTAATTATAACACAAGCTAATGTAGTGGACTCCAAAACAGCACAGCTGTCTCAGGGCCTCCTGGGGGCTGTGTTTAATGTTAATTTCAACACAAGCTAATAAAATTGTCTCCAAAAAAGCACAGCTCTCTCAGGGCGTACTGGGGGCTGTGTTTAATGTTATTTTCAACACAAGCTGATGTAATTGACTCCAAAACAGCACAGCTGTCTCAGGGCCTCCTGGGGGATGTGTTTAATGTTAATTTCAACACAAGCTAATAAAATTGTTTCCAAAAAAGCACAGCTCTCTCAGGGCCTCCTGGGAGCTGTTGTTAAACTTAAATACTGCAATTAGGAAATCGTCTTTACCGCGACAAAAGTCTATCAGTGTGCAAAAACCTTTCTCCACACAGCTGTCTAAGGGTCCCTTGGGGGCTGTGTTTAATGTTAATTTCAACACAAGCTAATGTAGTTGATTCAAAAACAGCACAGCTGTCTCAGGGCTTCCTCGGGGCTGTGTTTAATGTTAATTATAACACAAGATAATGTAGTTGACTCCAAAACAGCACAGCTGTTTTTGACTCCATAACGGCACAGCTGTCTCAGGGCCTCCTGGGGGCTGTGTTTAATGTTAATTTCAACATAAGCTAATGTAGTTGACTCCAAAACAGCACAGTTGTCTCAGGGCCTCCTGGGGGCTGTGTTTAATGTTAATTTCAACATAAGCTAATGTAGTTGACTCCAAAACAGCACAGTTGTCTCAGGGTCTCCTGGGGACTGTTGTTAAACTTAACCACTGCAATTAGGAAATCGTCTTTCCTGCGACAAAAGTCTATCAGTCTGCAAAAGTCTTTCTCCACACAGCTGTCTCAGGGCCTCGTAGGGGCTGTGTTTAATGTTAATTACAACATAAGCTAATTTAGTTGACTCCAAAACGGCACAGCTGTCTCAGGGCCTCCTGGGGGCTGTGTTTAATGTTAATTAAAACATAAGCTAATGTAGTTGACTCCAAAATGGCACAGCTGTCTCAGGGCCTCCTGGGGGCTGTGTTTAATGTTAATTTCAACACAAGCTGATGTAATTGACTCCAAAACAGCACAGCTGTCTCAGGGCCTCCTGGGGGCTGTTGTTAAACTTAACCACTGCAATTAAGAAATAGTCTTTACCGCAACAAAAGTTTATCAGTCTGCAACAATCTTTCTCCATACAGCTGTCTCGGGCCTCCTGGGGGCTGTGTTTAATGTTAATTTCAACACAAGCTAATGAAATTGTCTCCAAACAAGCACAGCTCTCTCTGGGCCTCCTGGGGGCTGTTGTTAAATTTAACAACTGCAATTAAGAAATCGTCTTTACCGCGACAAAGGTCTATCAGTGTGCAACAACCTGTCTCCACACAGCTGTCTCAGGGCCTCCTGGGGGCTGTGTTTAATGTTAATTTCAACACAAGCTAATGTAGTTTTCTCCAAAACAGCACAGCTGTCCCAGAGCCTCCTGGGGGTTGTGTTTAATCTTAATTTCAACACAAGCTAATGTAGTTTACTCCAAAACGGCACAGCTATCTCAGGGCCTCTTGGGGGCTGTCTTTAATGTTAATTTCAACACAAGCTGATGTAATTGACTCCAAAACAGAACAGCTGTCTCAGGGCCTCCTGGGGGCTGTTGTTAAACTTAACCACTGCAATGAGGAAATAGTCTTTACCGCGACAAAATTTATCAGTCTGCAAAACTTTTTCTCCATACAGCTGTCTCAGGGCCTCCTGGGGGCTGTGTTTAATGTTAATTATAACACAAGCTAATGTAGTTGACTCCAAAACAGCACAGCTGTTTTTGACTCCATAACGGCACAGCTGTCTCAGGGCCTCCTGGGGGCTGTGTTTAATTTTAATTACAACACAACTAATGTAGTTGACTCCAAAACAGCACAGTTGTCTCAGGGCCTCCTGGGGACTGTTGGTAAACTTAACAACTGCAATTAGGAAATTGTCTTTACCGCGACAAAAGTCGACCAGTCTGAAAAAATCTTTCTCCACACAGCCTTCTCAGGGCCTTTTGGGGGCTGTGTTTAATGTTAATTTTAACACAAGCTAATGTAGTGGACTCCAAAACAGCACAGCTGTCTCAGGGCGTACTGGGGGCTGTGTTTAATGTTATTTTCAACACAAGCTGATGTAATTGACTCCAAAACAGCACAGCTGTCTCAGGGCCTCCTGGGGGCTGTGTTTAATGTTAATTTCAACACAAGCTAATAAAATTGTCTCCAAAAAAGCACAGCTCTCTCAGGGCCTCCTGGGAGTTGTTGTTAAACTTAAATACTGCAAATAGGAAATCGTCTTTACCGCGACAAAAGTCTATCAGTGTTCAAAAACCTTTCTCCACACAGCTGTCTCAGGGTCCCCTGGGGGCTGTGTTTAATGTTAATTTCAACACAAGCTAATGTAGTTGACTCCAAAACAGCACAGCTGTCTCAAGCCCTCCTCGGGGCTGTTGTTAAACTTAACAACTGCAATTAGGAAATTATCTGTACCGCGATAAAAATCGACCAGTCTGCAAAAATCTTTCTCCACACAGCTGTCTCAGGGCCTCCTGGGGGCTGTGTTTAATGTTAATTTCAACACAAGCTAATGTAGTTTTCTCCAAAACAGCACAGCTGTCTCAGGGCCTCCTGGGGGCTGTGTTTAATTTTAATTACAACACAAGCTAATGTAGTTGACTCCAAAACAGCACAGTTGTCTTATGGCCTCCTGGGGACTGTTGTTAAACTTAACCACTGCAATTAGGAAATCGTCTTTCCTGCGACAAAAGTCTATCAGTCCGCAAAAGTCTTTCTCCACACAGCTGTCTCAGGGCCTCCTGGGGGTTGTGTTTAATGTTAACTTCAACACAAGCTAATGTAGTTGACTTCAAAACAGCACAGTTGTCTCAGGGCCTCCTGGGGGCTGTGTTTAATGTTAATTACATCACAAGCTAATGTAGTTGACTCCAAAACTGAACAGCTGTCTCAAGGCCTCCTGGGGGCTGTGTTTAATGTTAATTTCAACATAAGCTAATGTAGTTGACTCCAAAACAGCACAGTTGTCTCAGGGCCTCCTGGGGACTGTTGTTAAACTTAACCACTGCAATTAGGAAATAGTCTTTACCGCGACAAAAGTTTATCAGTCTGCAAAACTTTTTCTCCATACAGCTGTCTCAGGGCCTCCTGGGGGCTGTGTTTAATGTTAATTATAACACAAGCTAATGTAGTGGACTCCAAAACAGCACAGCTGTCTCAGGGCCTCCTGGGGGCTGTGTTTAATGTTAATTTCAACACAAGCTAATAAAATTGTCTCCAAAAAAGGACAGCTCTCTCAGGGCCTCCTGGGAGCTGTTGTTAAACTTACTTAATACTGCAATTAGGAAATCGTCTTTACCGCGACAAAAGTCTATCAGTGTGCAAAAACCTTTCTCCACACAGCTGTCTAAGGGTTCCCTGGGGGCTGTGTTTAATGTTAATTTCAACACAAGCTAATGTAGTTGACTCCAAAACAGCACAGCTGTCTCAGGGCCTCGTCGGGGCTGTTGTTAAACTTAACAACTGCAATTACGAAATTATCTGTACCGCGATAAAAATCGACCAGTCTGCAAAAATCTTTCTCCACACAGCTATCTCAGGGCCTCCTGGGGGCTGTGTTTAATGTTAATTTCAACACAAGCTAATGTAGTTGACTCCAAAACAGCACAGCTGTCCCAGAGCTTTCTGGGGGTTGTCTTTAATGTTAATTTCAACACAAGCTAATGTAGTTGACTCCAAAACGGCACAGCTGTCTCAGGGCCTCCTGGGGGCTGTGTTTAATGTTAATTAAAACATAAGCTAATGTAGTTGACTCTAAAACGGCACAGCTGTCTCAGGGCCTCCTGGGGGCTGTGTTTAATGTTAATTTCAACACAAGCTGATGTAATTGACTCCAAAACAGCACAGCTGTCTCAGGGCCTCCTGGGGGTTGTTGTTAAACTTAACCACTGCAATTAAGAATTAGTCTTTACCGCAACAAAAGTTTATCAGTCTGCAACAATCTTTCTCCATACAGCTGTATCGGGCCTCCTGGGGGCTGTGTTTAATGTTAATTATAACACAAGCTAATGTAGTTGACTCCAAAACAGCACAGCTGTTTTTGACTCCATAACGGCACAGCTGTCTCAGGGCCTCCTGGGGGCTGTGTTTAATTTTAATTACAACACAACTAATGTAGTTGACTCCAAAACAGCACAGTTGTCTCAGGGCCTCCTGGGGACTGTTGTTAAACTTAACCACTGCAATTAGGAAATCGTCTTTCCTGCGACAAAAGTCTATCAGTCTGCAAAAGTCTTTCTCCACACAGCTGTCTCAGGGCCTCCTGGGGGCTGTTGGTAAACTTAACAACTGCAATTAGGAAATTGTCTTTACCGCGACAAAAGTCGACCAGTCTGAAAAAATCTTTCTCCACACAGCCTTCTCAGGGCCTTTTGTGGGCTGTGTTTAATGTTAATTTCAACAATTTCAACACAAGCTAATATAGTTTTCTCCAAAACAGCACAGCTGTCTCAGGGCCTCCTGGGGGCTGTGTTTAATGTTAATTTCAACACAAGGTAATGTAGTTTTCTCCAAAACAGCACAGCTGTCTCAGGGCCTCCTGGGGGCTGTGTTTAATGTTAATTTCAACACAAGGTAATGTAGTTGACTCCAAAACAGAACAGCTGTCTCAGGGCCTCCTGGGGGCTGTTGTTAAACTTAACCACTGCAATTAGGAAATAGTCTTTACCGCGACAAAAGTTTATCAGTCTGCAAAACTTTTTCTCCATACAGCTGTCTCAGGGCCTCCTGGGGGCTGTGTTTAATGTTAATTATAACACAAGCTAATGTAGTGGACTCCAAAACAGCACAGCTGTCTCAGGGCCTCCTGGGGGCTGTTGTTAAACTTAACCACTGCAATTAGGAAATAGTCTTTACCGCGACAAAAGATTATCAGTCTGCAAAACTTTTTCTCCATACAGCTGTCTCAGGGCCTCCTGGGGGCTGTGTTTAATGTTAATTATTACACAAGCTAATGTAGTGGACTCCAAAACAGCACAGCTGTCTCAGGGCCTCTTGGGGGCTGTGTTTAATGTTAATTTCAACACAAGCTAATAAAATTGTCTCCAAAAAAGCACAGCTCTCTCAGGGCGTACTGGGGGCTGTGTTTAATGTTATTTTCAACACAAGCTGATGTAATTGACTCCAAAACAGCACAGCTGTCTCAGGGCCTCATGGGGGCTGTGTTTAATGTTAATTTCAACACAAGCTAATAAAATTGTCTCCAAAAAAGGACAGCTCTCTCAGGGCGTACTGGGGGCTGTGTTTAATGTTATTTTCAACACAAGCTGATGTAATTGACTCCAAAACAGCACAGCTGTCTCAGGGCCTCATGGGGGCTGTGTTTAATGTTAATTTCAACACAAGCTAATAAAATTGTCTCCAAAAAAGGACAGCTCTCTCAGGGCCTCCTGGGAGCTGTTGTTAAACTTACTTAATACTGCAATTAGGAAATCGTCTTTACCGCGACAAAAGTCTATCAGTGTGCAAAAACCTTTCTCTACACAGCTGTCTAAGGGCCTCCTGGGGGCTGTGTTTAATGTTAATTATAACACAAGCTAATGTAGTGGACTCCATAACAGCACAGCTGTCTCAGGGCCTCCTGGGGGCTGTTGTTAAACTTAACCACTGCAATTAGGAAATAGTCTTTACCGCGACAAAGGTTTATCAGTCTGCAAAACTTTTTCTCCATACAGCTGTCTCAGGGCCTCCTGGGGGCTGTGTTTAATGTTAATTATAACACAAGCTAATGTAGTTGACTCCAAAACAGCACAGCTGTCTCAGGGCCTCCTGGGGGCTGTGTTTAATGTTAATTTCAACACAAGCTAATGTAGTTTTCTCCAAAACAGCACAGCTGTCTCAGGGCCTCCTGGGGGCTGTGTTTAATGTTAATTTCAACACAAGCTAATGTAGTTTTCTCCAAAAAAGGACAGCTGTCTCAGGGCCTCCTGGGGGCTGTGTTTAATGTTAATTATAACCGAAGATAATGTAGTTGACTCCAAAACAGCACAGCTGTTTTTGACTCCATAACGGCACAGCTGTCTCAGGGCCTCCTGGGGGCTGTGTTTAATGTTAATTTCAACATAAGCTAATGTAGTTGACTCCAAAACAGCACAGTTGTCTCAGGGCCTCCTGGGGGCTGTGTTTAATGTTAATTTCAACATAAGCTAATGTAGTTGACTCCAAAACAGCACAGTTGTCTCAGGGCCTCCTGGGGACTGTTGTTAAACTTAACCACTGCAATTAGGAAATCGTCTTTCCGGCGACAAAACTCTATCAGTCTGCAAAAGTCTTTCTCCACACAGCTGTCTCAGGGCCTCCTGGGGGCTGTGTTTAATGTTAATTACAACATAAGCTAATGTAGTTGACTCCAAAACGGCACAGCTGTCTCAGGGCCTCCTGGGGGCTGTGTTTAATGTTAATTTCAACACAAGCTGATGTAATTGACTCCAAAACAGCACAGCTGTCTCAGGGCCTCCTGGGGGCTGTGTTTAATGTTAATTTCAACACAAGCTAATGTAGTTGATCCCAAAACAGTACAGCTGTCTCAGGGCCTCCTGGGGGCTGTGTTTAATGTTAATTAAAACATAAGCTAATGTAGTTGACTCCAAAACGGCACAGCTGTCTCAGGGCCTCCTGGGGGCTGTGTTTAATGTTAATTTCAACACAAGCTGATGTAATTGACTCCAAAACAGCACAGCTGTCTCAGGGCCTCCTGGGGGTTGTTGTTAAACTTAACCACTGCAATTAAGAATTAGTCTTTACCGCAACAAAAGTTTATCAGTCTGCAACAATCTTTCTCCATACAGCTGTATCGGGCCTCCTGGGGGCTGTGTTTAATGTTAATTATAACACAAGCTAATGTAGTTGACTCCAAAACAGCACAGCTGTTTTTGACTCCATAACGGCACAGCTGTCTCAGGGCCTCCTGGGGGCTGTGTTTAATGTTAATTTCAACACAAGCTAATGTTGTTTTCTCCAAAACAGCACAGCTGTCTCAGGGCCTCCTGGGGGTTGTGTTTAATGTTAATTTCAACACAAGCTAATGTAGTTTTCTCCAAAAAAGGACAGCTGTCTCAGGGCCTCCTGGGGGCTGTGTTTAATGATAATTACAACACAAGATAATGTAGTTGACTCCAAAACAGCACAGCTGTTTTTGACTCCATAACGGCACAGCTGTCTCAGGGCCTCCTGGGGGCTGTGTTTAATGTTAATTTCAACATAAGCTAATGTAGTTGACTCCAAAACAGCACAGTTGTCTCAGGGCCTCCTGGGGGCTGTGTTTAATGTTAATTTCAACATAAGCTAATGTAGTTGACTCCAAAACAGCACAGCTGTCTCAGGGCCTCCTGGGGGCTGTGTTTAATGTTAATTTCAACACAAGCTAATGTAGTTGATCCCAAAACAGTACAGCTGTCTCAGGGCCTCCTGGGGGCTGTGTTTAATGTTAATTTCAACACAAGCTAATGTAGTTGATCCCAAAACAGTACAGCTGTCTCAGGGCTTCCTGGGGGTTGTTGTTAAACTTAACCACTGCAATTAAGAATTAGTCTTTACCGCAACAAAAGTTTATCAGTCTGCAACAATCTTTCTCCATACAGCTGTATCGGGCCTCCTGGGGGCTGTGTTTAATGTTAATTATAACAAAAGCTAATGTAGTTGACTCCAAAACAGCACAGCTGTTTTTGACTCCATAACGGCACAGCTGTCTCAGGGCCTCCTGGGGGCTGTGTTTAATTTTAATTACAACACAACTAATGTAGTTGACTCCAAAACAGCACAGTTGTCTCAGGGCCTCCTGGGGACTGTTGTTAAACTTAACCACTGCAATTAGGAAATCGTCTTTCCTGCGACAAAAGTCTATCAGTCTGCAAAAGTCTTTCTCCACACAGCTGTCTCAGGGCCTCCTGGGGGCTGTTGGTAAACTTAACAACTGCAATTAGGAAATTGTCTTTACCGCGACAAAAGTCGACCAGTCTGAAAAAATCTTTCTCCACACAGCCTTCTCAGGGCCTTTTGGGGGCTGTGATCAATGTTAATTTTAACACAAGCTAATGAAGTGGACTCCAAAACAGCACAGCTGTCTCAGGGCCTCCTGGGGGCTGTGTTTAATGTTAATTTCAACACAAGCTAATATAGTTTTCTCCAAAACAGCACAGCTGTCTCAGGGCCTCCTGGGGGCTGTGTTTAATGTTAATTTCAACACAAGGTAATGTAGTTTTCTCCAAAACAGCACAGCTGTCTCAGGGTCTCCTGGGGGCTGTGTTTAATGTTAATTTCAACACAAGGTAATGTAGTTGACTCCAAAACAGAACAGCTGTCTCAGGGCCTCCTGGGGGCTGTTGTTAAACTTAACCACTGCAATTAGGAAATAGTCTTTACCGCGACAACAGTTTATCAGTCTGCAAAAATTTTTCTCCATACAGCTGTCTCAGGGCCTCCTGGGGGCTGTGTTTAATGTTAATTATAACACAAGATAATGTAGTTGACTCCAAAACAGCACAGCTGTTTTTGACTCCATAACGGCACAGCTGTCTCAGGGCCTCCTGGGGGCTGTGTTTAATGTTCATTTCAACATAAGCTAATGTAGTTGACTCCAAAACAGCACAGTTGTCTCAGGGCCTCCTGGGGGCTGTGTTTAATGTTAATTTCAACACAAGCTGATGTAATTGACTCCAAAACAGCACAGCTGTCTCAGGGCCTCCTGGGGGCTGTGTTTAATGTTAATTTCAACACAAGCTGATGTAGTTGATCCCAAAACAGTACAGCTGTCTCAGGGCCTCCTGGGGGCTGTGTTTAATGTTAATTAAAACATAAGCTAATGTAGTTGACTCCAAAACGGCACAGCTGTCTCAGGGCCTCCTGGGGGCTCTTGTTAAACTTAACCACTGCAATTAAGAATTAGTCTTTACCGCAACAAAAGTTTATCAGTCTGCAACAATCTTTCTCCATACAGCTGTCTCGGACCTCCTGGGGGCTGTGTTTAATGTTAATTATAACACAAGCTAATGTAGTGGACTCCAAAACAGCACAGCTGTCTCAGGGCCTCCTGGGGGCTGTTGTTAAACTTAACCACTGCAATTAGGAAATAGTCTTTACCGCGACAAAAGTTTATCAGTCTGCAAAACTTTTTCTCCATACAGCTGTCTCAGGGCCTCCTGGGGGCTGTGTTTAATGTTAATTTCAACACAAGGTAATGTAGTTGACTCCAAAACAGAACAGCTCTCTCAGGGCCTCCTGGGAGCTGTTGTTAAACTTACTTAATACTGCAATTAGGAAATCGTCTTTACCGCGACAAAAGTCTATCAGTGTGCAAAAATTTTTCTCCATACAGGTGTCTCGGACCTCCTGGGGGCTGTGTTTAATGTTAATTATAACACAAGCTAATGTAGTTGACTCCAAAACTGCACAGCTGTCTCGGGCCTCCTGGGGGCTGTGTTTAAATGTTAATTTCAACACAAGCTAATGAAATTGTCTCCAAACAAGCACAGCTCTCTCTGGGCCTCCTGGGGGCTGTTGTTAAATTTAACAACTGCAATTAAGAAATCGTCTTTACCGCGACAAAGGTCTATCAGTCTGCAAAAGTCTTTCTCCACACAGCTGTCTCAGGGCCTCCTGGGGGCTGTGTTTAATGTTAATTACAACATAAGCTAATGTAGTTGACTCCAAAACGGCACAGCTGTCTCAGGGCCTCCTGGGGGCTGTGTTTAATGTTAATTTCAACACAAGCTGATGTAATTGACTCCAAAACAGCACAGCTGTCTCAGGGCCTCCTGGGGGCTGTGTTTAATGTTAATTTCAACACAAGCTAATGTAGTTGATCCCAAAACAGTACAGCTGTCTCAGGGCCTCCTGGGGGCTGTGTTTAATGTTAATTAAAACATAAGCTAATGTAGTTGACTCCAAAACGGCACAGCTGTCTCAGGGCCTCCTGGGGGCTGTGTTTAATGTTAATTTCAACACAAGCTGATGTAATTAACTCCAAAACAGCACAGCTGTCTCAGGGCCTCCTGGGGGCTGTTATTAAACTTAACCACTGCAATTAAGAATTAGTCTTTACGGCAACAAAAGATTATCAGTCTGCAACAATCTTTCTCCATACAGCTGTCTCGGGCCTCCTGGGGGCTGTGTTTAATGTTAATTATAACACAAGCTAATGTAGTTGACTCCAAAACAGCACAGCTGTCTCAGGGCCTCCTGGGGGCTGTTGTTAAACTTAACCACTGCAATTAGGAAATAGTCTTTACCGCGACAAAAGTTTATCAGTCTGCAAAACTTTTTCTCCATACAGCTGTCTCAGGGCCTACTGGGGGCTGTGTTTAATGTTAATTATAACACAAGCTAATGTAGTGGACTCCAAAACAGCACAGCTGTCTCAGGGCCTCCTGGGGGCTGTGTTTAATGTTAATTTCAACACAAGCTAATAAAATTGTCTCCAAAAAAGCACAGCTCTCTCAGGGCGTACTGGGGGCTGTGTTTAATGTTATTTTCAACACAAGCTGATGTAATTGACTCCAAAACAGCACAGCTGTCTCAGGGCCTCCTGGGGGATGTGTTTAATGTTAATTTCAACACAAGCTAATAAAATTGTTTCCAAAAAAGCACAGCTCTCTCAGGGCCTCCTGGGAGCTGTTGTTAAACTTAAATACTGCAATTAGGAAATCGTCTTTACCGCGACAAAAGTCTATCAGTGTGCAAAAACCTTTCTCCACACAGCTGTCTAAGGGTCCCTTGGGGGCTGTGTTTAATGTTAATTTCAACACAAGCTAATGTAGTTGATTCAAAAACAGCACAGCTGTCTCAGGGCTTCCTCGGGGCTGTGTTTAATGTTAATTATAACACAAGATAATGTAGTTGACTCCAAAACAGCACAGCTGTTTTTGACTCCATAACGGCACAGCTGTCTCAGGGCCTCCTGGGGGCTGTGTTTAATGTTAATTTCAACATAAGCTAATGTAGTTGACTCCAAAACAGCACAGTTGTCTCAGGGCCTCCTGGGGGCTGTGTTTAATGTTAATTTCAACATAAGCTAATGTAGTTGACTCCAAAACAGCACAGTTGTCTCAGGGTCTCCTGGGGACTGTTGTTAAACTTAACCACTGCAATTAGGAAATCGTCTTTCCTGCGACAAAAGTCTATCAGTCTGCAAAAGTCTTTCTCCACACAGCTGTCTCAGGGCCTCGTAGGGGCTGTGTTTAATGTTAATTACAACATAAGCTAATTTAGTTGACTCCAAAACGGCACAGCTGTCTCAGGGCCTCCTGGGGGCTGTGTTTAATGTTAATTAAAACATAAGCTAATGTAGTTGACTCCAAAATGGCACAGCTGTCTCAGGGCCTCCTGGGGGCTGTGTTTAATGTTAATTTCAACACAAGCTGATGTAATTGACTCCAAAACAGCACAGCTGTCTCAGGGCCTCCTGGGGGCTGTTGTTAAACTTAACCACTGCAATTAAGAAATAGTCTTTACCGCAACAAAAGTTTATCAGTCTGCAACAATCTTTCTCCATACAGCTGTCTCGGGCCTCCTGGGGGCTGTGTTTAATGTTAATTTCAACACAAGCTAATGAAATTGTCTCCAAACAAGCACAGCTCTCTCTGGGCCTCCTGGGGGCTGTTGTTAAATTTAACAACTGCAATTAAGAAATCGTCTTTACCGCGACAAAGGTCTATCAGTGTGCAACAACCTGTCTCCACACAGCTGTCTCAGGGCCTCCTGGGGGCTGTGTTTAATGTTAATTTCAACACAAGCTAATGTAGTTTTCTCCAAAACAGCACAGCTGTCCCAGAGCCTCCTGGGGGTTGTGTTTAATCTTAATTTCAACACAAGCTAATGTAGTTTACTCCAAAACGGCACAGCTATCTCAGGGCCTCTTGGGGGCTGTCTTTAATGTTAATTTCAACACAAGCTGATGTAATTGACTCCAAAACAGAACAGCTGTCTCAGGGCCTCCTGGGGGCTGTTGTTAAACTTAACCACTGCAATGAGGAAATAGTCTTTACCGCGACAAAATTTATCAGTCTGCAAAACTTTTTCTCCATACAGCTGTCTCAGGGCCTCCTGGGGGCTGTGTTTAATGTTAATTATAACACAAGCTAATGTAGTTGACTCCAAAACAGCACAGCTGTTTTTGACTCCATAACGGCACAGCTGTCTCAGGGCCTCCTGGGGGCTGTGTTTAATTTTAATTACAACACAACTAATGTAGTTGACTCCAAAACAGCACAGTTGTCTCAGGGCCTCCTGGGGACTGTTGGTAAACTTAACAACTGCAATTAGGAAATTGTCTTTACCGCGACAAAAGTCGACCAGTCTGAAAAAATCTTTCTCCACACAGCCTTCTCAGGGCCTTTTGGGGGCTGTGTTTAATGTTAATTTTAACACAAGCTAATGTAGTGGACTCCAAAACAGCACAGCTGTCTCAGGGCGTACTGGGGGCTGTGTTTAATGTTATTTTCAACACAAGCTGATGTAATTGACTCCAAAACAGCACAGCTGTCTCAGGGCCTCCTGGGGGCTGTGTTTAATGTTAATTTCAACACAAGCTAATAAAATTGTCTCCAAAAAAGCACAGCTCTCTCAGGGCCTCCTGGGAGTTGTTGTTAAACTTAAATACTGCAAATAGGAAATCGTCTTTACCGCGACAAAAGTCTATCAGTGTTCAAAAACCTTTCTCCACACAGCTGTCTCAGGGTCCCCTGGGGGCTGTGTTTAATGTTAATTTCAACACAAGCTAATGTAGTTGACTCCAAAACAGCACAGCTGTCTCAAGCCCTCCTCGGGGCTGTTGTTAAACTTAACAACTGCAATTAGGAAATTATCTGTACCGCGATAAAAATCGACCAGTCTGCAAAAATCTTTCTCCACACAGCTGTCTCAGGGCCTCCTGGGGGCTGTGTTTAATGTTAATTTCAACACAAGCTAATGTAGTTTTCTCCAAAACAGCACAGCTGTCTCAGGGCCTCCTGGGGGCTGTGTTTAATTTTAATTACAACACAAGCTAATGTAGTTGACTCCAAAACAGCACAGTTGTCTTATGGCCTCCTGGGGACTGTTGTTAAACTTAACCACTGCAATTAGGAAATCGTCTTTCCTGCGACAAAAGTCTATCAGTCCGCAAAAGTCTTTCTCCACACAGCTGTCTCAGGGCCTCCTGGGGGTTGTGTTTAATGTTAACTTCAACACAAGCTAATGTAGTTGACTTCAAAACAGCACAGTTGTCTCAGGGCCTCCTGGGGGCTGTGTTTAATGTTAATTACATCACAAGCTAATGTAGTTGACTCCAAAACTGAACAGCTGTCTCAAGGCCTCCTGGGGGCTGTGTTTAATGTTAATTTCAACATAAGCTAATGTAGTTGACTCCAAAACAGCACAGTTGTCTCAGGGCCTCCTGGGGACTGTTGTTAAACTTAACCACTGCAATTAGGAAATCGTCTTTCCTGCGACAAAAGTCTATCAGTCTGCAAAAGTCTTTCTCCACACAGCTGTCTCAGGGCCTCCTGGGGGCTGTGTTTAATGTTAATTACAACATAAGCTAATGTAGTTGACTCCAAAACGGCACAGCTGTCTCAGGGCCTCCTGGGGGCTGTGTTTAATGTTAATTTCAACACAAGCTGATGTAATTGACTCCAAAACAGCACAGCTGTCTCAGGGCCTCCTGGGGGCTGTGTTTAATGTTAATTTCAACACAAGCTGATGTAGTTTATCCCAAAACAGTACAGCTGTCTCAGGGCCTCCTGGGGGCTGTGTTTAATGTTAATTAAAACATAAGCTAATGTAGTTGACTCCAAAACGGCACAGCTGTCTCAGGGCCTCCTGGGGGCTCTTGTTAAACTTAACCACTGCAATTAAGAATTAGTCTTTACCGCAACAAAAGTTTATCAGTCTGCAACAATCTTTCTCCATACAGCTGTCTCGGACCTCCTGGGGGCTGTGTTTAATGTTAATTATAACACAAGCTAATGTAGTGGACTCCAAAACAGCACAGCTGTCTCAGGGCCTCCTGGGGGCTGTTGTTAAACTTAACCACTGCAATTAGGAAATAGTCTTTACCGCGACAAAAGTTTATCAGTCTGCAAAACTTTTTCTCCATACAGCTGTCTCAGGGCCTCCTGGGGGCTGTGTTTAATGTTAATTTCAACACAAGGTAATGTAGTTGACTCCAAAACAGAACAGCTCTCTCAGGGCCTCCTCGGAGCTGTTGTTAAACTTACTTAATACTGCAATTAGGAAATCGTCTTTACCGCGACAAAAGTCTATCAGTGTGCAAAAATTTTTCTCCATACAGGTGTCTCGGACCTCCTGGGGGCTGTGTTTAATGTTAATTATAACACAAGCTAATGTAGTTGACTCCAAAACTGCACAGCTGTCTCGGGCCTCCTGGGGGCTGTGTTTAAATGTTAATTTCAACACAAGCTAATGAAATTGTCTCCAAACAAGCACAGCTCTCTCTGTGCCTCCTGGGGGCTGTTGTTAAATTTAACAACTGCAATTAAGAAATCGTCTTTACCGCGACAAAGGTCTATCAGTGTGCAAAAACCTTTCTCCACACAGCTGTCTAAGGGTTCCCTGGGGGCTGTGTTTAATGTTAATTTCAACACAAGCTAATGTAGTTGACTCCAAAACAGCACAGCTGTCTCAGGGCCTCCTGGGGGCTGTGTTTAATGTTAATTTCAACACAAGCTAATGTAGTTTTCTCCAAAACAGCACAGCTGTCCCAGAGCCTCCTGGGGGTTGTGTTTAATGTTAATTTCAACACAAGCTAATATAGTTGACTCCAAAACGGCACAGCTATCTCAGGGCCTCTTGGGGGCTGTCTTTAATGTTAATTTCAACACAAGCTGATGTAATTGACTCCAAAACAGCACAGCTGTCTCAGGGCCTCCTGGGGGCTGTGTTTAATGTTAATTTCAACACAAGCTAATGTAGTTTTCTCCAAAACAGCACAGCTGTCTCAGGGCCTCCTGGGGGCTGTGTTTAATGTTAATTTCAACACAAGGTAATGTAGTTGACTCCAAAACAGAACAGCTGTCTCAGGGCCTCCTGGGGGCTGTTGTTAAACTTACTCACTGCAATTAGGAAATAGTCTTTACCGCGACAAAAGTTTATCAGTCTGCAAAACTTTTTCTCCATACAGCTGTCTCAGGGCCTCCTGGGGGCTGTGTTTAATGTTAATTATAACACAAGCTAATGTAGTTGACTCCAAATCAGCACAGCTGTTTTTGACTCCATAACGGCACAGCTGTCTCAGGGCCTCCTGGGGGCTGTGTTTAATTTTAATTACAACACAACTAATGTAGTTGACTCCAAAACAGCACAGTTGTCTCAGGGCCTCCTGGGGACTGTTGTTAAACTTAACCACTGCAATTAGGAAATTGTCTTTACCGCGACAAAAGTCGACAAGTCTGAAAAAATCTTTCTCCACACAGCCTTCTCAGGGCCTTTTGGGGGCTGTGATCAATGTTAATTTTAACACAAGCTAATGTATTGGACTCCAAAACAGCACAGCTGTCTCAGGGCCTCCTGGGGGCTGTGTTTAATGTTAATTTCAACACAAGCTAATATAGTTTTCTCCAAAACAGCACAGCTGTCTCAGGGCCTCCTGGGGGCTGTGTTTAATGTTAATTTCAACACAAGGTAATGTAGTTTTCTCCAAAACAGCACAGCTGTCTCAGGGCCTCCTGGGGGCTGTTGTTAAACTTAACCACTGCAATTAGGAAATAGTCTTTACCGCGACAAAAGTTTATCAGTCTGCAAAACTTTTTCTCCATACAGCTGTCTCAGGGCCTCCTGGGGGCTGTGTTTAATGTTAATTTCAACACAAGGTAATGTAGTTTTCTCCAAAACAGCACAGCTGTCTCAGGGCCTCCTGGGGGCTGTTGTTAAACTTAACCACTGCAATTAGGAAATAGTCTTTACCGCGACAAAAGTTTATCAGTCTGCAAAACTTTTTCTCCATACAGCTGTCTCAGGGCCTCCTGGGGGCTGTGTTTAATGTTAATTATAACACAAGCTAATGTAGTGGACTCCAAAACAGCACAGCTGTCTCAGGGCCTCCTGGGGGCTGTGTTTAATGTTAATTTCAACACAAGCTAATAAAATTGTCTCCAAAAAAGGACAGCTCTCTCAGGGCCTCCTGGGAGCTGTTGTTAAACTTACTTAATACTGCAATTAGGAAATCGTCTTTACCGCGACAAAAGTCTATCAGTGTGCAAAAACCTTTCTCCACACAGCTGTCTAAGGGTTCCCTGGGGGCTGTGTTTAATGTTAATTTCAACACAAGCTAATGTAGTTGACTCCAAAACAGCACAGCTGTCTCAGGGCCTCGTCGGGGCTGTTGTTAAACTTAACAACTGCAATTACGAAATTATCTGTACCGCGATAAAAATCGACCAGTCTGCAAAAATCTTTCTCCACACACCTATCTCAGGGCCTCCTGGGGGCTGTGTTTAATGTTAATTTCAACACAAGCTAATGTAGTTGACTCCAAAACAGCACAGCTGTCCCAGAGCTTTCTGGGGGTTGTGTTTAATGTTAATTTCAACACAAGCTAATGTAGTTGACTCCAAAACGGCACAGCTGTCTCAGGGCCTCCTGGGGGCTGTGTTTAATGTTAATTAAAACATAAGCTAATGTAGTTGACTCCAAAACGGCACAGCTGTCTCAGGGCCTCCTGGGGGCTGTGTTTAATGTTAATTTCAACACAAGCTGATGTAATTGACTCCAAAACAGCACAGCTGTCTCAGGGCCTCCTGGGGGTTGTTGTTAAACTTAACCACTGCAATTAAGAATTAGTCTTTACCGCAACAAAAGTTTATCAGTCTGCAACAATCTTTCTCCATACAGCTGTATCGGGCCTCCTGGGGGCTGTGTTTAATGTTAATTATAACACAAGCTAATGTAGTTGACTCCAAAACAGCACAGCTGTTTTTGACTCCATAACGGCACAGCTGTCTCAGGGCCTCCTGGGGGCTGTGTTTAATTTTAATTACAACACAACTAATGTAGTTGACTCCAAAACAGCACAGTTGTCTCAGGGCCTCCTGGGGACTGTTGTTAAACTTAACCACTGCAATTAGGAAATCGTCTTTCCTGCGACAAAAGTCTATCAGTCTGCAAAAGTCTTTCTCCACACAGCTGTCTCAGGGCCTCCTGGGGGCTGTTGGTAAACTTAACAACTGCAATTAGGAAATTGTCTTTACCGCGACAAAAGTCGACCAGTCTGAAAAAATCTTTCTCCACACAGCCTTCTCAGGGCCTTTTGTGGGCTGTGTTTAATGTTAATTTCAACAATTTCAACACAAGCTAATATAGTTTTCTCCAAAACAGCACAGCTGTCTCAGGGCCTCCTGGGGGCTGTGTTTAATGTTAATTTCAACACAAGGTAATGTAGTTTTCTCCAAAACAGCACAGCTGTCTCAGGGCCTCCTGGGGGCTGTGTTTAATGTTAATTTCAACACAAGGTAATGTAGTTGACTCCAAAACAGAACAGCTGTCTCAGGGCCTCCTGGGGGCTGTTGTTAAACTTAACCACTGCAATTAGGAAATAGTCTTTACCGCGACAAAAGTTTATCAGTCTGCAAAACTTTTTCTCCATACAGCTGTCTCAGGGCCTCCTGCGGGCTGTGTTTAATGTTAATTATAACACAAGCTAATGTAGTGGACTCCAAAACAGCACAGCTGTCTCAGGGCCTCCTGGGGGCTGTTGTTAAACTTAACCACTGCAATTAGGAAATAGTCTTTACCGCAACAAAAGATTATCAGTCTGCAAAACTTTTTCTCCATACAGCTGTCTCAGGGCCTCCTGGGGGCTGTGTTTAATGTTAATTATAACACAAGCTAATGTAGTGGACTCCAAAACAGCACAGCTGTCTCAGGGCCTCTTGGGGGCTGTGTTTAATGTTAATTTCAACACAAGCTAATAAAATTGTCTCCAAAAAAGCACAGCTCTCTCAGGGCGTACTGGGGGCTGTGTTTAATGTTATTTTCAACACAAGCTGATGTAATTGACTCCAAAACAGCACAGCTGTCTCAGGGCCTCATGGGGGCTGTGTTTAATGTTAATTTCAACACAAGCTAATAAAATTGTCTCCAAAAAAGGACAGCTCTCTCAGGGCCTCCTGGGAGCTGTTGTTAAACTTACTTAATACTGCAATTAGGAAATCGTCTTTACCGCGACAAAAGTCTATCAGTGTGCAAAAACCTTTCTCTACACAGCTGTCTAAGGGTTCCCTGGGGGCTGTGTTTAATGTTAATTTCAACACAAGCTAATGTAGTTGACTCCAAAACAGCACAGCTGTCTCAGGGCCTCCTGGGGGCTGTGTTTAATGTTAATTTCAACACAAGCTAATGTAGTTTTCTCCAAAAAAGGACAGCTGTCTCAGGGCCTCCTGGGGGCTGTGTTTAATGTTAATTATAACACAAGATAATGTAGTTGACTCCAAAACAGCACAGCTGTTTTTGACTCCATAACGGCACAGCTGTCTCAGGGCCTCCTGGGGGCTGTGTTTAATGTTAATTTCAACACAAGGTAATGTAGTTGACTCCAAAACAGAACAGCTGTCTCAGGGCCTCCTGGGGGCTGTTGTTAAACTTAACCACTGCAATTAGGAAATAGTCTTTACCGCGACAAAAGTTTATCAGTCTGCAAAAATTTTTCTCCATACAACTGTCTCAGGGCCTCCTGGGGGCTGTGTTTAATGTTAATTATAACACAAGCTAATGTAGTTGACTCCAAAACAGCACAGCTGTCTCAGGGCCTCCTGGGGGCTGTTGTTAAACTTAACCACTGCAATTAGGAAATAGTCTTTACCGCGACAAAAGTTTATCAGTCTGCAAAACTTTTTCTCCATA
The DNA here is from genome assembly GCF_033026475.1 of Channa argus. Classification (NCBI taxonomy): domain Eukaryota; kingdom Metazoa; phylum Chordata; class Actinopteri; order Anabantiformes; family Channidae; genus Channa; species Channa argus. The sequence goes on along the minus strand of NW_027125263.1, from coordinate 166,905 downwards.
CAGCTGTCTCAGGGCCTCCTGGGGGCTGTGTTTAATGTTAATTATAACACAAGCTAATGTAGTGGACTCCATAACAGCACAGCTGTCTCAGGGCCTCCTGGGGGCTGTTGTTAAACTTAACCACTGCAATTAGGAAATAGTCTTTACCGCGACAAAGGTTTATCAGTCTGCAAAACTTTTTCTCCATACAGCTGTCTCAGGGCCTCCTGGGGGCTGTGTTTAATGTTAATTATAACACAAGCTAATGTAGTTGACTCCAAAACAGCACAGCTGTCTCAGGGCCTCCTGGGGGCTGTGTTTAATGTTAATTTCAACACAAGCTAATGTAGTTTTCTCCAAAACAGCACAGCTGTCTCAGGGCCTCCTGGGGGCTGTGTTTAATGTTAATTTCAACACAAGCTAATGTAGTTTTCTCCAAAAAAGGACAGCTGTCTCAGGGCCTCCTGGGGGCTGTGTTTAATGTTAATTATAACAGAAGATAATGTAGTTGACTCCAAAACAGCACAGCTGTTTTTGACTCCATAACGGCACAGCTGTCTCAGGGCCTCCTGGGGGCTGTGTTTAATGTTAATTTCAACATAAGCTAATGTAGTTGACTCCAAAACAGCACAGTTGTCTCAGGGCCTCCTGGGGGCTGTGTTTAATGTTAATTTCAACATAAGCTAATGTAGTTGACTCCAAAACAGCACAGTTGTCTCAGGGCCTCCTGGGGACTGTTGTTAAACTTAACCACTGCAATTAGGAAATAGTCTTTACCGCGACAACAGTTTATCAGTCTGCAAAAATTTTTCTCCATACAGCTGTCTCAGGGCCTCCTGGGGGCTGTGTTTAATGTTAATTATAACACAAGATAATGTAGTTGACTCCAAAACAGCACAGCTGTTTTTGACTCCATAACGGCACAGCTGTCTCAGGGCCTCCTGGGGGCTGTGTTTAATGTTCATTTCAACATAAGCTAATGTAGTTGACTCCAAAACAGCACAGTTGTCTCAGGGCCTCCTGGGGGCTGTGTTTAATGTTAATTTCAACACAAGCTGATGTAATTGACTCCAAAACAGCACAGCTGTCTCAGGGCCTCCTGGGGGCTGTGTTTAATGTTAATTTCAACACATGCTGATGTAGTTGATCCCAAAACAGTACAGCTGTCTCAGGGCCTCCTGGGGGCTGTGTTTAATGTTAATTAAAACATAAGCTAATGTAGTTGACTCCAAAACGGCACAGCTGTCTCAGGGCCTCCTGGGGGCTCTTGTTAAACTTAACCACTGCAATTAAGAATTAGTCTTTACCGCAACAAAAGTTTATCAGTCTGCAACAATCTTTCTCCATACAGCTGTCTCGGACCTCCTGGGGGCTGTGTTTAATGTTAATTATAACACAAGCTAATGTAGTGGACTCCAAAACAGCACAGCTGTCTCAGGGCCTCCTGGGGGCTGTTGTTAAACTTAACCACTGCAATTAGGAAATAGTCTTTACCGCGACAAAAGTTTATCAGTCTGCAAAACTTTTTCTCCATACAGCTGTCTCAGGGCCTCCTGGGGGCTGTGTTTAATGTTAATTTCAACACAAGGTAATGTAGTTGACTCCAAAACAGAACAGCTCTCTCAGGGCCTCCTGGGAGCTGTTGTTAAACTTACTTAATACTGCAATTAGGAAATCGTCTTTACCGCGACAAAAGTCTATCAGTGTGCAAAAATTTTTCTCCATACAGGTGTCTCGGACCTCCTGGGGGCTGTGTTTAATGTTAATTATAACACAAGCTAATGTAGTTGACTCCAAAACTGCACAGCTGTCTCGGGCCTCCTGGGGGCTGTGTTTAAATGTTAATTTCAACACAAGCTAATGAAATTGTCTCCAAACAAGCACAGCTCTCTCTGGGCCTCCTGGGGGCTGTTGTTAAATTTAACAACTGCAATTAAGAAATCGTCTTTACCGCGACAAAGGTCTATCAGTCTGCAAAAGTCTTTCTCCACACAGCTGTCTCAGGGCCTCCTGGGGGCTGTGTTTAATGTTAATTACAACATAAGCTAATGTAGTTGACTCCAAAACGGCACAGCTGTCTCAGGGCCTCCTGGGGGCTGTGTTTAATGTTAATTTCAACACAAGCTGATGTAATTGACTCCAAAACAGCACAGCTGTCTCAGGGCCTCCTGGGGGCTGTGTTTAATGTTAATTTCAACACAAGCTAATGTAGTTGATCCCAAAACAGTACAGCTGTCTCAGGGCCTCCTGGGGGCTGTGTTTAATGTTAATTAAAACATAAGCTAATGTAGTTGACTCCAAAACGGCACAGCTGTCTCAGGGCCTCCTGGGGGCTGTGTTTAATGTTAATTTCAACACAAGCTGATGTAATTAACTCCAAAACAGCACAGCTGTCTCAGGGCCTCCTGGGGGCTGTTATTAAACTTAACCACTGCAATTAAGAATTAGTCTTTACGGCAACAAAAGATTATCAGTCTGCAACAATCTTTCTCCATACAGCTGTCTCGGGCCTCCTGGGGGCTGTGTTTAATGTTAATTATAACACAAGCTAATGTAGTTGACTCCAAAACAGCACAGCTGTCTCAGGGCCTCCTGGGGGCTGTTGTTAAACTTAACCACTGCAATTAGGAAATAGTCTTTACCGCGACAAAAGTTTATCAGTCTGCAAAACTTTTTCTCCATACAGCTGTCTCAGGGCCTACTGGGGGCTGTGTTTAATGTTAATTATAACACAAGCTAATGTAGTGGACTCCAAAACAGCACAGCTGTCTCAGGGCCTCCTGGGGGCTGTGTTTAATGTTAATTTCAACACAAGCTAATAAAATTGTCTCCAAAAAAGCACAGCTCTCTCAGGGCGTACTGGGGGCTGTGTTTAATGTTATTTTCAACACAAGCTGATGTAATTGACTCCAAAACAGCACAGCTGTCTCAGGGCCTCCTGGGGGATGTGTTTAATGTTAATTTCAACACAAGCTAATAAAATTGTTTCCAAAAAAGCACAGCTCTCTCAGGGCCTCCTGGGAGCTGTTGTTAAACTTAAATACTGCAATTAGGAAATCGTCTTTACCGCGACAAAAGTCTATCAGTGTGCAAAAACCTTTCTCCACACAGCTGTCTAAGGGTCCCTTGGGGGCTGTGTTTAATGTTAATTTCAACACAAGCTAATGTAGTTGATTCAAAAACAGCACAGCTGTCTCAGGGCTTCCTCGGGGCTGTGTTTAATGTTAATTATAACACAAGATAATGTAGTTGACTCCAAAACAGCACAGCTGTTTTTGACTCCATAACGGCACAGCTGTCTCAGGGCCTCCTGGGGGCTGTGTTTAATGTTAATTTCAACATAAGCTAATGTAGTTGACTCCAAAACAGCACAGTTGTCTCAGGGCCTCCTGGGGGCTGTGTTTAATGTTAATTTCAACATAAGCTAATGTAGTTGACTCCAAAACAGCACAGTTGTCTCAGGGTCTCCTGGGGACTGTTGTTAAACTTAACCACTGCAATTAGGAAATCGTCTTTCCTGCGACAAAAGTCTATCAGTCTGCAAAAGTCTTTCTCCACACAGCTGTCTCAGGGCCTCGTAGGGGCTGTGTTTAATGTTAATTACAACATAAGCTAATTTAGTTGACTCCAAAACGGCACAGCTGTCTCAGGGCCTCCTGGGGGCTGTGTTTAATGTTAATTAAAACATAAGCTAATGTAGTTGACTCCAAAATGGCACAGCTGTCTCAGGGCCTCCTGGGGGCTGTGTTTAATGTTAATTTCAACACAAGCTGATGTAATTGACTCCAAAACAGCACAGCTGTCTCAGGGCCTCCTGGGGGCTGTTGTTAAACTTAACCACTGCAATTAAGAAATAGTCTTTACCGCAACAAAAGTTTATCAGTCTGCAACAATCTTTCTCCATACAGCTGTCTCGGGCCTCCTGGGGGCTGTGTTTAATGTTAATTTCAACACAAGCTAATGAAATTGTCTCCAAACAAGCACAGCTCTCTCTGGGCCTCCTGGGGGCTGTTGTTAAATTTAACAACTGCAATTAAGAAATCGTCTTTACCGCGACAAAGGTCTATCAGTGTGCAACAACCTGTCTCCACACAGCTGTCTCAGGGCCTCCTGGGGGCTGTGTTTAATGTTAATTTCAACACAAGCTAATGTAGTTTTCTCCAAAACAGCACAGCTGTCCCAGAGCCTCCTGGGGGTTGTGTTTAATCTTAATTTCAACACAAGCTAATGTAGTTTACTCCAAAACGGCACAGCTATCTCAGGGCCTCTTGGGGGCTGTCTTTAATGTTAATTTCAACACAAGCTGATGTAATTGACTCCAAAACAGAACAGCTGTCTCAGGGCCTCCTGGGGGCTGTTGTTAAACTTAACCACTGCAATGAGGAAATAGTCTTTACCGCGACAAAATTTATCAGTCTGCAAAACTTTTTCTCCATACAGCTGTCTCAGGGCCTCCTGGGGGCTGTGTTTAATGTTAATTATAACACAAGCTAATGTAGTTGACTCCAAAACAGCACAGCTGTTTTTGACTCCATAACGGCACAGCTGTCTCAGGGCCTCCTGGGGGCTGTGTTTAATTTTAATTACAACACAACTAATGTAGTTGACTCCAAAACAGCACAGTTGTCTCAGGGCCTCCTGGGGACTGTTGGTAAACTTAACAACTGCAATTAGGAAATTGTCTTTACCGCGACAAAAGTCGACCAGTCTGAAAAAATCTTTCTCCACACAGCCTTCTCAGGGCCTTTTGGGGGCTGTGTTTAATGTTAATTTTAACACAAGCTAATGTAGTGGACTCCAAAACAGCACAGCTGTCTCAGGGCGTACTGGGGGCTGTGTTTAATGTTATTTTCAACACAAGCTGATGTAATTGACTCCAAAACAGCACAGCTGTCTCAGGGCCTCCTGGGGGCTGTGTTTAATGTTAATTTCAACACAAGCTAATAAAATTGTCTCCAAAAAAGCACAGCTCTCTCAGGGCCTCCTGGGAGTTGTTGTTAAACTTAAATACTGCAAATAGGAAATCGTCTTTACCGCGACAAAAGTCTATCAGTGTGCAAAAACCTTTCTCCACACAGCTGTCTCAGGGTCCCCTGGGGGCTGTGTTTAATGTTAATTTCAACACAAGCTAATGTAGTTGACTCCAAAACAGCACAGCTGTCTCAAGCCCTCCTCGGGGCTGTTGTTAAACTTAACAACTGCAATTAGGAAATTATCTGTACCGCGATAAAAATCGACCAGTCTGCAAAAATCTTTCTCCACACAGCTGTCTCAGGGCCTCCTGGGGGCTGTGTTTAATGTTAATTTCAACACAAGCTAATGTAGTTTTCTCCAAAACAGCACAGCTGTCTCAGGGCCTCCTGGGGGCTGTGTTTAATTTTAATTACAACACAAGCTAATGTAGTTGACTCCAAAACAGCACAGTTGTCTTATGGCCTCCTGGGGACTGTTGTTAAACTTAACCACTGCAATTAGGAAATCGTCTTTCCTGCGACAAAAGTCTATCAGTCCGCAAAAGTCTTTCTCCACACAGCTGTCTCAGGGCCTCCTGGGGGTTGTGTTTAATGTTAACTTCAACACAAGCTAATGTAGTTGACTTCAAAACAGCACAGTTGTCTCAGGGCCTCCTGGGGGCTGTGTTTAATGTTAATTACATCACAAGCTAATGTAGTTGACTCCAAAACTGAACAGCTGTCTCAAGGCCTCCTGGGGGCTGTGTTTAATGTTAATTACAACACAAGCTAATGTAGTTGACTCCAAAACGGCACAGCTATCTCAGGGCCTCCTGGGGGCTTTTGTTAAACTTAACCACTGCAATTAGGAGATAGTCTTTACCGCGACAAAAGTTTATCAGTCTGCAAAAATCTTTCTCCATACAGCTGTCTCAGGGCCTCCTGGGGGCTGTTTTTAATGTTAATTACAACACAAACTAATGTAGTTGACTCCAAAACAGCACAGCTATCTCAGGGCCTCCTGGGGGCTTTTGTTAAACGTAACCACTGCAATTAGGAGATAGTCTTTACCGCGACAAAAGTTTATCAGTCTGCAAAAATCTTTCTCCATACAGCTGTCTCAGGGCCTCCTGGGGGCTGTTTTTAATGTTAATTACAACACAAACTAATGTAGTTGACTCCAAAACAGCACAGCTGTTTTTGACTCCATAACGGCACAGCTGTCTCAGGGCCTCCTGGGGGCTGTGTTTAATTTTAATTACAACACAAGCTAATGTAGTTGACTCCAAAACAGCACAGCTGTCTCAGGGCGTCCGAAGGACTGTTGTTAAACTTAACCACTGCAATTAGGAAATCGTCTTTCCTGCGACAAAAGTCTATCACTCTTCAAAAGTCTTTCTCCACACAGCTGTCTCAGGGCCTCCTGGGGGTTGTGTTTAATGTTAATTTCAACACAAGCTAATGTAGTTGACTCCAAAACAGCACAGCTGTCTCAGGGCCTCCTGGGGGCTGTGTTTAATGTTAATTACATCACAAGCTAATGTAGTTGACTCCAAAACTGCACAGCTGTCTCAGGGCGTCCTGGGGGCTGTGTTTAATGTTAATTACAACTCCAGACAACAGCACAAATGTTGGGTTTGCCTTCATATTTGACCCAGAACAACTCAGTTCAGCATGGAAATATCATTGCAACATCTTTTATTTAGCCAGAAATAAGGAGTTTAAGTTTTTATGTGCTTAAACGCATTTTCAGGCCGAATGAGCTGATTTTTGCCAATTGTAGCAAAATACGGAAAGGAAAGTGGGTTTGCCTTCATATTTGACCCAGAACAACTCACTTCAGCATTTAAATATCATTACAACAGCTTTTATTTAGCCAGAAATCAAAATTGTAAGTTTTTATGCGCTTAAAAGCAATTTCAGGCCGAATGAGCTGATTTCTGCCAATTGTAGCAAAATACTGACGAAAAAGTGGGTTTGCCTTCATATTTGACCCAGAACAACTCAGTTCAGCATGGAAATATCATTGCAACATCTTTTATTTAGCCAGAAATAAGGAGTTTAAGTTTTTATGTGCTTAAACGCATTTTCAGGCCGAATGAGCTGATTTTTGCCAATTGTAGCAAAATACGGAAAGGAAAGTGGGTTTGCCTTCATATTTGACCCAGAACAACTCAGTTCAGCATTTAAATATCATTACAACAGCTTTTATTTAGCCAGAAATCAAGATTGTAAGTTTTTATGCGCTTAAAAGCATTTTCAGGCCGAATGAGCACATATGCTTGTTTCTGCCAATTGCAGCAAAATACTGAAAGGAAAGTGGGTTTGCCTTAATATTTGACCCAGAACAACTCAGGTCAGCATGGAAATATCATTGCAACAGCTTTTATTTAGCCAGAAATAAGGAGTTTAAATTTTCCTGCGCTTAAAAGCATTTTCAGGCCGAATGAGCTGATTTCTGCCAATTGTAGCAAAATACGGAAAGGAAAGTGGGTTTGCCTTCATATTTGATGCATAAAAACTTAGTTCAGCATTGAGATATCATTGCAACAGCTTTAATTTAGCCAGAAATAAAGAGTGTAAGTTTTTCAGGCCGAATGAGCAAATATGCTTGTTTCTGCCAATTGCAGCAAAATACTGAAAGGAAAATGGGTTTGCCTTGATATTTGACCCGGAACAACTCAGTTCAGAATTTAAGTATCATTGCAACAGCTTTTATTTAGTCAGAAATCAAGATTCTAAGTTTTTATGCGCTTAAAAGCAATTTCAGGCCGAATGAGCTGATTTCTGCCAATTGTAGCAAAATACTGACGAAAAAGTGGGTTTGCCTTCATATTTGACCCAGAACAACTCAGTTCAGCATGGAAATATCATTGCAACATCTTTTATTTAGCCAGAAATAAGGAGTTTAAGTTTTTATGTGCTTAAACGCATTTTCAGGCCGAATGAGCTGATTTTTGCCAATTGTAGCAAAATACGGAAAGGAAAGTGGGTTTGCCTTCATATTTGACCCAGAACAACTCAGTTCAGCATTTAAATATCATTACAACAGCGTTTATTAAGCCAGAAATCAAGATTGTAAGTTTTTATGCGCTTAAAAGCATTTTCAGGGCGAATGAGCACATATGCTTGTTTCTGCCAATTGCAGCAAAATACTGAAAGGAAAGTGGGTTTGCCTTAATATTTGACCCAGAACAACTCAGTTCAGCATTTAAATATTATTGGAACAGCTTTTATTTAGCCTGCAATCAAGAGTATAAGTTTTTATGCGCTTAAAAGCATTTTCAGGCCGAATGAGCTGATTTCTGCCAATTGTAGCAAAATACTGAAAGGAAAGTGGGTTTGCCTTCACATTTGACCCAGAACAACTCAGTTCAGCATTGAGATATCATTGCAACAGCTTTAATTTAGCCAGAAATAAAGAGTGGAAGTTTTTCAGGCCGAATGAGCAAATATGCTTGTTTCTGCCAATTGCAGCAAAATACTGAAAGGAAAATGGGTTTGCCTTAATATTTGACCCAGAACAACTCAGTTCAGCATTGAAATATCATTGCAACAGCTTTTGTTTAGCCAGAAAACAAGAGTGTAAGTTTTTATGCGCATAAAAGCAATTTCAGGCCGAATGAGCTGATTTCTGCCAATTGTAGCAAAATACTGATGAGAAAGTGGGTTTGCCTTCATATTTGACCCAGAACAACTCAGTTCAGCATTGAAATATCATTGCAACAGCTTTTGTTTAGCCAGAAATCAAGAGTGTAAGTTTTTATGCGCTTAAAAGCATTTTCAGGCCGAATGAGCACATATACTTGTTTCTGCCAATTGCAGCAAAATACTGAATGGAAAGTCGGTTTGCCTTAATATTTGACCCAGAACAACTCAGTTCAGCATGGAAATATCATTGCAACATCTTTTATTTAGCCAGAAATAAGGAGTTTAAGTTTTTATGCGCTTAAAAGCATTTTCAGGCCAAATGAGCTGATTTCTGCCAATTGTAGCAAAATACGGAAAGGAAAGTGGGTTTGCCTTCATATTTGACCCAGAACAACTCAGTTCAGCATTGAGATATCATTGCAACAGCTTTAATTTAGCCAGAAATAAAGAGTGGAAGTTTTTCAGGCCGAATGAGCAAATATGCTTGTTTCTGCCAATTGCAGCAAAATACTGAAAGGAAAATGGGTTTGCCTTGATATTTGACCCAGAACAACTCAGTTCAGCATTGAGATACCATTGCAACAGCTTTAATTTAGCCAGAAATAAAGAGTGGAAGTTTTTATGCGCTTAAAAGCATTTTCAGGCCGAATGACCTGATTTCTGCCAATTGTAGCAAAATACTGAAAGGAAAGCGGGTTTGCCTTCATATTTGACGCATAACAACTCAGTTCAGCATGGAAATATCATTGCAACAGCTTTTATTTAGCCAGAAATCAAGAGTGTAAATTTATATGTGCTTTAAAGCATTTTCTGGCCGAATGAGCAAATATGCTTGTTTCTGCCAATTGCAGCAAAATACTGAAGGGAAAGTGGGTTTGCCTTCATATTTGACCCAGAACAACTCAGTTCAGCATTGAGATACCATTGCAACAGCTTTAATTTAGCCAGAAATAAAGAGTGGAAGTTTTTCAGGCCGAATGAGCAAATATGCTTGTTTCTGCCAGTTGCAGCAAAATACTAAAAGGAAAATGGGTTTGCCTGTATATTTGACCCAGAACAACTCAGTTCAGCATTTAAATATTATTGGAACAGCTTTTATTTAGCCTGCAATCAAGAGTGTAAGTTTTTATGCGCTTAAAAGCATTTTCAGGCCGAATGAGCTGATTTCTGCCAATTGAAGGAAAATACTGAAAGGAAAGTGGGTTTGCCTTCATATTTGACCCAGAACAACTCAATTCAGCATGGAAATGTCATTGCAACAGCTTTTATTTAGCCAGAATTCAAGAGTGGAAGTTTTTTAGGCCGAATGAGCAAATATGCTTGTTTCTGCCAATTGCAGCAAAATACTGACAAGAAAGTGGGGTTGCCTTCATATTTGACACAGAACAACTCAGTTCAGCATGGAAATATCATTACAACAGCTTTTATTTAGCCAGAAATCAAGATTGTAAGTTTTTATGCGCTTAAAAGCATTTTCAGGCCGAATGAGCACATATACTTGTTTCTGCCAATTGCAGCAAAATACAGAAAGGAAAGTGGGTTTGCCTTCATATTTGACCCAGAACAACTCAGTTCAGCATGGAAATATCATTGCAACATCTTTTATTTAGCCAGAAATAAGGAGTTTAAGTTTTTATGCGCTTAAAAGCATTTTCAGGCCGAATGAGCTGATTTCTGCCAATTGTGGCAAAATACGGAAAGGAAAGTGGGTTTGCCTTCATATTTGACCCAGAACAACTCAGTTCAGCATGGAAATATCATTGCAACAGCTTTTGTTTAGCCAGAAATCAAGAGTGTAAGTTTTTATGCGCTTAAAAGCATTTTCAGGCCGAATGAGCTGATTTCTGCCAATTGTAGCAAAATACTGAAAGGAAAGTGGGTTTGCCTTCATATTTGACCCAGAACAACTCAGTTCAGCATTGAGATATCATTGCAACAGCTTTAATTTAGCCAGAAATCAAGAGTGGAAGTTTTTCAGGCCGAATGAGCAAATATGCTTGTTTCTGCCAATTGCAGCAAAATACTGAAAGGAAAATGGGTTTGCCTTCATATTTGACCCAGAACAACTCAGTTCAGCATGGAAATATTATTGCAACAGCTTTTATTTAGCCAGCAATCAAGAGTGTAAGTTTTTATGCGCTTAAAAGCATTTTCAGGCCGAATGAGCTGATTTCTGCCAATTGAAGGAAAATACTGAAAGGAAAGTGGGTTTGCCTTCATATTTGAACCAGAACAACTCAATTCAGCATGGAAATATCATTGCAACAGCTTTAATTTAGCCAGAAATCAAGAGTGTAAGTTTTTATGCGCTTAAAAGCATTTTTCGGCCGAATAAACAAATATGCTTGTTTCTGCCAATTGTCGCAAAATACTAAAGGGAAAGTGGGTTTACCTTCATATTTGACCCAGAACAACTCAGTTCAGCTTGGAAATATCATTGCAACATCTTTTATTTAGCCAGAAATAAGGAGTTTAAGTTTTTATGCGCTTAAAAGCATTTTCAGGGCGAATGAGCACATATGCTTGTTTCTGCCAATTGCAGCAAAATACTGAAAGGAAAGTGGGTTTGCCTTAATATTTGACCCAGAACAACTCAGTTCAGCATTTAAATATTATTGGAACAGCTTTTATTTAGCCTGCAATCAAGAGTGTAAGTTTTTATGCGCTTAAAAGCATTTTCAGGCCGAATGAGCTGATTTCTGCCAATTGAAGGAAAATACTGAAAGGAAAGTGGGTTTGCCTTCATATTTGACCCAGAACAACTCAATTCAGCATGAAAATGTCATTGCAACAGCTTTTTTTTTTGACAGAAATCAAGAGTGGAAGATTTTTATGCGCTTAAAAGCATTTTCAGGCGAAATAAGCTGATTTCTGCCAATTGTAGCAAAATACTGAAAGGAAAGTGGGTTTGCCTTCATATTTGACCCAGAACAACTCAATTCAGCATGGAAATATCATTGCAACAGCTAGAATTTAGCCAGAAATCAAGAGTGTAAGTTTTTATGCGCTTAAAAGCATTTTTCGGCCGAATGAGCAAATATGCTTATTTCTGCCAAATGCAGCAAAATACTGAAAGGAAAGTGGGTTTGCCTTCATATTTGAGCCTGAACAACTCAGTTCAGCATGGAAATATCATTGCAACAGCTTTTGTTTAGCCAGAAAACAAGAGTGTAAGTTTTTATGCGCTTAAAAGCATTTTCAGGCCGAATGAGCTGATTTCTGCCAATTGTAGCAAAATACTGAAAGGAAAGTGGGTTTGCCTTCACATTTGACCCAGAACAACTCAGTTCAGCATTGAGATATCATTGCAACAGCTTTAATTTAGCCAGAAATAAAGAGTGGAAGTTTTTCAGGCCGAATGAGCAAATATGCTTGTTTCTGCCAATTGCAGCAAAATACTGAAAGGAAAATGGGTTTGCCTTGATATTTGACCCAGAACAACTCAGTTCAGCATTTAAATATCATTGCAACAGCTTTTATTTAGCCAGAAATCAAGAGTGTAAGTTTTTATGCGCTTAAAAGCATTTTCAGGCCGAATGAGCTGATTTCTGCCAATCGTAGCAAAATACTGAAAGGAAAGTGGGTTTGCCTTCATATTTGACCCAGAACATCTCAGTTCAGCATGGAAATATCATTGCAACAGCTTTAATTTAGCCAGAAATCAAGAGTGTAAGTTTTTATGCGCTTAAAAGCATTTTCAGGCCGAATGAGCACATATACTTGTTTCTGCCAATTGCAGCAAAATACTGAATGGAAAGTCGGTTTGCCTTAATATTTGACCCAGAACAACTCAGTTCAGCATGGAAATATCATTGCAACATCTTTTATTTAGCCAGAAATAAGGAGTTTAAGTTTTTATGCGCTTAAAAGCATTTTCAGGCCAAATGAGCTGATTTCTGCCAATTGTAGCAAAATACGGAAAGGAAAGTGGGTTTGCCTTCATATTTGACCCAGAACAACTCAGTTCAGCATTGAGATATCATTGCAACAGCTTTAATTTAGCCAGAAATAAAGAGTGTAAGTTTTTCAGGCCGAATGAGCAAATATGCTTGTTTCTGCCAATTGCAGCAAAATACTGAAAGGAAAATGGGTTTGCCTTGATATTTGACCCAGAACAACTCAGTTCAGCATTGAGATACCATTGCAACAGCTTTAATTTAGCCAGAAATAAAGAGTGGAAGTTTTTATGCGCTTAAAAGCATTTTCAGGCCGAATGACCTGATTTCTGCCAATTGTAGCAAAATACTGAAAGGAAAGCGGGTTTGCCTTCATTTTTGACCCAGAACATCTCAGTTCAGCATGGAAATATCATTGCAACAGCTTTAATTTAGCCAGAAATCAAGAGTGTAAGTTTTTATGCGCTTAAAAGCATTTTTCGGCCGAATGAACAAATATGCTTGTTTCTGCCAATTGTCGCAAAATACTGAAGGAAAAGTGGGTTTGCCTTCATATTTGACCCAGAACAACTCAGTTCAGTATGAAAATATCATTGCAACAGCTTTTATTTAGTCAGAAATCAAGAGTGTAAGTTTTTATGCGCTTAAAAGCATTTTCAGGCCGAATGAGCTGATTTCTGCCAATTGTAGCAAAATACGGAAAGGAAAGTGGGTTTGCCTTCATATTTGACGCATAACAACTCAGTTCAGCATGGAAATATCATTGCAACAGCTTTTATTTAGCCAGAAATCAAGAGTGTAAATTTATATGTGCTTTAAAGCATTTTCTGGCCGAATGAGCAAATATGCTTGTTTCTGCCAATTGCAGCAAAATACTGAAGGGAAAGTGGGTTTGCCTTCATATTTGACCCAGAACAACTCAGTTCAGCATTGAGATACCATTGCAACAGCTTTAATTTAGCCAGAAATAAAGAGTGGAAGTTTTTCAGGCCGAATGAGCAAATATGCTTGTTTCTGCCAGTTGCAGCAAAATACTAAAAGGAAAATGGGTTTGCCTGTATATTTGACCCAGAACAACTCAGTTCAGCATTTAAATATTATTGGAACAGCTTTTATTTAGCCTGCAATCAAGAGTGTAAGTTTTTATGCGCTTAAAAGCATTTTCAGGCCGAATGAGCTGATTTCTGCCAATTGAAGGAAAATACTGAAAGGAAAGTGGGTTTGCCTTCATATTTGACCCAGAACAACTCAATTCAGCATGGAAATGTCATTGCAACAGCTTTTATTTAGCCAGAATTCAAGAGTGGAAGTTTTTTAGGCCGAATGAGCAAATATGCTTGTTTCTGCCAATTGCAGCAAAATACTGACAAGAAAGTGGGGTTGCCTTCATATTTGACACAGAACAACTCAGTTCAGCATGGAAATATCATTACAACAGCTTTTATTTAGCCAGAAATCAAGATTGTAAGTTTTTATGCGCTTAAAAGCATTTTCAGGCCGAATGAGCACATATACTTGTTTCTGCCAATTGCAGCAAAATACAGAAAGGAAAGTGGGTTTGCCTTCATATTTGACCCAGAACAACTCAGTTCAGCATGGAAATATCATTGCAACATCTTTTATTTAGCCAGAAATAAGGAGTTTAAGTTTTTATGCGCTTAAAAGCATTTTCAGGCCGAATGAGCTGATTTCTGCCAATTGTGGCAAAATACGGAAAGGAAAGTGGGTTTGCCTTCATATTTGACCCAGAACAACTCAGTTCAGCATGGAAATATCATTGCAACAGCTTTTGTTTAGCCAGAAATCAAGAGTGTAAGTTTTTATGCGCTTAAAAGCATTTTCAGGCCGAATGACCTGATTTCTGCCAATTGTAGCAAAATACTGAAAGGAAAGTGGGTTTGCCTTCATATTTGACCCAGAACAACTCAGTTCAGCATTGAGATATCATTGCAACAGCTTTAATTTAGCCAGAAATCAAGAGTGGAAGTTTTTCAGGCCGAATGAGCAAATATGCTTGTTTCTGCCAATTGTAGCAAAATACTGAAAGGAAAATGGGTTTGCCTTCATATTTGACCCAGAACAACTCAGTTCAGCATGGAAATATTATTGCAACAGCTTTTATTTAGCCAGCAATCAAGAGTGTAAGTTTTTATGCGCTTAAAAGCATTTTCAGGCCGAATGAGCTGATTTCTGCCAATTGAAGGAAAATACTGAAAGGAAAGTGGGTTTGCCTTCATATTTGAACCAGAACAACTCAATTCAGCATGGAAATATCATTGCAACAGCTTTAATTTAGCCAGAAATCAAGAGTGTAAGTTTTTATGCGCTTAAAAGCATTTTTCGGCCGAATAAACAAATATGCTTGTTTCTGCCAATTGTCGCAAAATACTAAAGGGAAAGTGGGTTTACCTTCATATTTGACCCAGAACAACTCAGTTCAGCTTGGAAATATCATTGCAACATCTTTTATTTAGCCAGAAATAAGGAGTTTAAGCTTTTATGCGCTTAAACGTATTTTCAGGCCGAATGAGCTGATTTCTGCCAATTGTAGCAAAATACGGAAAGGAAAGTGGGTTTGCCTTCATATTTGACCCAGAACAACTCAGTTAAGCATTTAAATATCATTACAACAGCTTTTATTTAGCCAGAAATCAAGATTGTAAGTTTTTATGCGCTTAAAAGCATTTTCAGGCCGAATGAGCACATATGCTTGTTTCTGCCAATTGCAGCAAAATACTGAAAGGAAAGTGGGTTTGCCTTCATATTTGACCCAGAACAACTCAATTCAGCATGGAAATATCATTGCAACAGCTTTTATTTAGCCAGCAATCAAGAGTGTAAGTTTTTATGCGCTTAAAAGCATTTTCAGGCCAAATGAGCTGATTTCTGCCAATTGTAGCAAAATACTGAAAGGAAAGTGGGTTTGCCTTCATATTTGACCCAGAACAACTCAGTTCAGCATTGAGATATCATTGCAACAGCTTTAATTTAGCCAGAAATCAAGAGTGTAAGTTTTTATGCGCTTAAAAGCATTTTCAGGCCAAATAAGCTGATTTCTGCCAATTGCAGCAAAATACTGAAGGGAAAGTGGGTTTGCCTTCATATTTGACCCAGAACAACTCAATTCAGCATGGAAATATCATTGCAACAGCTTTTATTTAGCCAGCAATCAAGAGTGTAAGTTTTTATGCGCTTAAAAGCATTTTCAGGCCGAATGAGCTGATTTCTGCCAATTAAAGGAAAATACTGAAAGGAAAGTGGGTTTGCCTTCATATTTGAACCAGAACAACTCAATTCAGCATGGAAATATCATTGCAACAGCTTTAATTTAGCCAGAAATCAAGAGTGTAAGTTTTTATGCGCTTAAAAGCATTTTTCGGCCGAATAAACAAATATGCTTGTTTCTGCCAATTGCAGCAAAATACTAAAGGTAAAGTGGGTTTACCTTCATATTTGACCCAGAACAACTCAGTTCAGCATGGAAATATCATTGCAACATCTTTTATTTAGCCAGAAATAAGGAGTTTAAGCTTTTATGCGCTTAAACGTATTTTCAGGCCGAATGAGCTGATTTCTGCCAATTGTAGCAAAATACGGAAAGGAAAGTGGGTTTGCCTTTATATTTGACCCAGAACAACTCAGTTAAGCATTTAAATATCATTACAACAGCTTTTATTTAGCCAGAAATCAAGATTGTAAGTTTTTATGCGCTTAAAAGCATTTTCAGGCCAAATGAGCTGATTTCTGCCAATTGCAGCAAAATACTGAAGGGAAAGTGGGTTTGCCTTCATCTTTGACCCAGAACAACTCAGTTCAGCAGTTAAATATTATTGCAAAAGCTTTTATTTAGCCAGAAATCAAGAGTGTAAGTTTTTATACGCTTAAAAGCATTTTCAGGCCGAATGAGCTGATTTCTGCCAATTGTAGCAAAATACTGAAAGGAAAGTGGGTTTGCCTTCACATTTGACCCAGAACAACTCAGTTCAGCATTGAGATATCATTGCAACAGCTTTAATTTAGCCAGAAATAAAGAGTGGAAGTTTTTCAGGCCGAATGAGCAAATATGCTTGTTTCTGCCAATTGCAGCAAAATACTGAAAGGAAAATGGGTTTGCCTTGATATTTGACCCAGAACAACTCAGTTCAGCATGGAAATATCATTGCAACATCTTTTATTTAGCCAGAAATAAGGAGTTTAAGCTTTTATGCGCTTAAACGTATTTTCAGGCCGAATGAGCTGATTTCTGCCAATTGTAGCAAAATACGGAAAGGAAAGTGGGTTTGCCTTTATATTTGACCCAGAACAACTCAGTTAAGCATTTAAATATCATTACAACAGCTTTTATTTAGCCAGAAATCAAGATTGTAAGTTTTTATGCGCTTAAAAGCATTTTCAGGCCAAATGAGCTGATTTCTGCCAATTGCAGCAAAATACTGAAGGGAAAGTGGGTTTGCCTTCATCTTTGACCCAGAACAACTCAGTTCAGCAGTTAAATATTATTGCAAAAGCTTTTATTTAGCCAGAAATCAAGAGTGTAAGTTTTTATACGCTTAAAAGCATTTTCAGGCCGAATGAGCTGATTTCTGCCAATTGTAGCAAAATACTGAAAGGAAAGTGGGTTTGCCTTCACATTTGACCCAGAACAACTCAGTTCAGCATTGAGATATCATTGCAACAGCTTTAATTTAGCCAGAAATAAAGAGTGGAAGTTTTTCAGGCCGAATGAGCAAATATGCTTGTTTCTGCCAATTGCAGCAAAATACTGAAAGGAAAATGGGTTTGCCTTGATATTTGACCCAGAACAACTCAGTTCAGCATTTAAATATCATTGCAACAGCTTTTATTTAGCCAGAAATCAAGAGTGTAAGTTTTTATGCGCTTAAAAGCATTTTCAGGCCGAATGAGCTGATTTCTGCCAATCGTAGCAAAATACTGAAAGGAAAGTGGGTTTGCCTTCATATTTGACCCAGAACAATCTCAGTTCAGCATGGAAATATCATTGCAACAGCTTTAATTTAGCCAGAAATCAAGAGTGTAAGTTTTTATGCGCTTAAAAGCAATTTTCGGCCGAATGAACAAATATGCTTGTTTCTGCCAATTGCAGCAAAATACTGAAAGGAAAATGGGTTTGCCTTAATATTTGACCCAGAACAACTCAGTTCAGCATTGAAATATCATTGCAACAGCTTTTGTTTAGCCAGAAAACAAGAGTGTAAGTTTTTATGCGCATAAAAGCAATTTCAGGCCGAATGAGCTGATTTCTGCCAATTGTAGCAAAATACTGACGAGAAAGTGGGTTTGCCTTCATATTTGACCCAGAACAACTCAGTTCAGCATTGAAATATCATTGCAACAGCTTTTGTTTAGCCAGAAATCAAGAGTGTAAGTTTTTATGCGCTTAAAAGCATTTTCAGGCCGAATGAGCACATATACTTGTTTCTGCCAATTGCAGCAAAATACTGAATGGAAAGTCGGTTTGCCTTAATATTCGACCCAGAACAACTCAGTTCAGCATGGAAATATCATTGCAACATCTTTTATTTAGCCAGAAATAAGGAGTTTAAGTTTTTATGCGCTTAAAAGCATTTTCAGGCCAAATGAGCTGATTTCTGCCAATTGTAGCAAAATACGGAAAGGAAAGTGGGTTTGCCTTCATATTTGACCCAGAACAACTCAGTTCAGCATTGAGATATCATTGCAACAGCTTTAATTTAGCCAGAAATAAAGAGTGGAAGTTTTTCAGGCCGAATGAGCAAATATGCTTGTTTCTGCCAATTGCAGCAAAATACTGAAAGGAAAATGGGTTTGCCTTGATATTTGACCCAGAACAACTCAGTTCAGCATTGAGATACCATTGCAACAGCTTTAATTTAGCCAGAAATAAAGAGTGGAAGTTTTTATGCGCTTAAAAGCATTTTCAGGCCGAATGACCTGATTTCTGCCAATTGTAGCAAAATACTGAAAGGAAAGCGGTTTTGCCTTCATTTTTGACCCAGAACATCTCAGTTCAGCATGGAAATATCATTGCAACAGCTTTAATTTAGCCAGAAATCAAGAGTGTAAGTTTTTATGCGCTTAAAAGCATTTTTCGGCCGAATGAACAAATATGCTTGTTTCTGCCAATTGTCGCAAAATACTGAAGGAAAAGTGGGTTTGCCTTCATATTTGACCCAGAACAACTCAGTTCAGTATGAAAATATCATTGCAACAGCTTTTATTTAGTCAGAAATCAAGAGTGTACGTTTTTATGCGCTTAAAAGCATTTTCAGGCCGAATGAGCTGATTTCTGCCAATTGTAGCAAAATACGGAAAGGAAAGTGGGTTTGCCTTCATATTTGACGCATAACAACTCAGTTCAGCATGGAAATATCATTGCAACAGCTTTTATTTAGCCAGAAATCAAGAGTGTAAATTTATATGTGCTTTAAAGCATTTTCTGGCCGAATGAGCAAATATGCTTGTTTCTGCCAATTGCAGCAAAATACTGAAGGGAAAGTGGGTTTGCCTTCATATTTGACCCAGAACAACTCAGTTCAGCATTGAGATACCATTGCAACAGCTTTAATTTAGCCAGAAATAAAGAGTGGAAGTTTTTCAGGCCGAATGAGCAAATATGCTTGTTTCTGCCAGTTGCAGCAAAATACTAAAAGGAAAATGGGTTTGCCTGTATATTTGACCCAGAACAACTCAGTTCAGCATTTAAATATTATTGGAACAGCTTTTATTTAGCCTGCAATCAAGAGTGTAAGTTTTTATGCGCTTAAAAGCATTTTCAGGCCGAATGAGCTGATTTCTGCCAATTGAAGGAAAATACTGAAAGGAAAGTGGGTTTGCCTTCATATTTGACCCAGAACAACTCAATTCAGCATGGAAATGTCATTGCAACAGCTTTTATTTAGCCAGAATTCAAGAGTGGAAGTTTTTTAGGCCGAATGAGCAAATATGCTTGTTTCTGCCAATTGCAGCAAAATACTGACAAGAAAGTGGGGTTGCCTTCATATTTGACACAGAACAACTCAGTTCAGCATGGAAATATCATTACAACAGCTTTTATTTAGCCAGAAATCAAGATTGTAAGTTTTTATGCGCTTAAAAGCATTTTCAGGCCGAATGAGCACATATACTTGTTTCTGCCAATTGCAGCAAAATACAGAAAGGAAAGTGGGTTTGCCTTCATATTTGACCCAGAACAACTCAGTTCAGCATGGAAATATCATTGCAACATCTTTTATTTAGCCAGAAATAAGGAGTTTAAGTTTTTATGCGCTTAAAAGCATTTTCAGGCCGAATGAGCTGATTTCTGCCAATTGTGGCAAAATACGGAAAGGAAAGTGGGTTTGCCTTCATATTTGACCCAGAACAACTCAGTTCAGCATGGAAATATCATTGCAACAGCTTTTGTTTAGCCAGAAATCAAGAGTGTAAGTTTTTATGCGCTTAAAAGCATTTTCAGGCCGAATGAGCTGATTTCTGCCAATTGTAGCAAAATACTGAAAGGAAAGTGGGTTTGCCTTCATATTTGACCCAGAACAACTCAGTTCAGCATTGAGATATCATTGCAACAGCTTTAATTTAGCCAGAAATCAAGAGTGGAAGTTTTTCAGGCCGAATGAGCAAATATGCTTGTTTCTGCCAATTGCAGCAAAATACTGAAAGGAAAATGGGTTTGCCTTCATATTTGACCCAGAACAACTCAGTTCAGCATGGAAATATTATTGCAACAGCTTTTATTTAGCCAGCAATCAAGAGTGTAAGTTTTTATGCGCTTAAAAGCATTTTCAGGCCGAATGAGCTGATTTCTGCCAATTGAAGGAAAATACTGAAAGGAAAGTGGGTTTGCCTTCATATTTGAACCAGAACAACTCAATTCAGCATGGAAATATCATTGCAACAGCTTTAATTTAGCCAGAAATCAAGAGTGTAAGTTTTTATGCGCTTAAAAGCATTTTTCGGCCGAATAAACAAATATGCTTGTTTCTGCCAATTGTCGCAAAATACTAAAGGGAAAGTGGGTTTACCTTCATATTTGACCCAGAACAACTCAGTTCAGCTTGGAAATATCATTGCAACATCTTTTATTTAGCCAGAAATAAGGAGTTTAAGCTTTTATGCGCTTAAACGTATTTTCAGGCCGAATGAGCTGATTTCTGCCAATTGTAGCAAAATACGGAAAGGAAAGTGGGTTTGCCTTCATATTTGACCCAGAACAACTCAGTTAAGCATTTAAATATCATTACAACAGCTTTTATTTAGCCAGAAATCAAGATTGTAAGTTTTTATGCGCTTAAAAGCATTTTCAAGCCGAATGAGCACATATGCTTGTTTCTGCCAATTGCAGCAAAATACTGAAAAGAAAATGGGTTTGCCTTCATATTTGACCCAGAACAACTCAGTTCAGCATGGAAATATTATTGCAACAGCTTTTTTTTAGCCAGAAATGAAGAGTGTAAGTTTTTCAGGCCGAATGAGCAAATATGCTTGTTTCTGCCAATTGCAGCAAAATACTGAAAAGAAAATGGGTTTGCCTTCATATTTGACCCAGAACAACTCAGTTCAGCATGGAAATATTATTGCAACAGCTTTTTTTTAGCCAGAAATGAAGATTGTAAGTTTTTATGCGCTTAAAAGCATTTTCAGGCCAAATGAGCTGATTTCTGCCAATTGCAGCAAAATACTGAAGGGAAAGTGGGTTTGCCTTCATATTTGACCCAGAACAACTCAATTCAGCATGGAAATATCATTGCAACAGCTTTTATTTAGCCAGCAATCAAGAGTGTAAGTTTTTATGCGCTTAAAAGCATTTTCAGGCCGAATGAGCTGATTTCTGCCAATTGAAGGAAAATACTGAAAGGAAAGTGGGTTTGCCTTCATATTTGAACCAGAACAACTCAATTCAGCATGGAAATGTAATTGCAACAGCTTTTTTTTTAGCCAGAAATCAAGAGTGGAAGATTTTTATGCGCTTAAAAGCATTTTCAGGCGAAATAAGCTGATTTCTGCCAATTGTAGCAAAATACGGAAAGGAAAGTGGGTTTGCCTTCATATTTGACCCAGAACAACTCAGTTAAGCATTTAAATATCATTACAACAGCTTTTATTTAGCCAGAAATCAAGATTGTAAGTTTTTATGCGCTTAAAAGCATTTTCAGGCCGAATGAGCACATATGCTTGTTTCTGCCAATTGCAGCAAAATACTGAAAGGAAAGTGGGTTTGCCTTAATATTTGACCCAGAACAACTCAGTTCAGCATGGAAATATCATTGCAACATCTTTTATTTAGCCAGAAATAAGGAGTTTAAGTTTTTATGCGCTTAAAAGCATTTTCAGGCCGAATGAGCTGATTTCTGCCAATTGTGGCAAAATACGGAAAGGAAAGTGGGTTTGCCTTCATATTTGACCCAGAACAACTCAGTTCAGCATGGAAATATCATTGCAACAGCTTTTATTTAGCCAGAAATCAAGAGTGGAAGTTTTTTAGGCCGAATGAGCAAAGATGCTTGTTTCTGCCAATTGCAGCATAATACTGAAGGGAAAGTGGGTTTGCCTTCATATTTGACCCAGAACAACTCAGTTCAGCATGGAAATATCATTGCAACAGCTTTTATTTAGCCAGAAATCAAGAGTGGAAGTTTTTTAGGCCGAATGAGCAAAGATGCTTGTTTCTGCCAATTGCAGCATAATACTGAAGGGAAAGTGGGTTTGCCTTCATATTTGACCCAGAACAACTCAGTTCAGCATTTAAATATTATTGCAAAAGCTTTTATTTAGCCAGAAATCAAAAGTGTAAGTTTTTATACGCTTAAAAGCATTTTCAGGCCGAATGAGCTGATTTCTGCCAATTGTAGCAAAATACGGAAAGGAAAGTGGGTTTTCCTTCATATTTGACCCAGAACAACTCAGTTCAGCATTTAAATATCATTGCAACAGCTTTTATTTAGCCAGAAATCAAGAGTGTAAGTTTTTATGCGCTTAAAAGCATTTTTCGGCCGAATGAACAAATATGCTTGTTTCTGCCAATTGTCGAAAAATACTGAAGGGAAAGTGGGTTTGCCTTAATATTTGACCCAGAACAACTCAGTTCAGCATGGAAATATCATTGCAACATCTTTTATTTAGCCAGAAATAAGGAGTTTAAGTTTTTTTGCGCTTAAACGCATTTTCAGGCCGAATGACCTGATTTCTGCCAATTGTAGCAAAATACGGAAAGGAAAGTGGGTTTGCCTTCATATTTGACCCAGAACAACTCAGTTCATAATTTAAATATCATGACAACAGCTTTTATTTAGCCAGAAATCAAGATTGTAAGTTTTTATGCGCTTAAAAGCATTTTCAGGCCGAATGAGCACATATGCTTGTTTCTGCCAATTGCAGCAAAATACTGAAAGGAAAGTCGGTTTGCCTTAATATTTGACCCAGAACAACTCAGTTCAGCATGGAAATATCATTGCAACATCTTTTATTTAGCCAGAAATAAGGAGTTTAAGTTTTTATGCGCCTAAAAGCATTTTCAGGCCAAATGAGCTGATTTCTGCCAATTGTAGCAAAATACGGAAAGGAAAGTGGGTTTGCCTTCATATTTGACGCATAACAACTCAGTTCAGCATGGAAATATCATTGCAACAGCTTTTATTTAGCCAGAAATCAAGACTGTAAATTTATATGCGCTTAAAAGCATTTTCTGGCCGAATGAGCAAATATGCTTGTTTCTGTCAATTGCAGCAAAATACTGAAGGTAAAGTGGGTTTGCCTTCATAATTGACCCAGAACAACTCAGTTCAGCATTGAAATATCATTGCAACAGCTTTTGTTTAGCCAGAAAACAAGAGTGTAAGTTTTTATGCGCTTAAAAGCATTTTCAGGCCAAATAAGCTGATTTCTGCCAATTGCAGCAAAATACTGAAGGGAAAGTGGGTTTGCCTTCATATTTGACCCAGAACAACTCAGTTCAGCATGGAAATATTATTGCAACAGCTTTTATTTAGCCAGAAATCAAGAGTGGAAGTTTTTTAGGCCGAATGAGCAAATATGCTTGTTTCTGCCAATTGCAGCAAAATACTGAAGGGAAAGTGGGTTTGCCTTCATATTTGACCCAGAACAACTCAGTTCAGCATGGAAATATCATTGCAACAGCTTTTATTTAGCCAGAAATCAAGAGTGGAAGTTTTTATGCGCTTAAAACCATTTTCAGGCCGAATGAGCTGATTTCTGCCAATTGTAGCAAAATACTGAAAGGAAAGTGGGTTTGCCTTCATATTTGACCCAGAACAACTCAGTTCAGCATGGAAATATCATTGCAACAGCTTTTGTTTAGTCAGCAATCAAGAGTGTAAGTTTTTATGCGCTTAAAAGCATTTTTCGGCCGAATGAACAAATATGCTTGTTTCTGCCAATTGTCGCAAAATACTGAAGGGAAAGTGGGTTTGCCTTCATATTTGACCCAGAACAACTCAGTTCAGCATGGAAATATCATTGCAACATCTTTTATTTAGCCAGAAATAAGGAGTTTAAGCTTTTATGCGCTTAAACGTATTTTCAGGCCGAATGAGCTGATTTCTGCCAATTGTAGCAAAATACGGAAAGGAAAGTGGGTTTGCCTTCATATTTGACCCAGAACAACTCAGTTAAGCATTTAAATATCATTACAACAGCTTTTATTTAGCCAGAAATCAAGATTGTAAGTTTTTATGCGCTTAAAAGTATTTTTCGGCCGAATGAACAAATATGCTTGTTTCTGCCAATTGTCGCAAAATACTGAAGGGAAAGTGGGTTTGCCTTCATATTTGACCCAGAACAACTCAGTTCAGCATTGAAATATCATTGCAACAGCTTTTGTTTAGCCAGAAAACAAGAGTGTAAGTTTTTATGCGCTTAAAAGCATTTTCAGGCCGAATGAGCTGATTTCTGCCAATTGTAGCAAAATACTGAAAGGAAAGTGGGTTTGCCTTCATATTTGACCCAGAACAACTCAGTTCAGCATGGAAATATTATTGCAACAGCTTTTATTTAGCCAGAAATGAAGATTGTAAGTTTTTATGCGCTTAAAAGCATTTTCAGGCCAAATGAGCTGATTTCT
Organism: Channa argus; assembly: GCF_033026475.1. NCBI lineage: Eukaryota > Metazoa > Chordata > Actinopteri > Anabantiformes > Channidae > Channa > Channa argus. Next base: position 142,354 of record NW_027125263.1, on the reverse strand, counting down.
GCCAATTGCAGCAAAATACTGAAGGGAAAGTGGGTTTGCCTTCATATTTGACCCAGAACAACTCAATTCAGCATGGAAATATCATTGCAACAGCTTTTATTTAGCCAGAAATCAAGAGTGGAAGTTTTTATGCGCTTAAACGCATTTTCAGGCCAAATGAGCTGATTTCTGCCAATTGCAGCAAAATACTGAAGGGAAAGTGGGTTTGCCTTCATCTTTGACCCAGAACAACTCAGTTCAGCATTTAAATATTATTGCAAAAGCTTTTATTTAGCCAGAAATCAAGAGTGTAAGTTTTTATACGCTTAAAAGCATTTTCAGGCCGAATGAGCTGATTTATGCCAATTGTAGCAAAATACTGAAAGGAAAGTGGGTTTGCCTTCATATTTGACCCAGAACAACTCAGTTCAGCATGGAAATATTATTGCAACAGCTTTTATTTAGCCAGAAATCAAGAGTGGAAGTTTTTTAGTCCGAATGAGCAAATATGCTTGTTTCTGCCAATTGCAGCAAAATACTGAAGGGAAAGTGGGTTTGCCTTCATATATGACCCAGAACAACTCAGTTCAGCATGGAAATATCATTGCAACAGCTTTTATTTAGCCAGAAATCAAGAGTGGAAGTTTTTATGCGCTTAAAACCATTTTCAGGCCGAATGAGCTGATTTCTGCCAATTGTAGCAAAATACTGAAAGGAAAGTGGGTTTGCCTTCATATTTGACCCAGAACAACTCAGTTCAGCATGGAAATATCATTACAACAGCTTTTATTTAGTCAGCAATGAAGAGTGTAAGTTTTTATGCGCTTAAAAGCATTTTTCGGCCGAATGAACAAATATGCTTGTTTCTGCCAATTGTCGCAAAATACTGAAGGGAAAGTGGGTTTGCCTTCATATTTGACCCAGAACAACTCAGTTCAGCATGAAAATATCATTGCAACAGCTTTTATTTAGTCAGAAATCAAGATTGTAAGTTTTTATGCGCTTAAAAGCAATTTCAGGCCGAATGAGCTGATTTCTGCCAATTGTAGCAAAATACTGACGAGAAAGTGGGTTTGCCTTCATATTTGACCCAGAACAACTCAGATCAGCATGGAAATATCATTGCAACATCTTTTATTTAGCCAGAAATAAGGAGTTTAAGTTTTTTTGCGCTTAAACGCATTTTCAGGCCGAATGAGCTGATTTCTGCCAATTGTAGCAAAATACGGAAAGGAAAGTGGGTTTGCCTTCATATTTGACCCAGAATAACTCAGTTCATAATTTAAATATCATTACAACAGCTTTTATTTAGCCAGAAATCAAGATTGTAAGTTTTTATGCGCTTAAAAGCATTTTCAGGCCGAATGAGCACATATGCTTGTTTCTGCCAATTGCAGCAAAATACTGAAAGGAAAGTCGGTTTGCCTTAATATTTGACCCAGAACAACTCAATTCAGCATGGAAATATCATTGCAACAGCTTTTATTTAGCCAGAAATAAGGAGTTTAAGTTTTTATGCGCCTAAAAGCATTTTCAGGCCAAATGAGCTGATTTCTGCCAATTGTAGCAAAATACGGAAAGGAAAGTGGGTTTGCCTTCATATTTGACGCATAACAACTCAGTTCAGCATGGAAATATCATTGCAACAGCTTTTATTTAGCCAGAAATCAAGACTGTAAATTTATATGCGCTTAAAAGCATTTTCTGGCCGAATGAGCAAATATGCTTGTTTCTGTCAATTGCAGCAAAATACTGAAGGTAAAGTGGGTTTGCCTTCATAATTGACCCAGAACAACTCAGTTCAGCATTGAAATATCATTGCAACAGCTTTTGTTTAGCCAGAAAACAAGAGTGTAAGTTTTTATGCGCTTAAAAGCATTTTCAGGCCGAATGAGCTGATTTCTGCCAATTGTAGCAACATACTGAAAGGAAAGTGGGTTTGCCTTCATATTTGACCCAGAACAACTCAGTTCAGCATTGAGATATCATTGCAACAGCTTTAATTTAGCCAGAAATAAGGAGTGGAAGTTTTTCAGGCCGAATGAGCAAATATGCTTGTTTCTGCCAATTGCAGCAAAATACTGAAAGGAAAATGGGTTTGCCTTCATATTTGACCCAGAACAACTCAGTTCAGCATGGAAATATTATTGCAACAGCTTTTATTTAGCCAGAAATGAAGATTGTAAGTTTTTATGCGCTTAAAAGCATTTTCAGGCCAAATGAGCTGATTTCTGCCAATTGCAGCAAAATACTGAAGGGAAAGTGGGTTTGCCTTCATATTTGACCCAGAACAACTCAATTCAGCATGGAAATATCATTGCAACAGCTTTTATTTAGCCAGAAATCAAGAGTGGAAGTTTTTATGCGCTTAAAAGCATTTTCAGGCCAAATGAGCTGATTTCTGCCAATTGCAGCAAAATACTGAAGGGAAAGTGGGTTTGCCTTCATATTTGACCCAGAACAACTCAGTTCAGCATTTAAATATTATTGCAAAAGCTTTTATTTAGCCAGAAATCAAGAGTGTAAGTTTTTATACGCTTAAAAGCATTTTCAGGCCGAATGAGCTGATTTATGCCAATTGTAGCAAAATACTGAAAGGAAAGTGGGCTTGCCTTCATATTTGACCCAGAACAACTCAGTTCAGCATGGAAATGTCATTGCAACATCTTTTATTTAGCCAGAAATAAGGAGTTTAAGTTTTTATGCGCTTAAAAGCATTTTCAGGCCAAATAAGCTGATTTCTGCCAATTGCAGCAAAATACTGAAGGGAAAGTGGGTTTGCCTTCATATTTGACCCAGAACAACTCAGTTCAGCATGGAAATATTATTGCAACAGCTTTTATTTAGCCAGAAATCAAGAGTGGAAGTTTTTTAGGCCGAATGAGCAAATATGCTTGTTTCTGCCAATTGCAGCAAAATACTGAAGGGAAAGTGGGTTTGCCTTCATATTTGACCCAGAACAACTCAGTTCAGCATGGAAATATCATTGCAACAGCTTTTATTTAGCCAGAAATCAAGAGTGGAAGTTTTTATGCGCTTAAAACCATTTTCAGGCCGAATGAGCTGATTTCTGCCAATTGTAGCAAAATACTGAAAGGAAAGTGGGTTTGCCTTCATATTTGACCCAGAACAACTCAGTTCAGCATGGAAATATCATTGCAACAGCTTTTATTTAGTCAGCAATCAAGAGTGTAAGTTTTTATGCGCTTAAAAGCATTTTTCGGCCGAATGAACAAATATGCTTGTTTCTGCCAATTGTCGCAAAATACTGAAGGGAAAGTGGGTTTGCCTTCATATTTGACCCAGAACAACTCAGTTCAGCATGAAAATATCATTGCAACAGCTTTTATTTAGTCAGAAATCAAGATTGTAAGTTTTTATGCGCTTAAAAGCAATTTCAGGCCGAATGAGCTGATTTCTGCCAATTGTAGCAAAATACTGACGAGAAAGTGGGTTTGCCTTCATATTTGACCCAGAACAACTCAGATCAGCATGGAAATATCATTGCAACATCTTTTATTTAGCCAGAAATAAGGAGTTTAAGTTTTTTTGCGCTTAAACGCATTTTCAGGCCGAATGAGCTGATTTCTGCCAATTGTAGCAAAATACGGAAAGGAAAGTGGGTTTGCCTTCATATTTGACCCAGAATAACTCAGTTCATAATTTAAATATCATTACAACAGCTTTTATTTAGCCAGAAATCAAGATTGTAAGTTTTTATGCGCTTAAAAGCATTTTCAGGCCGAATGAGCACATATGCTTGTTTCTGCCAATTGCAGCAAAATACTGAAAGGAAAGTCGGTTTGCCTTAATATTTGACCCAGAACAACTCAGTTCAGCATGGAAATATCATTGCAACATCTTTTATTTAGCCAGAAATAAGGAGTTTAAGTTTTTATGCGCCTAAAAGCATTTTCAGGCCAAATGAGCTGATTTCTGCCAATTGTAGCAAAATACGGAAAGGAAAGTGGGTTTGCCTTCATATTTGACGCATAACAACTCAGTTCAGCATGGAAATATCATTGCAACAGCTTTTATTTAGCCAGAAATCAAGAGTGTAAGTTTTTATGCGCTTAAAAGCATTTTTCGGCCGAATGAACAAATATGCTTGTTTCTGCCAATTGTCACAAAATACTGAAGGGAAAGTGGGTTTGCCTTAATATTTGACCCAGAACAACTCAGTTCAGCATGGAAATATCATTGCAACATCTTTTATTTAGCCAGAAATAAGGAGTTTAAGTTTTTTTGCGCTTAAACGCATTTTCAGGCCGAATGACCTGATTTCTGCCAATTGTAGCAAAATACGGAAAGGAAAGTGGGTTTGCCTTCATATTTGACCCAGAACAACTCAGTTCATAATTTAAATATCATGACAACAGCTTTTATTTAGCCAGAAATCAAGATTGTAAGTTTTTATGCGCTTAAAAGCATTTTCAGGCCGAATGAGCACATATGCTTGTTTCTGCCAATTGCAGCAAAATACTGAAAGGAAAGTCGGTTTGCCTTAATATTTGACCCAGAACAACTCAGTTCAGCATGGAAATATCATTGCAACATCTTTTATTTAGCCAGAAATAAGGAGTTTAAGTTTTTATGCGCCTAAAAGCATTTTCAGGCCAAATGAGCTGATTTCTGCCAATTGTAGCAAAATACGGAAAGGAAAGTGGGTTTGCCTTCATATTTGACGCATAACAACTCAGTTCAGCATGGAAATATCATTGCAACAGCTTTTGTTTAGCCAGAAAACAAGAGTGTAAGTTTTTATGCGCTTAAAAGCATTTTCAGGCCGAATGAGCTGATTTCTGCCAATTGTAGCAAAATACTGAAAGGAAAGTGGGTTTGCCTTCATATTTGACCCAGAACAACTCAGTTCAGCATGGAAATATTATTGCAACAGCTTTTATTTAGCCAGAAATGAAGATTGTAAGTTTTTATGCGCTTAAAAGCATTTTCAGGCCAAATGAGCTGATTTCTGCCAATTGAAGGAAAATACTAAAAGGAAAGTGGGTTTGCCTTCATATTTGACCCAGAACAACTCAATTCAGCATGGAAATGTAATTGCAACAGCTTTTTTTTTAGCCAGAAATCAAGAGTGGAAGATTTTTATGCGCTTAAAAGCATTTTCAGGCGAAATAAGCTGATTTCTGCCAATTGTAGCAAAATACTGAAAGGAAAGTGGGTTTGCCTTCATATTTGACCCAGAACAACTCAATTCAGCATGGAAATATCATTGCAACAGCTTTAATTTAGCCAGAAATCGAGAGTGTAAGTTTTTATGCGCTTAAAAGCATTTTTCGGCCGAATAAACAAATATGCTTGTTTCTGCCAATTGTCGCAAAATACTAAAGGGAAAGTGGGTTTACCTTCATATTTGACCCAGAAAAACTCAGTTCAGCATGGAAATATCATTGCAACATCTTTTATTTAGCCAGAAATAAGGAGTTTAAGCTTTTATGCGCTTAAACGTATTTTCAGGCCGAATGAGCTGATTTCTGCCAATTGTAGCAAAATACGGAAAGGAAAGTGGGTTTGCCTTCATATTTGGCCCAGAACAACTCAGTTAAGCATTTAAATATCATTACAACAGCTTTTATTTAGCCAGAAATCAAGATTGTAAGTTTTTATGCGCTTAAAAGCATTTTTCGGCCGAATGAACAAATATGCTTGTTTCTGCCAATTGTCGCAAAATACTGAAGGGAAAGTGGGTTTGCCTTCATATTTGACCCAGAACAACTCAGTTCAGCATGAAAATATCATTGCAACAGCTTTTATTTAGTCAGAAATCAAGATTGTAAGTTTTTATGCGCTTAAAAGCAATTTCAGGCCGAATGAGCTGATTTCTGCCAATTGTAGGAAAATACTGACGAGAAAGTGGGTTTGCCTTCATATTTGACCCAGAACAACTCAGATCAGCATGGAAATATCATTGCAACATCTTTTATTTAGCCAGAAAAAAGGAGTTTAACTTTTTTTGCGCTTAAACGCATTTTCAGGCCGAATGAGCTGATTTCTGCCAATTGAAGGAAAATACTGAAAGGAAAGTGGGTTTGCCTTCATATTTGAACCAGAACAACTCAATTCAGCATGGAAATGTAATTGCAACAGCTTTTTTTTTTAGCCAGAAATCAAGAGTGGAAGTTTTTATGCGCTTAAAAGCATTTTCAGGCGAAATAAGCTGATTTCTGCCAATTGTAGCAAAATACTGAAAGGAAAGTGGGTTTGCCTTCATATTTGACGCATAATAACTCAGTTCAGCATGGAAATATCATTGCAACAGCTTTTATTTAGCCAGAAATCAAGACTGTAAATTTATATGCGCTTAAAAGCATTTTCTGGCCGAATGAGCAAATATGCTTGTTTCTGTCAATTGCAGCAAAATACTGAAGGTAAAGTGGGTTTGCCTTCATAATTGACCCAGAACAACTCAGTTCAGCATTGAAATATCATTGCAACAGCTTTTGTTTAGCCAGAAAACAAGAGTGTAAGTTTTTATGCGCTTAAAAGCATTTTCAGGCGAAATGAGCTGATTTCTGCCAATTGTAGCAAAATACTGAAAGGAAAGTGGGTTTGCCTTCATATTTGACCCAGAACAACTCAGTTCAGCATTGAGATATCATTGCAACAGCTTTAATTTAGCCAGAAATAAAGAGTGGAAGTTTTTCAGGCCGAATGAGCAAATATGCTTGTTTCTGCCAATTGCAGCAAAATACTGAAAGGAAAATGGGTTTGCCTTCATATTTGACCCAGAACAACTCAGTTCAGCATGGAAATATTATTGCAACAGCTTTTATTTAGCCAGAAATGAAGATTGTAAGTTTTTATGAGCTTAAAAGCATTTTCAGGCCAAATGAGCTGATTTCTGCCAATTGCAGCAAAATACTGAAGGGAAAGTGGGTTTGCCTTCATATTTGACCCAGAACAACTCAATTCAGCATGGAAATATCATTGCAACAGCTTTTATTTAGCCAGAAATCAAGAGTGGAAGTTTTTATGCGCTTAAAAGCATTTTCAGGCCAAATGAGCTGATTTCTGCCAATTGCAGCAAAATACTGAAGGGAAAGTGGGTTTGCCTTCATATTTGACCCAGAACAACTCAGTTCAGCATGGAAATATTATTGCAACAGCTTTTATTTAGCCAGAAATCAAGAGTGGAAGTTTTTTAGGCCGAATGAGCAAATATGCTTGTTTCTGCCAATTGCAGCAAAATACTGAAGGGAAAGTGGGTTTGCCTTCATATTTGACCCAGAACAACTCAGTTCAGCATGGAAATATCATTGCAACAGCTTTTATTTAGCCAGAAATCAAGAGTGGAAGTTTTTATGCGCTTAAAACCATTTTCAGGCCGAATGAGCTGATTTCTGCCAATTGTAGCAAAATACTGAAAGGAAAGTGGGTTTGCCTTCATATTTGACCCAGAACAACTCAGTTCAGCATGGAAATATCATTGCAACAGCTTTTATTTAGTCAGCAATCAAGAGTGTAAGTTTTTATGCGCTTAAAAGCATTTTTCGGCCGAATGAACAAATATGCTTGTTTCTGCCAATTGTCGCAAAATACTGAAGGGAAAGTGGGTTTGCCTTCATATTTGACCCAGAACAACTCAGTTCAGCATGAAAATATCATTGCAACAGCTTTTATTTAGTCAGAAATCAAGATTGTAAGTTTTTATGCGCTTAAAAGCAATTTCAGGCCGAATGAGCTGATTTCTGCCAATTGTAGCAAAATACTGACGAGAAAGTGGGTTTGCCTTCATATTTGACCCAGAACAACTCAGATCAGCATGGAAATATCATTGCAACAGCTTTTATTTAGCCAGAAATCAAGACTGTAAATTTATATGCGCTTAAAAGCATTTTCTGGCCGAATGAGCAAATATGCTTGTTTCTGTCAATTGCAGCAAAATACTGAAGGTAAAGTGGGTTTGCCTTCATAATTGACCCAGAACAACTCAGTTCAGCATTGAAATATCATTGCAACAGCTTTTGTTTAGCCAGAAAACAAGAGTGTAAGTTTTTATGCGCTTAAAAGCATTTTCAGGCGAAATGAGCTGATTTCTGCCAATTGTAGCAAAATACTGAAAGGAAAGTGGGTTTGCCTTCATATTTGACCCAGAACAACTCAGTTCAGCATTGAGATATCATTGCAACAGCTTTAATTTAGCCAGAAATAAAGAGTGGAAGTTTTTCAGGCCGAATGAGCAAATATGCTTGTTTCTGCCAATTGCAGCAAAATACTGAAAGGAAAATGGGTTTGCCTTCATATTTGACCAGGACAACTCAGTTCAGCATGGAAATATTATTGCAACAGCTTTTATTTAGCCAGAAATGAAGATTGTAAGTTTTTATGCGCTTAAAAGCATTTTCAGGCCAAATGAGCTGATTTCTGCCAATTGCAGCAAAATACTGAAGGGAAAGTGGGTTTGCCTTCATATTTGACCCAGAACAACTCAATTCAGCATGGAAATATCATTGCAACAGCTTTTATTTAGCCAGAAATCAAGAGTGGAAGTTTTTATGCGCTTAAAAGCATTTTCAGGCCAAATGAGATGATTTCTGCCAATTGCAGCAAAATACTGAAGGGAAAGTGGGTTTGCCTTCATCTTTGACCCAGAACAACTCAGTTCAGCATTTAAATATTATTGCAAAAGCTTTTATTTAGCCAGAAATCAAGAGTGTAAGTTTTTATACGCTTAAAAGCATTTTCAGGCCGAATGAGCTGATTTATGCCAATTGTAGCAAAATACTGAAAGGAAAGTGGGCTTGCCTTCATATTTGACCCAGAACAACTCAGTTCAGCATGGAAATGTCATTGCAACATCTTTTATTTAGCCAGAAATAAGGAGTTTAAGTTTTTATGCGCTTAAAAGCATTTTCAGGCCAAATAAGCTGATTTCTGCCAATTGCAGCAAAATACCGAAGGGAAAGTGGGTTTGCCTTCATATTTGACCCAGAACAACTCAGTTCAGCATGGAAATATTATTGCAACAGCTTTTATTTAGCCAGAAATCAAGAGTGGAAGTTTTTTAGGTCGAATGAGCAAATATGCTTGTTTCTGCCAATTGCAGCAAAATACTGAAGGGAAAGTGGGTTTGCCTTCATATTTGACCCAGAACAACTCAGTTCAGCATGGAAATATCATTGCAACAGCTTTTATTTAGCCAGAAATCAAGAGTGGAAGTTTTTATGCGCTTAAAACCATTTTCAGGCCGAATGAGCTGATTTCTGCCAATTGTAGCAAAATACTGAAAGGAAAGTGGGTTTGCCTTCATATTTGACCCAGAACAACTCAGTTCAGCATGGAGATATCATTGCAACAGCTTTTATTTAGTCAGCAATCAAGAGTGTAAGTTTTTATGCGCTTAAAAGCATTTTTCGGCCGAATGAACAAATATGCTTGTTTCTGCCAATTGTCGCAAAATACTGAAGGGAAAGTGGGTTTGCCTTCATATTTGACCCAGAACAACTCAGTTCAGCATGAAAATATCATTGCAACAGCTTTTATTTAGTCAGAAATCAAGATTGTAAGTTTTTATGCGCTTAAAAGCAATTTCAGGCCGAATGAGCTGATTTCTGCCAATTGTAGCAAAATACTGACGAGAAAGTGGGTTTGCCTTCATATTTGACCCAGAACAACTCAGATCAGCATGGAAATATCATTGCAACATCTTTTATTTAGCCAGAAATAAGGAGTTTAAGTTTTTTTGCGCTTAAACGCATTTTCAGGCCGAATGAGCTGATTTCTGCCAATTGTAGCAAAATACGGAAAGGAAAGTGGGTTTGCCTTCATATTTGACCCAGAATAACTCAGTTCATAATTTAAATATCATTACAACAGCTTTTATTTAGCCAGAAATCAAGATTGTAAGTTTTTATGCGCTTAAAAGCATTTTCAGGCCGAATGAGCACATATGCTTGTTTCTGCCAATTGCAGCAAAATACTGAAAGAAAAGTCGGTTTGCCTTAATATTTGACCCAGAACAACTCAGTTCAGCATGGAAATATCATTGCAACATCTTTTAATTAGCCAGAAATAAGGAGTTTAAGTTTTTATGCGCCTAAAAGCATTTTCAGGCCAAATGAGCTGATTTCTGCCAATTGTAGCAAAATACGGAAAGGAAAGTGGGTTTGCCTTCATATTTGACGCATAACAACTCAGTTCAGCATGGAAATATCATTGCAACAGCTTTTATTTAGCCAGAAATCAAGACTGTAAATTTATATGCGCTTAAAAGCATTTTCTGGCCGAATGAGCAAATATGCTTGTTTCTGTCAATTGCAGCAAAATACTGAAGGTAAAGTGGGTTTGCCTTCATATTTGACCCAGAACAACTCAGTTCAGCATTGAGATATCATTGCAACAGCTTTAATTTAGCCATAAAACAAGAGTGTAAGTTTTTATGCGCTTAAAAGCATTTTCAGGCCGAATGAGCTGATTTCTGCCAATTGTAGCAAAATACTGAAAGGAAAGTGGGTTTGCCTTCATATTTGACCCAGAACAACTCAGTTCAGCATGGAAATATTATTGCAACAGCTTTTATTTAGCCAGAAATGAAGATTGTAAGTTTTTATGCGCTTAAAAGCATTTTCAGGCCAAATGAGCTGATTTCTGCCAATTGCAGCAAAATACTGAAGGGAAAGTGGGTTTGCCTTCATATTTGACCCAGAACAACTCAATTCAGCATGGAAATATCATTGCAACAGCTTTTATTTAGCCAGCAATCAAGAGTGTAAGTTTTTATGCGCTTAAAAGCATTTTCAGGCCGAATGAGCTGATTTCTGCCAATTGAAGGAAAATACTGAAAGGAAAGTGGGTTTGCCTTCATATTTGAACCAGAACAACTCAATTCAGCATGGAAATGTAATTGCAACAGCTTTTTTTTTAGCCAGAAATCAAGAGTGGAAGATTTTTATGCGCTTAAAAGCATTTTCAGGCGAAATAAGCTGATTTCTGCCAATTGTAGCAAAATACTGAAAGGAAAGTGGGTTTGCCTTCATATTTGACCCAGAACAACTCAATTCAGCATGGAAATATCATTGCAACAGCTTTAATTTAGCCAGAAATCAAGAGTGTAAGTTTTTATGCGCTTAAAAGCATTTTTCGGCCGAATAAACAAATATGCTGGTTTCTGCCAATTGTCGCAAAATACTAAAGGGAAAGTGGGTTTACCTTCATATTTGACCCAGAAAAACTCAGTTCAGCATGGAAAAATCATTGCAACATCTTTTATTTAGCCAGAAATAAGGAGTTTAAGCTTTTATGCGCTTAAACGTATTTTCAGGCCGAATGAGCTGATTTCTGCCAATTGTAGCAAAATACGGAAAGGAAAGTGGGTTTGCCTTCATATTTGACCCAGAACAACTCAGTTAAGCATTTAAATATCATTACAACAGCTTTTATTTAGCCAGAAATCAAGATTGTAAGTTTTTATGCGCTTAAAAGCATTTTTCGGCCGAATGAACAAATATGCTTGTTTCTGCCAATTGTCGCAAAATACTGAAGGGAAAGTGGGTTTGCCTTCATATTTGACCCAGAACAACTCAGTTCAGCATGAAAATATCATTGCAACAGCTTTTATTTAGTCAGAAATCAAGATTGTAAGTTTTTATGCGCTTAAAAGCAATTTCAGGCCGAATGAGCTGATTTCTGCCAATTGTAGCAAAATACTGACGAGAAAGTGGGTTTGCCTTCATATTTGACCCAGAACAACTCAGATCAGCATGGAAATATCATTGCAACATCTTTTATTTAGCCAGAAATAAGGAGTTTAAGTTTTTTTGCGCTTAAACGCATTTTCAGGCCGAATGAGCTGATTTCTGCCAATTGAAGGAAAATACTGAAAGGAAAGTGGGTTTGCCTTCATATTTGAACCAGAACAACTCAATTCAGCATGGAAATGTAATTGCAACAGCTTTTTTTTTTAGCCAGAAATCAAGAGTGGAAGTTTTTATGCGCTTAAAAGCATTTTCAGGCGAAATAAGCTGATTTCTGCCAATTGTAGCAAAATACTGAAAGGAAAGTGGGTTTGCCTTCATATTTGACGCATAACAACTCAGTTCAGCATGGAAATATCATTGCAACAGCTTTTATTTAGCCAGAAATCAAGACTGTAAATTTATATGCGCTTAAAAGCATTTTCTGGCCGAATGAGCAAATATGCTTGTTTCTGTCAATTGCAGCAAAATACTGAAGGTAAAGTGGGTTTGCCTTCATAATTGACCCAGAACATCTCAGTTCAGCATTGAAATATCATTGCAACAGCTTTTGTTTAGCCAGAAAACAAGAGTGTAAGTTTTTATGCGGTTAAAAGCATTTTCAGGCGAAATGAGCTGATTTCTGCCAATTGTAGCAAAATACTGAAAGGAAAATGGGTTTGCCTTCATATTTGACCCAGAACAACTCAGTTCAGCATGGAAATATTATTGCAACAGCTTTTATTTAGCCAGAAATGAAGATTGTAAGTTTTTATGAGCTTAAAAGCATTTTCAGGCCAAATGAGCTGATTTCTGCCAATTGCAGCAAAATACTGAAGGGAAAGTGGGTTTGCCTTCATATTTGACCCACAACAACTCAATTCAGCATGGAAATATCATTGCAACAGCTTTTATTTAGCCAGAAATCAAGAGTGGAAGTTTTTATGCGCTTAAAAGCATTTTCAGGCCAAATGAGCTGATTTCTGCCAATTGCAGCAAAATACTGAAGGGAAAGTGGGTTTGCCTTCATCTTTGACCCAGAACAACTCAGTTCAGCATTTAAATATTATTGCAAAAGCTTTTATTTAGCCAGAAATCAAGAGTGTAAGTTTTTATACGCTTAAAAGCATTTTCAGGCCGAATGAGCTGATTTATGCCAATTGTAGCAAAATACTGAAAGGAAAGTGGGCTTGCCTTCATATTTGACCCAGAACAACTCAGTTCAGCATGGAAATGTCATTGCAACATCTTTTATTTAGCCAGAAATAAGGAGTTTAAGTTTTTATGCGCTTAAAAGCATTTTCAGGCCAAATAAGCTGATTTCTGCCAATTGCAGCAAAATACTGAAGGGAAAGTGGGTTTGCCTTCATATTTGACCCAGAACAACTCAGTCCAGCATGGAAATATTATTGCAACAGCTTTTATTTAGCCAGAAATCAAGAGTGGAAGTTTTTTAGGCCGAATGAGCAAATATGCTTGTTTCTGCCAATTGCAGCAAAATACTGAAGGGAAAGTGGGTTTGCCTTCATATTTGACCCAGAACAACTCAGTTCAGCATGGAAATATCATTGCAACAGCTTTTATTTAGCCAGAAATCAAGAGTGGAAGTTTTTATGCGCTTAAAACCATTTTCAGGCCGAATGAGCTGATTTCTGCCAATTGTAGCAAAATACTGAAAGGAAAGTGGGTTTGCCTTCATATTTGACCCAGAACAACTCAGTTCAGCATGGAAATATCATTGCAACAGCTTTTATTTAGTCAGCAAACAAGAGTGTAAGTTTTTATGCGCTTAAAAGCATTTTTCGGCCGAATGAACAAATATGCTTGTTTCTGCCAATTGTCGCAAAATACTGAAGGGAAAGTGGGTTTGCCTTCATATTTGACCCAGAACAACTCAGTTCAGCATGAAAATATCATTGCAACAGCTTTTATTTAGTCAGAAATCAAGATTGTAAGTTTTTATGCGCTTAAAAGCAATTTCAGGCCGAATGAGCTGATTTCTGCCAATTGTAGCAAAATACTGACGAGAAAGTGGGTTTGCCTTCATATTTGACCCAGAACAACTCAGATCAGCATGGAAATATCATTGCAACAGCTTTTATTTAGCCAGAAATCAAGACTGTAAATTTATATGCGCTTAAAAGCATTTTCTGGCCGAATGAGCAAATATGCTTGTTTCTGTCAATTGCAGCAAAATACTGAAGGTAAAGTGGGTTTGCCTTCATAATTGACCCAGAACAACTCAGTTCAGCATTGAAATATCATTGCAACAGCTTTTGTTTAGCCAGAAAACAAGAGTGTAAGTTTTTATGCGCTTAAAAGCATTTTCAGGCGAAATGAGCTGATTTCTGCCAATTGTAGCAAAATACTGAAAGGAAAGTGGGTTTGCCTTCATATTTGACCCAGAACAACTCAGTTCAGCATTGAGATATCATTGCAACAGCTTTAATTTAGCCAGAAATAAAGAGTGGAAGTTTTTCAGGCCGAATGAGCAAATATGCTTGTTTCTGCCAATTGCAGCAAAATACTGAAAGGAAAATGGGTTTGCCTTCATATTTGACCCAGAACAACTCAGTTCAGCATGGAAATATTATTGCAACAGCTTTTATTTAGCCAGAAATGAAGATTGTAAGTTTTTATGAGCTTAAAAGCATTTTCAGGCCAAATGAGCTGATTTCTGCCAATTGCAGCAAAATACTGAAGGGAAAGTGGGTTTGCCTTCATATTTGACCCAGAACAACTCAATTCAGCATGGAAATATCATTGCAACAGCTTTTATTTAGCCAGAAATCAAGAGTGGAAGTTTTTATGCGCTTAAAAGCATTTTCAGGCCAAATGAGCTGATTTCTGCCAATTGCAGCAAAATACTGAAGGGAAAGTGGGTTTGCCTTCATCTTTGACCCAGAACAACTCAGTTCAGCATTTAAATATTATTGCAAAAGCTTTTATTTAGCCAGAAATCAAGAGTGTAAGTTTTTATACGCTTAAAAGCATTTTCAGGCCGAATGAGCTGATTTATGCCAATTGTAGCAAAATACTGAAAGGAAAGTGGGCTTGCCTTCATATTTGACCCAGAACAACTCAGTTCAGCATGGAAATGTCATTGCAACATCTTTTATTTAGCCAGAAATAAGGAGTTTAAGTTTTCATGCGCTTAAAAGCATTTTCAGGCCAAATAAGCTGATTTCTGCCAATTGCAGCAAAATACCGAAGGGAAAGTGGGTTTGCCTTCATATTTGACCCAGAACAACTCAGTTCAGCATGGAAATATTATTGCAACAGCTTTTATTTAGCCAGAAATCAAGAGTGGAAGTTTTTTAGGCCGAATGAGCAAATATGCTTGTTTCTGCCAATTGCAGCAAAATACTGAAGGGAAAGTGGGTTTGCCTTCATATTTGACCCAGAACAACTCAGTTCAGCATGGAAATATCATTGCAACAGCTTTTATTTAGCCAGAAATCAAGAGTGGAAGTTTTTATGCGCTTAAAACCATTTTCAGGCCGAATGAGCTGATTTCTGCCAATTGTAGCAAAATACTGAAAGGAAAGTGGGTTTGCCTTCATATTTGACCCAGAACAACTCAGTTCAGCATGGAAATATCATTGCAACAGCTTTTATTTAGTCAGCAATCAAGAGTGTAAGTTTTTATGCGCTTAAAAGCATTTTTCGGCCGAATGAACAAATATGCTTGTTTCTGCCAATTGTCGCAAAATACTGAAGGGAAAGTGGGTTTGCCTTCATATTTGACCCAGAACAACTCAGTTCAGCATGAAAATATCATTGCAACAGCTTTTATTTAGTCAGAAATCAAGATTGTAAGTTTTTATGCGCTTAAAAGCAATTTCAGGCCGAATGAGCTGATTTCTGCCAATTGTAGCAAAATACTGACGAGAAAGTGGGTTTGCCTTCATATTTGACCCAGAACAACTCAGATCAGCATGGAAATATCATTGCAACATCTTTTATTTAGCCAGAAATAAGGAGTTTAAGTTTTTTTGCGCTTAAACGCATTTTCAGGCCGAATGAGCTGATTTCTGCCAATTGTAGCAAAATACGGAAAGGAAAGTGGGTTTGCCTTCATATTTGACCCAGAATAACTCAGTTCATAATTTAAATATCATTACAACAGCTTTTATTTAGCCAGAAATCAAGATTGTAAGTTTTTATGCGCTTAAAAGCATTTTCAGGCCGAATGAGCACATATGCTTGTTTCTGCCAATTGCAGCAAAATACTGAAAGAAAAGTCGGTTTGCCTTAATATTTGACCCAGAACAACTCAGTTCAGCATGGAAATATCATTGCAACATCTTTTATTTAGCCAGAAATAAGGAGTTTAAGTTTTTATGCGCCTAAAAGCATTTTCAGGCCAAATGAGCTGATTTCTGCCAATTGTAGCAAAATACGGAAAGGAAAGTGGGTTTGCCTTCATATTTGACGCATAACAACTCAGTTCAGCATGGAAATATCATTGCAACAGCTTTTATTTAGCCAGAAATCAAGACTGTAAATTTATATGCGCTTAAAAGCATTTTCTGGCCGAATGAGCAAATATGCTTGTTTCTGTCAATTGCAGCAAAATACTGAAGGTAAAGTGGGTTTGCCTTCATATTTGACCCAGAACAACTCAGTTCAGCATTGAGATATCATTGCAACAGCTTTAATTTAGCCAGAAATAAAGAGTGGAAGTTTTTCAGGCCGAATGAGCAAATATGCTTGTTTCTGCCAATTGCAGCAAAATACTGAAAGGAAAATGGGTTTGCCTTCATATTTGACCCAGAACAACTCAGTTCAGCATGGAAATATTATTGCAACAGCTTTTATTTAGCCAGAAATGAAGATTGTAAGTTTTTATGCGCTTAAAAGCATTTTCAGGCCAAATGAGCTGATTTCTGCCAATTGCAGCAAAATACTGAAGGGAAAGTGGGTTTGCCTTCATATTTGACCCAGAACAACTCAATTCAGCATGGAAATATCATTGCAACAGCTTTTATTTAGCCAGAAATCAAGAGTGGAAGTTTTTATGCGCTTAAAAGCATTTTCAGGCCAAATGAGATGATTTCTGCCAATTGCAGCAAAATACTGAAGGGAAAGTGGGTTTGCCTTCATCTTTGACCCAGAACAACTCAGTTCAGCATTTAAATATTATTGCAAAAGCTTTTATTTAGCCAGAAATCAAGAGTGTAAGTTTTTATACGCTTAAAAGCATTTTCAGGCCGAATGAGCTGATTTATGCCAATTGTAGCAAAATACTGAAAGGAAAGTAGGCTTGCCTTCATATTTGACCCAGAACAACTCAGTTCAGCATGGAAATGTCATTGCAACATCTTTTATTTAGCCAGAAATAAGGAGTTTAAGTTTTTATGCGCTTAAAAGCATTTTCAGGCCAAATAAGCTGATTTCTGCCAATTGCAGCAAAATACCGAAGGGAAAGTGGGTTTGCCTTCATATTTGACCCAGAACAACTCAGTTCAGCATGGAAATATTATTGCAACAGCTTTTATTTAGCCAGAAATCAAGAGTGGAAGTTTTTTAGGCCGAATGAGCAAATATGCTTGTTTCTGCCAATTGCAGCAAAATACTGAAGGGAAAGTGGGTTTGCCTTCATATTTGACCCAGAACAACTCAGTTCAGCATGGAAATATCATTGCAACAGCTTTTATTTAGCCAGAAATCAAGAGTGGAAGTTTTTATGCGCTTAAAACCATTTTCAGGCCGAATGAGCTGATTTCTGCCAATTGTAGCAAAATACTGAAAGGAAAGTGGGTTTGCCTTCATATTTGACCCAGAACAACTCAGTTCAGCATGGAAATATTATTGCAACATCTTTTATTTAGCCAGAAATAAGGAGTTTAATTTTTTTGCGCTTAAACGCACTTTCAGGCCGAATGACCTGATTTCTGCCAATTGTAGCAAAATACGGAAAGGAAAGTGGGTTTGCCTTCATATTTGACCCAGAACAACTCAGTTCATAATTTAAATATCATGACAACAGCTTTTATTTAGCCAGAAATCAAGATTGTAAGTTTTTATGCGCTTAAAAGCATTTTCAGGCCGAATGAGCACATATGCTTGTTTCTGCCAATTGCAGCAAAATACTGAAAGGAAAGTCGGTTTGCCTTAATATTTGACCCAGAACAACTCAGTTCAGCATGGAAATATCATTGCAACATCTTTTATTTAGCCAGAAATAAGGAGTTTAAGTTTTTATGCGCCTAAAAGCATTTTCAGGCCAAATGAGCTGATTTCTGCCAATTGTAGCAAAATACGGAAAGGAAAGTGGGTTTGCCTTCATATTTGACGCATAACAACTCAGTTCAGCATGGAAATATCATTGCAACAGCTTTTATTTAGCCAGAAATCAAGACTGTAAATTTATATGCGCTTAAAAGCATTTTCTGGCCGAATGAGCAAATATGCTTGTTTCTGTCAATTGCAGCAAAATACTGAAGGTAAAGTGGGTTTGCCTTCATAATTGACCCAGAACAACTCAGTTCAGCATTGAAATATCATTGCAACAGCTTTTGTTTAGCCATAAAACAAGAGTGTAAGTTTTTATGCGCTTAAAAGCATTTTCAGGCCGAATGAGCTGATTTCTGCCAATTGTAGCAAAATACTGAAAGGAAAGTGGGTTTGCCTTCATATTTGACCCAGAACAACTCAGTTCAGCATGGAAATATTATTGCAACAGCTTTTATTTAGCCAGAAATGAAGATTGTAAGTTTTTATGCGCTTAAAAGCATTTTCAGGCCAAATGAGCTGATTTCTGCCAATTGCAGCAAAATACTGAAGGGAAAGTGGGTTTGCCTTCATATTTGACCCAGAACAACTCAATTCAGCATGGAAATATCATTGCAACAGCTTTTATTTAGCCAGCAATCAAGAGTGTAAGTTTTTATGCGCTTAAAAGCATTTTCAGGCCGAATGAGCTGATTTCTGCCAATTGAAGGAAAATACTGAAAGGAAAGTGGGTTTGCCTTCATATTTGAACCAGAACAACTCAATTCAGCATGGAAATGTAATTGCAACAGCTTTTTTTTTAGCCAGAAATCAAGAGTGGAAGATTTTTATGCGCTTAAAAGCATTTTCAGGCGAAATAAGCTGATTTCTGCCAATTGTAGCAAAATACTGAAAGGAAAGTGGGTTTGCCTTCATATTTGACCCAGAACAACTCAATTCAGCATGGAAATATCATTGCAACAGCTTTAATTTAGCCAGAAATCAAGAGTGTAAGTTTTTATGCGCTTAAAAGCATTTTTCGGCCGAATAAACAAATATGCTGGTTTCTGCCAATTGTCGCAAAATACTAAAGGGAAAGTGGGTTTACCTTCATATTTGACCCAGAAAAACTCAGTTCAGCATGGAAATATCATTGCAACATCTTTTATTTAGCCAGAAATAAGGAGTTTAATTTTTTTGCGCTTAAACGCACTTTCAGGCCGAATGACCTGATTTCTGCCAATTGTAGCAAAATACGGAAAGGAAAGTGGGTTTGCCTTCATATTTGACCCAGAACAACTCAGTTCATAATTTAAATATCATGACAACAGCTTTTATTTAGCCAGAAATCAAGATTGTAAGTTTTTATGCGCTTAAAAGCATTTTCAGGCCGAATGAGCACATATGCTTGTTTCTGCCAATTGCAGCAAAATACTGAAAGGAAAGTCGGTTTGCCTTAATATTTGACCCAGAACAACTCAGTTCAGCATGGAAATATCATTGCAACATCTTTTATTTAGCCAGAAATAAGGAGTTTAAGTTTTTATGCGCCTAAAAGCATTTTCAGGCCAAATGAGCTGATTTCTGCCAATTGTAGCAAAATACGGAAAGGAAAGTGGGTTTGCCTTCATATTTGACGCATAACAACTCAGTTCAGCATGGAAATATCATTGCAACAGCTTTTATTTAGCCAGAAATCAAGACTGTAAATTTATATGCGCTTAAAAGCATTTTCTGGCCGAATGAGCAAATATGCTTGTTTCTGTCAATTGCAGCAAAATACTGAAGGTAAAGTGGGTTTGCCTTCATAATTGACCCAGAACAACTCAGTTCAGCATTGAAATATCATTGCAACAGCTTTTGTTTAGCCATAAAACAAGAGTGTAAGTTTTTATGCGCTTAAAAGCATTTTCAGGCCGAATGAGCTGATTTCTGCCAATTGTAGCAAAATACTGAAAGGAAAGTGGGTTTGCCTTCATATTTGACCCAGAACAACTCAGTTCAGCATGGAAATATTATTGCAACAGCTTTTATTTAGCCAGAAATGAAGATTGTAAGTTTTTATGCGCTTAAAAGCATTTTCAGGCCAAATGAGCTGATTTCTGCCAATTGCAGCAAAATACTGAAGGGAAAGTGGGTTTGCCTTCATATTTGACCCAGAACAACTCAATTCAGCATGGAAATATCATTGCAACAGCTTTTATTTAGCCAGCAATCAAGAGTGTAAGTTTTTATGCGCTTAAAAGCATTTTCAGGCCGAATGAGCTGATTTCTGCCAATTGAAGGAAAATACTGAAAGGAAAGTGGGTTTGCCTTCATATTTGAACCAGAACAACTCAATTCAGCATGGAAATGTAATTGCAACAGCTTTTTTTTTAGCCAGAAATCAAGAGTGGAAGATTTTTATGCGCTTAAAAGCATTTTCAGGCGAAATAAGCTGATTTCTGCCAATTGTAGCAAAATACTGAAAGGAAAGTGGGTTTGCCTTCATATTTGACCCAGAACAACTCAATTCAGCATGGAAATATCATTGCAACAGCTTTAATTTAGCCAGAAATCAAGAGTGTAAGTTTTTATGCGCTTAAAAGCATTTTTCGGCCGAATAAACAAATATGCTGGTTTCTGCCAATTGTCGCAAAATACTAAAGGGAAAGTGGGTTTACCTTCATATTTGACCCAGAAAAACTCAGTTCAGCATGGAAATATCATTGCAACATCTTTTATTTAGCCAGAAATAAGGAGTTTAATTTTTTTGCGCTTAAACGCACTTTCAGGCCGAATGACCTGATTTCTGCCAATTGTAGCAAAATACGGAAAGGAAAGTGGGTTTGCCTTCATATTTGACCCAGAACAACTCAGTTCATAATTTAAATATCATGACAACAGCTTTTATTTAGCCAGAAATCAAGATTGTAAGTTTTTATGCGCTTAAAAGCATTTTCAGGCCGAATGAGCACATATGCTTGTTTCTGCCAATTGCAGCAAAATACTGAAAGGAAAGTCGGTTTGCCTTAATATTTGACCCAGAACAACTCAGTTCAGCATGGAAATATCATTGCAACATCTTTTATTTAGCCAGAAATAAGGAGTTTAAGTTTTTATGCGCCTAAAAGCATTTTCAGGCCAAATGAGCTGATTTCTGCCAATTGTAGCAAAATACGGAAAGGAAAGTGGGTTTGCCTTCATATTTGACGCATAACAACTCAGTTCAGCATGGAAATATCATTGCAACAGCTTTTATTTAGCCAGAAATCAAGACTGTAAATTTATATGCGCTTAAAAGCATTTTCTGGCCGAATGAGCAAATATGCTTGTTTCTGTCAATTGCAGCAAAATACTGAAGGTAAAGTGGGTTTGCCTTCATAATTGACCCAGAACAACTCAGTTCAGCATTGAAATATCATTGCAACAGCTTTTGTTTAGCCATAAAACAAGAGTGTAAGTTTTTATGCGCTTAAAAGCATTTTCAGGCCGAATGAGCTGATTTCTGCCAATTGTAGCAAAATACTGAAAGGAAAGTGGGTTTGCCTTCATATTTGACCCAGAACAACTCAGTTCAGCATGGAAATATTATTGCAACAGCTTTTATTTAGCCAGAAATGAAGATTGTAAGTTTTTATGCGCTTAAAAGCATTTTCAGGCCAAATGAGCTGATTTCTGCCAATTGCAGCAAAATACTGAAGGGAAAGTGGGTTTGCCTTCATATTTGACCCAGAACAACTCAATTCAGCATGGAAATATCATTGCAACAGCTTTTATTTAGCCAGCAATCAAGAGTGTAAGTTTTTATGCGCTTAAAAGCATTTTCAGGCCGAATGAGCTGATTTCTGCCAATTGAAGGAAAATACTGAAAGGAAAGTGGGTTTGCCTTCATATTTGAACCAGAACAACTCAATTCAGCATGGAAATGTAATTGCAACAGCTTTTTTTTTAGCCAGAAATCAAGAGTGGAAGATTTTTATGCGCTTAAAAGCATTTTCAGGCGAAATAAGCTGATTTCTGCCAATTGTAGCAAAATACTGAAAGGAAAGTGGGTTTGCCTTCATATTTGACCCAGAACAACTCAATTCAGCATGGAAATATCATTGCAACAGCTTTAATTTAGCCAGAAATCAAGAGTGTAAGTTTTTATGCGCTTAAAAGCATTTTTCGGCCGAATAAACAAATATGCTGGTTTCTGCCAATTGTCGCAAAATACTAAAGGGAAAGTGGGTTTACCTTCATATTTGACCCAGAAAAACTCAGTTCAGCATGGAAATATCATTGCAACATCTTTTATTTAGCCAGAAATAAGGAGTTTAAGCTTTTATGCGCTTAAACGTATTTTCAGGCCGAATGAGCTGATTTCTGCCAATTGTAGCAAAATACGGAAAGGAAAGTGGGTTTGCCTTCATATTTGACCCAGAACAACTCAGTTAAGCATTTAAATATCATTACAACAGCTTTTATTTAGCCAGAAATCAAGATTGTAAGTTTTTATGCGCTTAAAAGCATTTTTCGGCCGAATGAACAAATATGCTTGTTTCTGCCAATTGTCGCAAAATACTGAAGGGAAAGTGGGTTTGCCTTCATATTTGACCCAGAACAACTCAGTTCAGCATGAAAATATCATTGCAACAGCTTTTATTTAGTCAGAAATCAAGATTGTAAGTTTTTATGCGCTTAAAAGCAATTTCAGGCCGAATGAGCTGATTTCTGCCAATTGTAGCAAAATACTGACGAGAAAGTGGGTTTGCCTTCATATTTGACCCAGAACAACTCAGATCAGCATGGAAATATCATTGCAACATCTTTTATTTAGCCAGAAATAAGGAGTTTAAGTTTTTTTGCGCTTAAACGCATTTTCAGGCCGAATGAGCTGATTTCTGCCAATTGAAGGAAAATACTGAAAGGAAAGTGGGTTTGCCTTCATATTTGAACCAGAACAACTCAATTCAGCATGGAAATGTAATTGCAACAGCTTTTTTTTTTAGCCAGAAATCAAGAGTGGAAGTTTTTATGCGCTTAAAAGCATTTTCAGGCGAAATAAGCTGATTTCTGCCAATTGTAGCAAAATACTGAAAGGAAAGTGGGTTTGCCTTCATATTTGACGCATAACAACTCAGTTCAGCATGGAAATATCATTGCAACAGCTTTTATTTAGCCGGAAATCAAGACTGTAAATTTATATGCGCTTAAAAGCATTTTCTGGCCGAATGAGCAAATATGCTTGTTTCTGTCAATTGCAGCAAAATACTGAAGGTAAAGTGGGTTTGCCTTCATAATTGACCCAGAACAACTCAGTTCAGCATTGAAATATCATTGCAACAGCTTTTGTTTAGCCAGAAAACAAGAGTGTAAGTTTTTATGCGCTTAAAAGCATTTTCAGGCGAAATGAGCTGATTTCTGCCAATTGTAGCAAAATACTGAAAGGAAAGTGGGTTTGCCTTCATATTTGACCCAGAACAACTCAGTTCAGCATTGAGATATCATTGCAACAGCTTTAATTTAGCCAGAAATAAAGAGTGGAAGTTTTTCAGGCCGAATGAGCAAATATGCTTGTTTCTGCCAATTGCAGCAAAATACTGAAAGGAAAATGGGTTTGCCTTCATATTTGACCCAGAACAACTCAGTTCAGCATGGAAATATTATTGCAACAGCTTTTATTTAGCCAGAAATGAAGATTGTAAGTTTTTATGAGCTTAAAAGCATTTTCAGGCCAAATGAGCTGATTTCTGCCAATTGCAGCAAAATACTGAAGGGAAAGTGGGTTTGCCTTCATATTTGACCCAGAACAACTCAATTCAGCATGGAAATATCATTGCAACAGCTTTTATTTAGCCAGAAATCAAGAGTGGAAGTTTTTATGCGCTTAAAAGCATTTTCAGGCCAAATGAGCTGATTTCTGCCAATTGCAGCAAAATACTGAAGGGAAAGTGGGTTTGCCTTCATCTTTGACCCAGAACAACTCAGTTCAGCATTTAAATATTATTGCAAAAGCTTTTATTTAGCCAGAAATCAAGAGTGTAAGTTTTTATACGCTTAAAAGCATTTTCAGGCCGAATAAGCTGATTTCTGCCAATTGCAGCAAAATACTGAAGGGAAAGTGGGTTTGCCTTCATATTTGACCCAGAACAACTCAGTTCAGCATGGAAATATTATTGCAACAGCTTTTATTTAGCCAGAAATCAAGAGTGGAAGTTTTTTAGGCCGAATGAGCAAATATGCTTGTTTCTGCCAATTGCAGCAAAATACTGAAGGGAAAGTGGGTTTGCCTTCATATTTGACCCAGAACAACTCAGTTCAGCATGGAAATATCATTGCAACAGCTTTTATTTAGCCAGAAATCAAGAGTGGAAGTTTTTATGCGCTTAAAAGCATTTTCAGGCCGAATGAGCTGATTTCTGCCAATTGTAGCAAAATACTGAAAGGAAAGTGGGTTTGCCTTCATATTTGACCCAGAACAACTCAGTTCAGCATGGAAATATCATTGCAACAGCTTTTGTTTAGCCAGAAATCAAGAGTGGAAGTTTTTATGCGCTTAAAAGCATTTTCAGGCCAAATGAGCTGATTTCTGCCAATTGCAGCAAAATACTGAAGGGAAAGTGGGTTTTCCTTCATCTTTGACCCAGAACAACTCAGTTCAGCATTTAAATATTATTGCAAAAGCTTTTATTTAGCCAGAAATCAAGAGTGTAAGTTTTTATACGCTTAAAAGCATTTTCAGGCCGAATGAGCTGATTTATGCCAATTGTAGCAAAATACTGAAAGGAAAGTGGGCTTGCCTTCATATTTGACCCAGAACAACTCAGTTCAGCATGGAAATGTCATTGCAACATCTTTTATTTAGCCAGAAATAAGGAGTTTAAGTTTTTATGCGCTTAAAAGCATTTTCAGGCCAAATAAGCTGATTTCTGCCAATTGCAGCAAAATACTGAAGGGAAAGTGGGTTTGCCTTCATATTTGACCCAGAACAACTCAGTTCAGCATGGAAATATTATTGCAACAGCTTTTATTTAGCCAGAAATCAAGAGTGGAAGTTTTTTAGGCCGAATGAGCAAATATGCTTGTTTCTGCCAATTGCAGCAAAATACTGAAGGGAAAGTGGGTTTGCCTTAATATTTGACCCAGAACAACTCAGTTCAGCATGGAAATATCATTGCAACATCTTTTATTTAGCCAGAAATAAGGAGTTTAAGTTTTTATGCGCCTAAAAGCATTTTCAGGCCAAATGAGCTGATTTCTGCCAATTGTAGCAAAATACGGAAAGGAAAGTGGGTTTGCCTTCATATTTGACGCATAACAACTCAGTTCAGCATGGAAATATCATTGCAACAGCTTTTATTTAGCCAGAAATCAAGACTGTAAATTTATATGCGCTTAAAAGCATTTTCTGGCCGAATGAGCAAATATGCTTGTTTCTGTCAATTGCAGCAAAATACTGAAGGTAAAGTGGGTTTGCCTTCATAATTGACCCAGAACAACTCAGTTCAGCATTGAAATATCATTGCAACAGCTTTTGTTTAGCCATAAAACAAGAGTGTAAGTTTTTATGCGCTTAAAAGCATTTTCAGGCCGAATGAGCTGATTTCTGCCAATTGTAGCAAAATACTGAAAGGAAAGTGGGTTTGCCTTCATATTTGACCCAGAACAACTCAGTTCAGCATGGAAATATTATTGCAACAGCTTTTATTTAGCCAGAAATGAAGATTGTAAGTTTTTATGCGCTTAAAAGCATTTTCAGGCCAAATGAGCTGATTTCTGCCAATTGCAGCAAAATACTGAAGGGAAAGTGGGTTTGCCTTCATATTTGACCCAGAACAACTCAATTCAGCATGGAAATATCATTGCAACAGCTTTTATTTAGCCAGCAATCAAGAGTGTAAGTTTTTATGCGCTTAAAAGCATTTTCAGGCCGAATGAGCTGATTTCTGCCAATTGAAGGAAAATACTGAAAGGAAAGTGGGTTTGCCTTCATATTTGAACCAGAACAACTCAATTCAGCATGGAAATGTAATTGCAACAGCTTTTTTTTAGCCAGAAATCAAGAGTGGAAGATTTTTATGCGCTTAAAAGCATTTTCAGGCGAAATAAGCTGATTTCTGCCAATTGTAGCAAAATACTGAAAGGAAAGTGGGTTTGCCTTCATATTTGACCCAGAACAACTCAATTCAGCATGGAAATATCATTGCAACAGCTTTAATTTAGCCAGAAATCAAGATTGTAAGTTTTTATGCGCTTAAAAGCATTTTTCGGCCGAATAAACAAATATGCTGGTTTCTGCCAATTGTCGCAAAATACTAAAGGGAAAGTGGGTTTACCTTCATATTTGACCCAGAAAAACTCAGTTCAGCATGGAAATATCATTGCAACATCTTTTATTTAGCCAGAAATAAGGAGTTTAAGCTTTTATGCGCTTAAACGTATTTTCAGGCCGAATGAGCTGATTTCTGCCAATTGTAGCAAAATACGGAAAGGAAAGTGGGTTTGCCTTCATATTTGACCCAGAACAACTCAGTTAAGCATTTAAATATCATTACAACAGCTTTTATTTAGCCAGAAATCAAGATTGTAAGTTTTTATGCGCTTAAAAGCATTTTTCGGCCGAATGAACAAATATGCTTGTTTCTGCCAATTGTCGCAAAATACTGAAGGGAAAGTGGGTTTGCCTTCATATTTGACCCAGAACAACTCAGTTCAGCATGAAAATATCATTGCAACAGCTTTTATTTAGTCAGAAATCAAGATTGTAAGTTTTTATGCGCTTAAAAGCAATTTCAGGCCAAATAAGCTGATTTCTGCCAATTGCAGCAAAATACTGAAGGGAAAGTGGGTTTGCCTTCATATTTGACCCAGAACAACTCAGTTCAGCATGGAAATATTATTGCAACAGCTTTTATTTAGCCAGAAATCAAGAGTGGAAGTTTTTTAGGCCGAATGAGCAAATATGCTTGTTTCTGCCAATTGCAGCAAAATACTGAAGGGAAAGTGGGTTTGCCTTAATATTTGACCCAGAACAACTCAGTTCAGCATGGAAATATCATTGCAACATCTTTTATTTAGCCAGAAATAAGGAGTTTAAGTTTTTATGCGCCTAAAAGCATTTTCAGGCCAAATGAGCTGATTTCTGCCAATTGTAGCAAAATACGGAAAGGAAAGTGGGTTTGCCTTCATATTTGACGCATAACAACTCAGTTCAGCATGGAAATATCATTGCAACAGCTTTTATTTAGCCAGAAATCAAGACTGTAAATTTATATGCGCTTAAAAGCATTTTCTGGCCGAATGAGCAAATATGCTTGTTTCTGTCAATTGCAGCAAAATACTGAAGGTAAAGTGGGTTTGCCTTCATAATTGACCCAGAACAACTCAGTTCAGCATTGAAATATCATTGCAACAGCTTTTGTTTAGCCATAAAACAAGAGTGTAAGTTTTTATGCGCTTAAAAGCATTTTCAGGCCGAATGAGCTGATTTCTGCCAATTGTAGCAAAATACTGAAAGGAAAGTGGGTTTGCCTTCATATTTGACCCAGAACAACTCAGTTCAGCATGGAAATATTATTGCAACAGCTTTTATTTAGCCAGAAATGAAGATTGTAAGTTTTTATGCGCTTAAAAGCATTTTCAGGCCAAATGAGCTGATTTCTGCCAATTGCAGCAAAATACTGAAGGGAAAGTGGGTTTGCCTTCATATTTGACCCAGAACAACTCAATTCAGCATGGAAATATCATTGCAACAGCTTTTATTTAGCCAGCAATCAAGAGTGTAAGTTTTTATGCGCTTAAAAGCATTTTCAGGCCGAATGAGCTGATTTCTGCCAATTGAAGGAAAATACTGAAAGGAAAGTGGGTTTGCCTTCATATTTGAACCAGAACAACTCAATTCAGCATGGAAATGTAATTGCAACAGCTTTTTTTTAGCCAGAAATCAAGAGTGGAAGATTTTTATGCGCTTAAAAGCATTTTCAGGCGAAATAAGCTGATTTCTGCCAATTGTAGCAAAATACTGAAAGGAAAGTGGGTTTGCCTTCATATTTGACCCAGAACAACTCAATTCAGCATGGAAATATCATTGCAACAGCTTTAATTTAGCCAGAAATCAAGAGTGTAAGTTTTTATGCGCTTAAAAGCATTTTTCGGCCGAATAAACAAATATGCTGGTTTCTGCCAATTGTCGCAAAATACTAAAGGGAAAGTGGGTTTACCTTCATATTTGACCCAGAAAAACTCAGTTCAGCATGGAAATATCATTGCAACATCTTTTATTTAGCCAGAAATAAGGAGTTTAAGCTTTTATGCGCTTAAACGTATTTTCAGGCCGAATGAGCTGATTTCTGCCAATTGTAGCAAAATACGGAAAGGAAAGTGGGTTTGCCTTCATATTTGACCCAGAACAACTCAGTTAATCATTTAAATATCATTACAACAGCTTTTATTTAGCCAGAAATCAAGATTGTAAGTTTTTATGCGCTTAAAAGCATTTTTCGGCCGAATGAACAAATATGCTTGTTTCTGCCAATTGTCGCAAAATACTGAAGGGAAAGTGGGTTTGCCTTCATATTTGACCCAGAACAACTCAGTTCAGCATGAAAATATCATTGCAACAGCTTTTATTTAGTCAGAAATCAAGATTGTAAGTTTTTATGCGCTTAAAAGCAATTTCAGGCCGAATGAGCTGATTTCTGCCAATTGTAGCAAAATACTGACGAGAAAGTGGGTTTGCCTTCATATTTGACCCAGAACAACTCAGATCAGCATGGAAATATCATTGCAACATCTTTTATTTAGCCAGAAATAAGGAGTTTAAGTTTTTTTGCGCTTAAACGCATTTTCAGGCCGAATGAGCTGATTTCTGCCAATTGAAGGAAAATACTGAAAGGAAAGTGGGTTTGCCTTCATATTTGAACCAGAACAACTCAATTCAGCATGGAAATGTAATTGCAACAGCTTTTTTTTTTAGCCAGAAATCAAGAGTGGAAGTTTTTATGCGCTTAAAAGCATTTTCAGGCGAAATAAGCTGATTTCTGCCAATTGTAGCAAAATACTGAAAGGAAAGTGGGTTTGCCTTCATATTTGACGCATAACAACTCAGTTCAGCATGGAAATATCATTGCAACAGCTTTTATTTAGCCAGAAATCAAGACTGTAAATTTATATGCGCTTAAAAGCATTTTCTGGCCGAATGAGCAAATATGCTTGTTTCTGTCAATTGCAGCAAAATACTGAAGGTAAAGTGGGTTTGCCTTCATAATTGACCCAGAACAACTCAGTTCAGCATTGAAATATCATTGCAACAGCTTTTGTTTAGCCAGAAAACAAGAGTGTAAGTTTTTATGCGCTTAAAAGCATTTTCAGGCGAAATGAGCTGATTTCTGCCAATTGTAGCAAAATACTGAAAGGAAAGTGGGTTTGCCTTCATATTTGACCCAGAACAACTCAGTTCAGCATTGAGATATCATTGCAACAGCTTTAATTTAGCCAGAAATAAAGAGTGGAAGTTTTTCAGGCCGAATGAGCAAATATGCTTGTTTCTGCCAATTGCAGCAAAATACTGAAAGGAAAATGGGTTTGCCTTCATATTTGACCCAGAACAACTCAGTTCAGCATGGAAATATTATTGCAACAGCTTTTATTTAGCCAGAAATGAAGATTGTAAGTTTTTATGAGCTTAAAAGCATTTTCAGGCCAAATGAGCTGATTTCTGCCAATTGCAGCAAAATACTGAAGGGAAAGTGGGTTTGCCTTCATATTTGACCCAGAACAACTCAATTCAGCATGGAAATATCATTGCAACAGCTTTTATTTAGCCAGAAATCAAGAGTGTAAGTTTTTATACGCTTAAAAGCATTTTCAGGCCGAATGAGCTGATTTATGCCAATTGTAGCAAAATACTGAAAGGAAAGTGGGCTTGCCTTCATATTTGACCCAGAACAACTCAGTTCAGCATGGAAATGTCATTGCAACATCTTTTATTTAGCCAGAAATAAGGAGTTTAAGTTTTTATGCGCTTAAAAGCATTTTCAGGCCAAATAAGCTGATTTCTGCCAATTGCAGCAAAATACTGAAGGGAAAGTGGGTTTGCCTTCATATTTGACCCAGAACAACTCAGTTCAGCATGGAAATATTATTGCAACAGCTTTTATTTAGCCAGAAATCAAGAGTGGAAGTTTTTTAGGCCGAATGAGCAAATATGCTTGTTTCTGCCAATTGCAGCAAAATACTGAAGGGAAAGTGGGTTTGCCTTCATATTTGACCCAGAACAACTCAGTTCAGCATGGAAATATCATTGCAACAGCTTTTATTTAGCCAGAAATCAAGAGTGGAAGTTTTTATGCGCTTAAAAGCATTTTCAGGCCGAATGAGCTGATTTCTGCCAATTGTAGCAAAATACTGAAAGGAAAGTGGGTTTGCCTTCATATTTGACCCAGAACAACTCAGTTCAGCATTTAAATATTATTGCAAAAGCTTTTATTTAGCCAGAAATCAAGAGTGTAAGTTTTTATACGCTTAAAAGCATTTTCAGGCCGAATGAGCTGATTTATGCCAATTGTAGCAAAATACTGAAAGGAAAGTGGGCTTGCCTTCATATTTGACCCAGAACAACTCAGTTCAGCATGGAAATGTCATTGCAACATCTTTTATTTAGCCAGAAATAAGGAGTTTAAGTTTTTATGCGCTTAAAAGCATTTTCAGGCCAAATAAGCTGATTTCTGCCAATTGCAGCAAAATACTGAAGGGAAAGTGGGTTTGCCTTCATATTTGACCCAGAACAACTCAGTTCAGCATGGAAATATTATTGCAACAGCTTTTATTTAGCCAGAAATCAAGAGTGGAAGTTTTTTAGGCCGAATGAGCAAATATGCTTGTTTCTGCCAATTGCAGCAAAATACTGAAGGGAAAGTGGGTTTGCCTTCATATTTGACCCAGAACAACTCAGTTCAGCATGGAAATATCATTGCAACAGCTTTTATTTAGCCAGAAATCAAGAGTGGAAGTTTTTATGCGCTTAAAACCATTTTCAGGCCGAATGAGCTGATTTCTGCCAATTGTAGCAAAATACTGAAAGGAAAGTGGGTTTGCCTTCATATTTGACCTAGAACAACTCAGTTCAGCATGGAAATATCATTGCAACAGCTTTTATTTAGTCAGCAATCAAGAGTGTAAGTTTTTATGCGCTTAAAAGCATTTTTCGGCCGAATTAACAAATATGCTTGTTTCTGCCAATTGTCGCAAAATACTGAAGGGAAAGTGGGTTTGCCTTCATATTTGACCCAGAACAACTCAGTTCAGCATGAAAATATCATTGCAACAGCTTTTATTTAGTCAGAAATCAAGAGTGTAAGTTTTTATGCGCTTAAAAGCAATTTCAGGCCGAATGAGCTGATTTCTGCCAATTGTAGCAAAATACTGACGAGAAAGTGGGTTTGCCTTCATATTTGACCCAGAACAACTCAGATCAGCATGGAAATATCATTGTAACAGCTTTTATTTAGCCAGAAATCAAGACTGTAAATTTATATGCGCTTAAAAGCATTTTCTGGCCGAATGAGCAAATATGCTTGTTTCTGTCAATTGCAGCAAAATACTGAAGGTAAAGTGGGTTTGCCTTCATAATTGACCCAGAACAACTCAGTTCAGCATTGAAATATCATTGCAACAGCTTTTGTTTAGCCAGAAAACAAGAGTGTAAGTTTTTATGCGCTTAAAAGCATTTTCAGGCGAAATGAGCTGATTTCTGCCAATTGTAGCAAAATACTGAAAGGAAAGTGGGTTTGCCTTCATATTTGACCCAGAACAACTCAGTTCAGCATTGAGATATCATTGCAACAGCTTTAATTTAGCCAGAAATAAAGAGTGGAAGTTTTTCAGGCCGAATGAGCAAATATGCTTGTTTCTGCCAATTGCAGCAAAATACTGAAAGGAAAATGGGTTTGCCTTCATATTTGACCCAGAACAACTCAGTTCAGCATGGAAATATTATTGCAACAGCTTTTATTTAGCCAGAAATGAAGATTGTAAGTTTTTATGAGCTTAAAAGCATTTTCAGGCCAAATGAGCTGATTTCTGCCAATTGCAGCAAAATACTGAAGGGAAAGTGGGTTTGCCTTCATATTTGACCCAGAACAACTCAATTCAGCATGGAAATATCATTGCAACAGCTTTTATTTAGCCAGAAATCAAGAGTGGAAGTTTTTATGCGCTTAAAAGCATTTTCAGGCCAAATGAGCTGATTTCTGCCAATTGCAGCAAAATACTGAAGGGAAAGTGGGTTTGCCTTCATATTTGACCCAGAACAACTCAGTTCAGCATGGAAATATTATTGCAACAGCTTTTATTTAGCCAGAAATCAAGAGTGGAAGTTTTTTAGGCCGAATGAGCAAATATGCTTGTTTCTGCCAATTGCAGCAAAATACTGAAGGGAAAGTGGGTTTGCCTTCATATTTGACCCAGAACAACTCAGTTCAGCATGGAAATATCATTGCAACAGCTTTTATTTAGCCAGAAATCAAGAGTGGAAGTTTTTATGCGCTTAAAACCATTTTCAGGCCGAATGAGCTGATTTCTGCCAATTGTAGCAAAATACTGAAAGGAAAGTGGGTTTGCCTTCATATTTGACCCAGAACAACTCAGTTCAGCATGGAAATATCATTGCAACAGCTTTTATTTAGTCAGCAATCAAGAGTGTAAGTTTTTATGCGCTTAAAAGCATTTTTCGGCCGAATGAACAAATATGCTTGTTTCTGCCAATTGTCGCAAAATACTGAAGGGAAAGTGGGTTTGCCTTCATATTTGACCCAGAACAACTCAGTTCAGCATGAAAATATCATTGCAACAGCTTTTATTTAGTCAGAAATCAAGATTGTAAGTTTTTATGCGCTTAAAAGCAATTTCAGGCCGAATGAGCTGATTTCTGCCAATTGTAGCAAAATACTGACGAGAAAGTGGGTTTGCCTTCATATTTGACCCAGAACAACTCAGATCAGCATGGAAATATCATTGCAACATCTTTTATTTAGCCAGAAATAAGGAGTTTAAGTTTTTTTGCGCTTAAACGCATTTTCAGGCCGAATGAGCTGATTTCTGCCAATTGTAGCAAAATACGGAAAGGAAAGTGGGTTTGCCTTCATATTTGACCCAGAATAACTCAGTTCATAATTTAAATATCATTACAACAGCTTTTATTTAGCCAGAAATCAAGATTGTAAGTTTTTATGCGCTTAAAAGCATTTTCAGGCCGAATGAGCACATATGCTTGTTTCTGCCAATTGCAGCAAAATACTGAAAGAAAAGTCGGTTTGCCTTAATATTTGACCCAGAACAACTCAGTTCAGCATGGAAATATCATTGCAACATCTTTTATTTAGCCAGAAATAAGGAGTTTAAGTTTTTATGCGCCTAAAAGCATTTTCAGGCCAAATGAGCTGATTTCTGCCAATTGTAGCAAAATACGGAAAGGAACGTGGGTTTGCCTTCATATTTGACGCATAACAACTCAGTTCAGCATGGAAATATCATTGCAACAGCTTTTATTTAGCCAGAAATCAAGACTGTAAATTTATATGCGCTTAAAAGCATTTTCTGGCCGAATGAGCAAATATGCTTGTTTCTGTCAATTGCAGCAAAATACTGAAGGTAAAGTGGGTTTGCCTTCATATTTGACCCAGAACAACTCAGTTCAGCATTGAGATATCATTGCAACAGCTTTAATTTAGCCAGAAATAAAGAGTGGAAGTTTTTCAGGCCGAATGAGCAAATATGCTTGTTTCTGCCAATTGCAGCAAAATACTGAAAGGAAAATGGGTTTGCCTTCATATTTGACCCAGAACAACTCAGTTCAGCATGGAAATATTATTGCAACAGCTTTTATTTAGCCAGAAATGAAGATTGTAAGTTGTTATGCGCTTAAAAGCATTTTCAGGCCAAATGAGCTGATTTCTGCCAATTGCAGCAAAATACTGAAGGGAAAGTGGGTTTGCCTTCATATTTGACCCAGAACAACTCAATTCAGCATGGAAATATCATTGCAACAGCTTTTATTTAGCCAGAAATCAAGAGTGGAAGTTTTTATGCGCTTAAAAGCATTTTCAGGCCAAATGAGATGATTTCTGCCAATTGCAGCAAAATACTGAAGGGAAAGTGGGTTTGCCTTCATCTTTGACCCAGAACAACTCAGTTCAGCATTTAAATATTATTGCAAAAGCTTTTATTTAGCCAGAAATCAAGAGTGTAAGTTTTTATACGCTTAAAAGCATTTTCAGGCCGAATGAGCTGATTTATGCCAATTGTAGCAAAATACTGAAAGGAAAGTGGGCTTGCCTTCATATTTGACCCAGAACAACTCAGTTCAGCATGGAAATGTCATTGCAACATCTTTTATTTAGCCAGAAATAAGGAGTTTAAGTTTTTATGCGCTTAAAAGCATTTTCAGGCCAAATAAGCTGATTTCTGCCAATTGCAGCAAAATACCGAAGGGAAAGTGGGTTTGCCTTCATATTTGACCCAGAACAACTCAGTTCAGCATGGAAATATTATTGCAACAGCTTTTATTTAGCCAGAAATCAAGAGTGGAAGTTTTTTAGGCCGAATGAGCAAATATGCTTGTTTCTGCCAATTGCAGCAAAATACTGAAGGGAAAGTGGGTTTGCCTTCATATTTGACCCAGAACAACTCAGTTCAGCATGGAAATATCATTGCAACAGCTTTTATTTAGCCAGAAATCAAGAGTGGAAGTTTTTATGCGCTTAAAACCATTTTCAGGCCGAATGAGCTGATTTCTGCCAATTGTAGCAAAATACTGAAAGGAAAGTGGGTTTGCCTTCATATTTGACCCAGAACAACTCAGTTCAGCATGGAAATATCATTGCAACATCTTTTATTTAGCCAGAAATAAGGAGTTTAAGTTTTTTTGCGCTTAAAACCATTTTCAGGCCGAATGAGCTGATTTCTGCCAATTGTAGCAAAATACTGAAAGGAAAGTGGGTTTGCCTTCATATTTGACCCAGAACAACTCAGTTCAGCATGGAAATATTATTGCAACAGCTTTTATTTAGCCAGAAATCAAGAGTGGAAGTTTTTTAGGCCGAATGAACAAATATGCTTGTTTCTGCCAATTGCAGCAAAATACTGAAGGGAAAGTGGGTTTGCCTTCATATTTGACCCAGAACAACTCAGTTCAGCATGGAAATATCATTGCAACAGCTTTTATTTAGCCAGAAATCAAGAGTGGAAGTTTTTATGCGCTTAAAACCATTTTCAGGCCGAATGAGCTGATTTCTGCCAATTGTAGCAAAATACGGAAAGGAAAGTGGGTTTGCCTTCATATTTGACCCAGAACAACTCCGTTCATAATTTAAATATCATGACAACAGCTTTTATTTAGCCAGAAATCAAGATTGTAAGTTTTTATGCGCTTAAAAGCATTTTCAGGCCGAATGAGCACATATGCTTGTTTCTGCCAATTGCAGCAAAATACTGAAAGGAAAGTCGGTTTGCCTTAATATTTGACCCAGAACAACTCAGTTCAGCATGGAAATATCATTGCAACATCTTTTATTTAGCCAGAAATAAGGAGTTTAAGTTTTTATGCGCCTAAAAGCATTTTCAGGCCAAATGAGCTGATTTCTGCCAATTGTAGCAAAATACGGAAAGGAAAGTGGGTTTGCCTTCATATTTGACGCATAACAACTCAGTTCAGCATGGAAATATCATTGCAACAGCTTTTATTTAGCCAGAAATCAAGACTGTAAATTTATATGCGCTTAAAAGCATTTTCTGGCCGAATGAGCAAATATGCTTGTTTCTGTCAATTGCAGCAAAATACTGAAGGTAAAGTGGGTTTGCCTTCATAATTGACCCAGAACAACTCAGTTCAGCATTGAAATATCATTGCAACAGCTTTTGTTTAGCCATAGAACAAGAGTGTAAGTTTTTATGCGCTTAAAAGCATTTTCAGGCCGAATGAGCTGATTTCTGCCAATTGTAGCAAAATACTGAAAGGAAAGTGGGTTTGCCTTCATATTTGACCCAGAACAACTCAGTTCAGCATGGAAATATTATTGCAACAGCTTTTATTTAGCCAGCAATCAAGAGTGTAAGTTTTTATGCGCTTAAAAGCATTTTCAGGCCGAATGAGCTGATTTCTGCCAATTGAAGGAAAATACTGAAAGGAAAGTGGGTTTGCCTTCATATTTGAACCAGAACAACTCAATTCAGCATGGAAATGTAATTGCAACAGCTTTTTTTTTAGCCAGAAATCAAGAGTGGAAGATTTTTATGCGCTTAAAAGCATTTTCAGGCGAAATAAGCTGATTTCTGCCAATTGTAGCAAAATACTGAAAGGAAAGTGGGTTTGCCTTCATATTTGACCCAGAACAACTCAATTCAGCATGGAAATATCATTGCAACAGCTTTAATTTAGCCAGAAATCAAGAGTGTAAGTTTTTATGCGCTTAAAAGCATTTTTCGGCCGAATAAACAAATATGCTGGTTTCTGCCAATTGTCGCAAAATACTAAAGGGAAAGTGGGTTTACCTTCATATTTGACCCAGAAAAACTCAGTTCAGCATGGAAATATCATTGCAACATCTTTTATTTAGCCAGAAATAAGGAGTTTAAGCTTTTATGCGCTTAAACGTATTTTCAGGCCGAATGAGCTGATTTCTGCCAATTGTAGCAAAATACGGAAAGGAAAGTGGGTTTGCCTTCATATTTGACCCAGAACAACTCAGTTAAGCATTTAAATATCATTACAACAGCTTTTATTTAGCCAGAAATCAAGATTGTAAGTTTTTATGCGCTTAAAAGCATTTTTCGGCCGAATGAACAAATATGCTTGTTTCTGCCAATTGTCGCAAAATACTGAAGGGAAAGTGGGTTTGCCTTCATATTTGACCCAGAACAACTCAGTTCAGCATGAAAATATCATTGCAACAGCTTTTATTTAGTCAGAAATCAAGATTGTAAGTTTTTATGCGCTTAAAAGCAATTTCAGGCCGAATGAGCTGATTTCTGCCAATTGTAGCAAAATACTGACGAGAAAGTGGGTTTGCCTTCATATTTGACCCAGAACAACTCAGATCAGCATGGAAATATCATTGCAACATCTTTTATTTAGCCAGAAATAAGGAGTTTAAGTTTTTTTGCGCTTAAACGCATTTTCAGGCCGAATGAGCTGATTTCTGCCAATTGAAGGAAAATGCTGAAAGGAAAGTGGGTTTGCCTTCATATTTGAACCAGAACAACTCAATTCAGCATGGAAATGTAATTGCAACAGCTTTTTTTTTTAGCCAGAAATCAAGAGTGGAAGTTTTTATGCGCTTAAAAGCATTTTCAGGCGAAATAAGCTGATTTCTGCCAATTGTAGCAAAATACTGAAAGGAAAGTGGGTTTGCCTTCATATTTGACCCAGAACAACTCAGTTCAGCATTGAGATATCATTGCAACAGCTTTAATTTAGCCAGAAATAAAGAGTGGAAGTTTTTCAGGCCGAATGAGCAAATATGCTTGTTTCTGCCAATTGCAGCAAAATACTGAAAGGAAAATCGGTTTGCCTTCATATTTGACCCAGAACAACTCAGTTCAGCATGGAAATATTATTGCAACAGCTTTTATTTAGCCAGAAATGAAGATTGTAAGTTTTTATGCGCTTAAAAGCATTTTCAGGCCAAATGAGCTGATTTCTGCCAATTGCAGCAAAATACTGAAGGGAAAGTGGGTTTGCCTTCATATTTGACCCAGAACAACTCAATTCAGCATGGAAATATCATTGCAACAGCTTTTATTTAGCCAGAAATCAAGAGTGGAAGTTTTTATGCGCTTAAAAGCATTTTCAGGCCAAATGAGATGATTTCTGCCAATTGCAGCAAAATACTGAAGGGAAAGTGGGTTTGCCTTCATCTTTGACCCAGAACAACTCAGTTCAGCATTTAAATATTATTGCAAAAGCTTTTATTTAGCCAGAAGTCAAGAGTGTAAGTTTTTATACGCTTAAAAGCATTTTCAGGCCGAATGAGCTGATTTATGCCAATTGTAGCAAAATACTGAAAGGAAAGTGGGCTTGCCTTCATATTTGACCCAGAACAACTCAGTTCAGCATGGAAATGTCATTGCAACATCTTTTATTTAGCCAGAAATAAGGAGTTTAAGTTTTTATGCGCTTAAAAGCATTTTCAGGCCAAATAAGCTGATTTCTGCCAATTGCAGCAAAATACTGAAGGGAAAGTGGGTTTGCCTTCATATTTGACCCAGAACAACTCAGTTCAGCATGGAAATATTATTGCAACAGCTTTTATTTAGCCAGAAATCAAGAGTGGAAGTTTTTTAGGCCGAATGAGCAAATATGCTTGTTTCTGCCAATTGCAGCAAAATACTGAAGGGAAAGTGGGTTTGCCTTCATATTTGACCCAGAACAACTCAGTTCAGCATGGAAATATCATTGCAACAGCTTTTATTTAGCCAGAAATCAAGAGTGGAAGTTTTTATGCGCTTAAAAGCATTTTCAGGCCGAATGAGCTGATTTCTGCCAATTGTAGCAAAATACTGAAAGGAAAGTGGGTTTGCCTTCATATTTGACCCAGAACAACTCAGTTCAGCATGGAAATATCATTGCAACAGCTTTTGTTTAGTCAGCAATCAAGAGTGTAAGTTTTTATGCGCTTAAAAGCATTTTTCGGCCGAATGAACAAATATGCTTGTTTCTGCCAATTGTCGCAAAATACTGAAGGGAAAGTGGGTTTGCCTTCATATTTGACCCAGAACAACTCAGTTCAGCATGAAAATATCATTGCAACAGCTTTTATTTAGCCAGAAATGAAGATTGTAAGTTTTTATGCGCTTAAAAGCATTTTCAGGCCAAATGAGCTGATTTCTGCCAATTGCAGCAAAATACTGAAGGGAAAGTGGGTTTGCCTTCATATTTGACCCAGAACAACTCAATTCAGCATGGAAATATCATTGCAACAGCTTTTATTTAGCCAGCAATCAAGAGTGTAAGTTTTTATGCGCTTAAAAGCATTTTCAGGCCGAATGAGCTGATTTCTGCCAATTGAAGGAGAATACTGAAAGGAAAGTGGGTTTGCCTTCATATTTGAACCAGAACAACTCAATTCAGCATGGAAATGTAATTGCAACAGTTTTTTTTTTAGCCAGAAATCAAGAGTGGAAGATTTTTATGCGCTTAAAAGCATTTTCAGGCGAAATAAGCTGATTTCTGCCAATTGTAGCAAAATACTGAAAGGAAAGTGGGTTTGCCTTCATATTTGACCCAGAACAACTCAATTCAGCATGGAAATATCATTGCAACCGCTTTAATTTAGCCAGAAATCAAGAGTGTAAGTTTTTATGCGCTTAAAAGCATTTTTCGGCCGAATAAACAAATATGCTTGTTTCTACCAATTGTCGCAAAATACTAAAGGGAAAGTGGGTTTACCTTCATATTTGACCTAGAACAACTCAGTTCAGCATGGAAATATCATTGCAACAGCTTTTATTTAGCCAGAAATAAGGAGTTTAAGTTTTTATGCGCCTAAAAGCATTTTCAGGCCAAATGAGCTGATTTCTGCCAATTGTAGCAAAATACGGAAAGGAAAGTGGGTTTGCCTTCATATTTGACGCATAACAACTCAGTTCAGCATGGAAATATCATTGCAACAGCTTTTATTTAGCCAGAAATCAAGACTGTAAATTTATATGCGCTTAAAAGCATTTTCTGGCCGAATGAGCAAATATGCTTGTTTCTGTCAATTGCAGCAAAATACTGAAGGTAAAGTGGGTTTGCCTTCATAATTGACCCAGAACAACTCAGTTCAGCATTGAAATATCATTGCAACAGCTTTTGTTTAGCCAGAAAACAAGAGTGTAAGTTTTTATGCGCTTAAAAGCATTTTCAGGCCGATTGAGATGATTTCTGCCAATTGTAGCAAAATACTGAAAGGAAAGTGGGTTTGCCTTCATATTTGACCCAGAATAACTCAGTTCATAATTTAAATATCATTACAACAGCTTTTATTTAGCCAGAAATCAAGATTGTAAGTTTTTATGCGCTTAAAAGCATTTTCAGGCCGAATGAGCACATATGCTTGTTTCTGCCAATTGCAGCAAAATACTGAAAGGAAAGTCGGTTTGCCTTAATATTTGACCCAGAACAACTCAGTTCAGCATTGAGATATCATTGCAACAGCTTTAATTTAGCCAGAAATAAAGAGTGGAAGTTTTTCAGGCCGAATGAGCAAATATGCTTGTTTCTGCCAATTGCAGCAAAATACTGAAAGGAAAATGGGTTTGCCTTCATATTTGACCCAGAACAACTCAGTTCAGCATGGAAATATTATTGCAACAGCTTTTATTTAGCCAGAAATAAGGAGTTTAAGTTTTTATGCGCCTAAAAGCATTTTCAGGCCAAATGAGCTGATTTCTGCCAATTGCAGCAAAATACTGAAGGGAAAGTGGGTTTGCCTTCATATTTGACCCAGAACAACTCAATTCAGCATGGAAATATCATTGCAACAGCTTTTATTTAGCCAGAAATCAAGAGTGGAAGTTTTTATGCGCTTAAAAGCATTTTCAGGCCAAATGAGATGATTTCTGCCAATTGCAGCAAAATACTGAAGGGAAAGTGGGTTTGCCTTCATCTTTGACCCAGAACAACTCAGTTCAGCATTTAAATATTATTGCAAAAGCTTTTATTTAGCCAGAAATCAAGAGTGTAAGTTTTTATACGCTTAAAAGCATTTTCAGGCCGAATGAGCTGATTTATGCCAATTGTAGCAAAATACTGAAAGGAAAGTGGGCTTGCCTTCATATTTGACCCAGAACAACTCAGTTCAGCATGGAAATGTCATTGCAACATCTTTTATTTAGCCAGAAATAAGGAGTTTAAGTTTTTATGCGCTTAAAAGCATTTTCAGGCCAAATAAGCTGATTTCTGCCAATTGCAGCAAAATACCGAAGGGAAAGTGGGTTTGCCTTCATATTTGACCCAGAACAACTCAGTTCAGCATGGAAATATTATTGCAACAGCTTTTATTTAGCCAGAAATCAAGAGTGGAAGTTTTTTAGGCCGAATGAGCAAATATGCTTGTTTCTGCCAATTGCAGCAAAATACT
This sequence comes from Channa argus, assembly GCF_033026475.1. Taxonomy (NCBI): domain Eukaryota; kingdom Metazoa; phylum Chordata; class Actinopteri; order Anabantiformes; family Channidae; genus Channa; species Channa argus. The sequence goes on along the minus strand of NW_027125263.1, from coordinate 101,388 downwards.
GAAGGGAAAGTGGGTTTGCCTTCATATTTGACCCAGAACAACTCAGTTCAGCATGGAAATATCATTGCAACAGCTTTTATTTAGCCAGAAATCAAGAGTGGAAGTTTTTATGCGCTTAAAACCATTTTCAGGCCGAATGAGCTGATTTCTGCCAATTGTAGCAAAATACTGAAAGGAAAGTGGGTTTGCCTTCATATTTGACCCAGAACAACTCAGTTCAGCATGGAAATATCATTGCAACAGCTTTTGTTTAGTCAGCAATCAAGAGTGTAAGTTTTTATGCGCTTAAAAGCATTTTTCGGCCGAATGAACAAATATGCTTGTTTCTGCCAATTGTCGCAAAATACTGAAGGGAAAGTGGGTTTGCCTTAATATTTGACCCAGAACAACTCAGTTCAGCATGGAAATATCATTGCAACATCTTTTATTTAGCCAGAAATAAGGAGTTTAAGTTTTTTTGCGCTTAAACGCATTTTCAGGCCGAATGACCTGATTTCTGCCAATTGTAGCAAAATACGGAAAGGAAAGTGGGTTTGCCTTCATATTTGACCCAGAACAACTCAGTTCATAATTTAAATATCATGACAACAGCTTTTATTTAGCCAGAAATCAAGATTGTAAGTTTTTATGCGCTTAAAAGCATTTTCAGGCCGAATGAGCACATATGCTTGTTTCTGCCAATTGCAGCAAAATACTGAAAGGAAAGTCGGTTTGCCTTAATATTTGACCCAGAACAACTCAGTTCAGCATGGAAATATCATTGCAACATCTTTTATTTAGCCAGAAATAAGGAGTTTAAGTTTTTATGCGCCTAAAAGCATTTTCAGGCCAAATGAGCTGATTTCTGCCAATTGTAGCAAAATATGGAAAGGAAAGTGGGTTTGCCTTCATATTTGACGCATAACAACTCAGTTCAGCATGGAAATATCATTGCAATAGCTTTTATTTAGCCAGAAATCAAGACTGTAAATTTATATGCGCTTAAAAGCATTTTCTGGCCGAATGAGCAAATATGCTTGTTTCTGTCAATTGCAGCAAAATACTGAAGGTAAAGTGGGTTTGCCTTCATAATTGACCCAGAACAACTCAGTTCAGCATTGAAATATCATTGCAACAGCTTTTGTTTAGCCAGAAAACAAGAGTGTAAGTTTTTATGCGCTTAAAAGCATTTTCAGGCCGAATGAGCTGATTTCTGCCAATTGTAGCAAAATACTGAAAGGAAAGTGGGCTTGCCTTCATATTTGACCCAGAACAACTCAGTTCAGCATGGAAATGTCATTGCAACATCTTTTATTTAGCCAGAAATAAGGAGTTTAAGTTTTTATGCGCTTAAAAGCATTTTCAGGCCAAATAAGCTGATTTCTGCCAATTGCAGCAAAATACCGAAGGGAAAGTGGGTTTGCCTTCATATTTGACCCAGAACAACTCAGTTCAGCATGGAAATATTATTGCAACAGCTTTTATTTAGCCAGAAATCAAGAGTGGAAGTTTTTTAGGCCGAATGAGCAAATATGCTTGTTTCTGCCAATTGCAGCAAAATACTGAAGGGAAAGTGGGTTTGCCTTCATATTTGACCCAGAACAACTCAGTTCAGCATGGAAATATCATTGCAACAGCTTTTATTTAGCCAGAAATCAAGAGTGGAAGTTTTTATGCGCTTAAAACCATTTTCAGGCCGAATGAGCTGATTTCTGCCAATTGTAGCAAAATACTGAAGGGAAAGTGGGTTTACCTTCATATTTGACCCAGAAAAACTCAGTTCAGCATGGAAATATCATTGCAACGTCTTTTATTTAGCCAGAAATAAGGAGTATAAGTTTTTTTGCGCTTAAACGCATTTTCAGGCCGAATGAGCTGATTTCTGCCAATTGAAGGAAAATACTGAAAGGAAAGTGGGTTTGCCTTCATATTTGAACCAGAACAACTCAATTCAGCATGGAAATGTAATTGCAACAGCTTTTTTTTTAGCCAGAAATCAAGAGTGGAAGATTTTTATGCGCTTAAAAGCATTTTCAGGCGAAATAAGCTGATTTCTGCCAATTGTAGCAAAATACTGAAAGGAAAGTGGGTTTGCCTTCATATTTGACGCATAACAACTCAGTTCAGCATGGAAATATCATTGCAACAGCTTTTATTTAGCCAGAAATCAAGACTGTAAATTTATATGCGCTTAAAAGCATTTTCTGGCCGAATGAGCAAATATGCTTGTTTCTGTCAATTGCAGCAAAATACTGAAGGTAAAGTGGGTTTGCCTTCATAATTGACCCAGAACAACTCAGTTCAGCATTGAAATATCATTGCAACAGCTTTTGTTTAGCCAGAAAACAAGAGTGTAAGTTTTTATGCGCTTAAAAGCATTTTCAGGTCGAATGAGCTGATTTCTGCCAATTGTAGCAAAATACTGAAAGGAAAGTGGGTTTGCCTTCATATTTGACCCAGAACAACTCAGTTCAGCATTGAGATATCATTGCAACAGCTTTAATTTAGCCAGAAATAAAGAGTGGAAGTTTTTCAGGCCGAATGAGCAAATATGCTTGTTTCTGCCAATTGCAGCAAAATACTGAAAGGAAAATGGGTTTGCCTTCATATTTGACCCAGAACAACTCAGTTCAGCATGGAAATATTATTGCAACAGCTTTTATTTAGCCAGAAATGAAGATTGTAAGTTTTTATGCGCTTAAAAACATTTTCAGGCCAAATGAGCTGATTTCTGCCAATTGCAGCAAAATACTGAAGGGAAAGTGGGCTTGCCTTCATATGTGACCCAGAACAACTCAGTTCAGCATGGAAATATCATTGCAACAGCTTTTATTTAGCCAGAAATCAAGAGTGGAAGTTTTTATGCGCTTAAAAGGATTTTCAGGCCAAATGAGCTGATTTCTGCCAATTGCAGCAAAATACTGAAGGGAAAGTGGGTTTGCCTTCATCTTTGACCCAGAACAACTCAGTTCAGCATTTAAATATTATTGCAAAAGCTTTTATTTAGCCAGAAATCAAGAGTGTAAGTTTTTATACGCTTAAAAGCATTTTCAGGCCGAATGAGCTGATTTATGCCAATTGTAGCAAAATACTGAAAGGAAAGTGGGCTTGCCTTCATATTTGACCCAGAACAACTCAGTTCAGCATGGAAATGTCATTGCAACATCTTTTATTTAGCCAGAAATAAGGAGTTTAAGTTTTTATGCGCTTAAAAGCATTTTCAGGCCAAATAAGCTGATTTCTGCCAATTGCAGCAAAATACTGAAGGGAAAGTGGGTTTGCCTTCATATTTGACCCAGAACAACTCAGTTCAGCATGGAAATATTATTGCAACAGCTTTTATTTAGCCAGAAATCAAGAGTGGAAGTTTTTTAGGCCGAATGAGCAAATATGCTTGTTTCTGCCAATTGTCGCAAAATACTGAAGGGAAAGTGGGTTTGCCTTCATATTTGACCCAGAACAACTCAGTTCAGCATGAAAATATCATTGCAACAGCTTTTATTTAGCCAGAAATGAAGATTGTAAGTTTTTATGCGCTTAAAAGCATTTTCAGGCCAAATGAGCTGATTTCTGCCAATTGCAGCAAAATACTGAAGGGAAAGTGGGTTTGCCTTCATATTTGACCCAGAACAACTCAATTCAGCATGGAAATATCATTGCAACAGCTTTTATTTAGCCAGCAATCAAGAGTGTAAGTTTTTATGCGCTTAAAAGCATTTTCAGGCCGAATGAGCTGATTTCTGCCAATTGAAGGAGAATACTGAAAGGAAAGTGGGTTTGCCTTCATATTTGAACCAGAAAAACTCAATTCAGCATGGAAATGTAATTGCAACATTTTGTTTTTTTAGCCAGAAATCAAGAGTGGAAGATTTTTATGCGCTTAAAAGCGTTTTCAGGCGAAATAAGCTGATTTCTGCCAATTGTAGCAAAATACTGAAAGGAAATTGGGTTTGCCTTCATATTTGACCCAGAACAACTCAATTCAGCATGGAAATATCATTGCAACCGCTTTAATTTAGCCAGAAATCAAGAGTGTAAGTTTTTATGCGCTTAAAAGCATTTTTCGCCCGAATAAACAAATATGCTTGTTTCTACCAATTGTCGCAAAATACTAAAGGGAAAGTGGGTTTACCTTCATATTTGACCCAGAACAACTCAGTTCAGCATGGAAATATCATTGCAACAGCTTTTATTTAGCCAGAAATAAGGAGTTTAAGTTTTTATGCGCCTAAAAGCATTTTCAGGCCAAATGAGCTGATTTCTGCCAATTGTAGCAAAATACGGAAAGGAAAGTGGGTTTGCCTTCATATTTGACGCATAACAACTCAGTTCAGCATGGAAATATCATTGCAACAGCTTTTTTTTAGCCAGAAATCAAGACTGTAAATTTATATGCGGTTAAAAGCATTTTCTGGCCGAATGAGCAAATATGCTTGTTTCTGTCAATTGCAGCAAAATACTGAAGGTAAAGTGGGTTTGCCTTCATAATTGACCCAGAACAACTCAGTTCAGCATTGAAATATCATTGCAACAGCTTTTGTTTAGCCAGAAAACAAGAGTGTAAGTTTTTATGCGCTTAAAAGCATTTTCAGGCCGAATGAGATGATTTCTGCCAATTGTAGCAAAATACTGAAAGGAAAGTGGGTTTGCCTTCATATTTGACCCAGAATAACTCAGTTCATAATTTAAATATCATTACAACAGCTTTTATTTAGCCAGAAATCAAGATTGTAAGTTTTTATGCGCTTAAAAGCATTTTCAGGCCGAATGAGCACATATGCTTGTTTCTGCCAATTGCAGCAAAATACTGAAAGGAAAGTCGGTTTGCCTTAATATTTGACCCAGAACAACTCAGTTCAGCATGGAAATATCATTGCAACATCTTTTATTTAGCCAGAAATAAGGAGTTTAAGTTTTTATGCGCCTAAAAGCATTTTCAGGCCAAATGAGCTGATTTCTGCCAATTGTAGCAAAATACGGAAAGGAAAGTGGGTTTGCCTTCATATTTGACGCATAACAACTCAGTTCAGCATGGAAATATCATTGCAACAGCTTTAATTTAGCCAGAAATAAAGAGTGGAAGTTTTTCAGGCCGAATGAGCAAATATGCTTGTTTCTGCCAATTGCAGCAAAATACTGAAAGGAAAATGGGTTTGCCTTCATATTTGACCCAGAACAACTCAGTTCAGCATGGAAATATTATTGCAACAGCTTTTATTTAGCCAGAAATGAAGATTGTAAGTTTTTATGCGCTTAAAAGCATTTTCAGGCCAAATGAGCTGATTTCTGCCAATTGCAGCAAAATACTGAAGGGAAAGTGGGTTTGCCTTCATATTTGACCCAGAACAACTCAATTCAGCATGGAAATATCATTGCAACAGCTTTTATTTAGCCAGAAATCAAGAGTGGAAGTTTTTATGCGCTTAAAAGCATTTTCAGGCCAAATGAGCTGATTTCTGCCAATTGCAGCAAAATACTGAAGGGAAAGTGGGTTTGCCTTCATCTTTGACCCAGAACAACTCAGTTCAGCATTTAAATATTATTGCAAAAGCTTTTATTTAGCCAGAAATCAAGAGTGTAAGTTTTTATACGCTTAAAAGCATTTTCAGGCCGAATGAGCTGATTTATGCCAATTGTAGCAAAATACTGAAAGGAAAGTGGGCTTGCCTTCATATTTGACCCAGAACAACTCAGTTCAGCATGGAAATGTCATTGCAACATCTTTTATTTAGCCAGAAATAAGGAGTTTAAGTTTTTATGCGCTTAAAAGCATTTTCAGGCCAAATAAGCTGATTTCTGCCAATTGCAGCAAAATACTGAAGGGAAAGTGGGTTTGCCTTCATATTTGACCCAGAACAACTCAGTTCAGCATGGAAATATTATTGCAACAGCTTTTATTTAGCCAGAAATCAAGAGTGGAAGTTTTTTAGGCCGAATGAGCAAATATGCTTGTTTCTGCCAATTGCAGCAAAATACTGAAGGGAAAGTGGGTTTGCCTTCATATTTGACCCAGAACAACTCAGTTCAGCATGGAAATATCATTGCAACAGCTTTTATTTAGCCAGAAATCAAGAGTGGAAGTTTTTATGCGCTTAAAAGCATTTTCAGGCCGAATGAGCTGATTTCTGCCAATTGTAGCAAAATACTGACGAGAAAGTGGGTTTGCCTTCATATTTGACCCAGAACAACTCAGATCAGCATGGAAATATCATTGCAACATCTTTTATTTAGCCAGAAATAAGGAGTTTAAGTTTTTTTGCGCTTAAACGCATTTTCAGGCCGAATGAGCTGATTTCTGCCAATTGAAGGAAAATACTGAAAGGAAAGTGGGTTTGCCTTCATATTTGAACCAGAACAACTCAATTCAGCATGGAAATGTAATTGCAACAGCTTTTTTTTTTAGCCAGAAATCAAGAGTGGAAGTTTTTATGCGCTTAAAAGCATTTTCAGGCGAAATAAGCTGATTTCTGCCAATTGTAGCAAAATACTGAAAGGAAAGTGGGTTTGCCTTCATATTTGACGCATAACAACTCAGTTCAGCATGGAAATATCATTGCAACAGCTTTTATTTAGCCAGAAATCAAGATTGTAAATTTATATGCGCTTAAAAGCATTTTCTGGCCGAATGAGCAAATATGCTTGTTTCTGTCAATTGCAGCAAAATACTGAAGGTAAAGTGGGTTTGCCTTCATAATTGACCCAGAACAACTCAGTTCAGCATTGAAATATCATTGCAACAGCTTTTGTTTAGCCAGAAAACAAGAGTGTAAGTTTTTATGCGCTTAAAAGCATTTTCAGGCCGAATGAGCTGATTTCTGCCAATTGTAGCAAAATACTGAAAGGAAAGTGGGTTTGCCTTCATATTTGACCCAGAACAACTCAGTTCAGCATTGAGATATCATTGCAACAGCTTTAATTTAGCCAGAAATAAAGAGTGGAAGTTTTTCAGGCCGAATGAGCAAATATGCTTGTTTCTGCCAATTGCAGCAAAATACTGAAAGGAAAATGGGTTTGCCTTCATATTTGACCCAGAACAACTCAGTTCAGCATGGAAATATTATTGCAACAGCTTTTATTTAGCCAGAAATGAAGATTGTAAGTTTTTATGCGCTTAAAAGCATTTTCAGGCCAAATGAGCTGATTTCTGCCAATTGTAGCAAAATACTGAAAGGAAAGTGGGTTTGCCTTCATATTTGACCCAGAACAACTCAGTTCAGCATTGAGATATCATTGCAACAGCTTTAATTTAGCCAGAAATAAAGAGTGGAAGTTTTTCAGGCCGAATGAGCAAATATGCTTGTTTCTGCCAATTGCAGCAAAATACTGAAAGGAAAATGGGTTTGCCTTCATATTTGACCCAGAACAACTCAGTTCAGCATGGAAATATTATTGCAACAGCTTTTATTTAGCCAGAAATGAAGATTGTAAGTTTTTATGCGCTTAAAAGCATTTTCAGGCCAAATGAGCTGATTTCTGCCAATTGCAGCAAAATACTGAAGGGAAAGTGGGTTTGCCTTCATATTTGACCCAGAACAACTCAATTCAGCATGGAAATATCATTGCAACAGCTTTTATTTAGCCAGAAATCAAGAGTGGAAGTTTTTATGCGCTTAAAAGCATTTTCAGGCCAAATGAGATGATTTCTGCCAATTGCAGCAAAATACTGAAGGGAAAGTGGGTTTGCCTTCATCTTTGACCCAGAACAACTCAGTTCAGCATTTAAATATTATTGCAAAAGCTTTTATTTAGCCAGAAATCAAGATTGTAAGTTTTTATACGCTTAAAAGCATTTTCAGGCCGAATGAGCTGATTTATGCCAATTGTAGCAAAATACTGAAAGGAAAGTGGGCTTGCCTTCATATTTGACCCAGAACAACTCAGTTCAGCATGGAAATGTCATTGCAACATCTTTTATTTAGCCAGAAATAAGGAGTTTAAGTTTTTATACGCTTAAAAGCATTTTCAGGCCAAATAAGCTGATTTCTGCCAATTGCAGCAAAATACCGAAGGGAAAGTGGGTTTGCCTTCATATTTGACCCAGAACAACTCAGTTCAGCATGGAAATATCATTGCAACAGCTTTTATTTAGCCAGAAATCAAGAGTGGAAGTTTTTATGCGCTTAAAAGCATTTTCAGGCCGAATGAGCTGATTTCTGCCAATTGTAGCAAAATACTGACGAGAAAGTGGGTTTGCCTTCATATTTGACCCAGAACAACTCAGATCAGCATGGAAATATCATTGCAACATCTTTTATTTAGCCAGAAATAAGGAGTTTAAGTTTTTTTGCGCTTAAACGCATTTTCAGGCCGAATGAGCTGATTTCTGCCAATTGAAGGAAAATACTGAAAGGAAAGTGGGTTTGCCTTCATATTTGAACCAGAACAACTCAATTCAGCATGGAAATGTAATTGCAACAGCTTTTTTTTTTAGCCAGAAATCAAGAGTGGAAGTTTTTATGCGCTTAAAAGCATTTTCAGGCGAAATAAGCTGATTTCTGCCAATTGTAGCAAAATACTGAAAGGAAAGTGGGTTTGCCTTCATATTTGACGCATAACAACTCAGTTCAGCATGGAAATATCATTGCAACAGCTTTTATTTAGCCAGAAATCAAGATTGTAAATTTATATGCGCTTAAAAGCATTTTCTGGCCGAATGAGCAAATATGCTTGTTTCTGTCAATTGCAGCAAAATACTGAAGGTAAAGTGGGTTTGCCTTCATAATTGACCCAGAACAACTCAGTTCAGCATTGAAATATCATTGCAACAGCTTTTGTTTAGCCAGAAAACAAGAGTGTAAGTTTTTATGCGCTTAAAAGCATTTTCAGGCCGAATGAGCTGATTTCTGCCAATTGTAGCAAAATACTGAAAGGAAAGTGGGTTTGCCTTCATATTTGACCCAGAACAACTCAGTTCAGCATTGAGATATCATTGCAACAGCTTTAATTTAGCCAGAAATAAAGAGTGGAAGTTTTTCAGGCCGAATGAGCAAATATGCTTGTTTCTGCCAATTGCAGCAAAATACTGAAAGGAAAATGGGTTTGCCTTCATATTTGACCCAGAACAACTCAGTTCAGCATGGAAATATTATTGCAACAGCTTTTATTTAGCCAGAAATGAAGATTGTAAGTTTTTATGCGCTTAAAAGCATTTTCAGGCCAAATGAGCTGATTTCTGCCAATTGCAGCAAAATACTGAAGGGAAAGTGGGTTTGCCTTCATATTTGACCCAGAACAACTCAATTCAGCATGGAAATATCATTGCAACAGCTTTTATTTAGCCAGAAATCAAGAGTGGAAGTTTTTATGCGCTTAAAAGCATTTTCAGGCCAAATGAGATGATTTCTGCCAATTGCAGCAAAATACTGAAGGGAAAGTGGGTTTGCCTTCATCTTTGACCCAGAACAACTCAGTTCAGCATTTAAATATTATTGCAAAAGCTTTTATTTAGCCAGAAATCAAGATTGTAAGTTTTTATACGCTTAAAAGCATTTTCAGGCCGAATGAGCTGATTTATGCCAATTGTAGCAAAATACTGAAAGGAAAGTGGGCTTGCCTTCATATTTGACCCAGAACAACTCAGTTCAGCATGGAAATGTCATTGCAACATCTTTTATTTAGCCAGAAATAAGGAGTTTAAGTTTTTATACGCTTAAAAGCATTTTCAGGCCAAATAAGCTGATTTCTGCCAATTGCAGCAAAATACTGAAGGTAAAAGTGGATTTGCCTTCATATTTGACCCAGAACAACTCAGTTCAGCATGGAAATATTATTGCAACAGCTTTTATTTAGCCAGAAATCAAGAGTGGAAGTTTTTTAGGCCGAATGAGCAAATATGCTTGTTTCTGCCAATTGCAGCAAAATACTGAAGGGAAAGTGGGTTTGCCTTCATATTTGACCCAGAACAACTCAGTTCAGCATGGAAATATCATTGCAACAGCTTTTATTTAGCCAGAAATCAAGAGTGGAAGTTTTTATGCGCTTAAAACCATTTTCAGGCCGAATGAGCTGATTTCTGCCAATTGTAGCAAAATACTGAAAGGAAAGTGGGTTTGCCTTCATATTTGACCCAGAACAACTCAGTTCAGCATGGAAATATCATTGCAACAGCTTTTGTTTAGTCAGCAATCAAGAGTGTAAGTTTTTATGCGCTTAAAAGCATTTTTCGGCCGAATGAACAAATATGCTTGTTTCTGCCAATTGTCGCAAAATACTGAAGGGAAAGTGGGTTTGCCTTCATATTTGACCCAGAACAACTCAGTTCAGCATGAAAATATCATTGCAACAGCTTTTATTTAGCCAGAAATGAAGATTGTAAGTTTTTATGCGCTTAAAAGCATTTTCAGGCCAAATGAGCTGATTTCTGCCAATTGCAGCAAAATACTGAAGGGAAAGTGGGTTTGCCTTCATATTTGACCCAGAACAACTCAATTCAGCATGGAAATATCATTGCAACAGCTTTTATTTAGCCAGCAATCAAGAGTGTAAGTTTTTATGCGCTTAAAAGCATTTTCAGGCCGAATGAGCTGATTTCTGCCAATTGAAGGAGAATACTGAAAGGAAAGTGGGTTTGCCTTCATATTTGAACCAGAACAACTCAATTCAGCATGGAAATGTAATTGCAACAGTTTTTTTTTTAACCAGAAATCAAGAGTGGAAGATTTTTATGCGCTTAAAAGCATTTTCAGGCGAAATAAGCTGATTTCTGCCAATTGTAGCAAAATACTGAAAGGAAAGTGGGTTTGCCTTCATATTTGACCCAGAACAACTCAATTCAGCATGGAAATATCATTGCAACCGCTTTAATTTAGCCAGAAATCAAGAGTGTAAGTTTTTATGCGCTTAAAAGCATTTTTCGGCCGAATAAACAAATATGCTTGTTTCTACCAATTGTCGCAAAATACTAAAGGGAAAGTGGGTTTACCTTCATATTTGACCCAGAACAACTCAGTTCAGCATGGAAATATCATTGCAATAGCTTTTATTTAGCCAGAAATAAGGAGTTTAAGTTTTTATGCGCCTAAAAGCATTTTCAGGCCAAATGAGCTGATTTCTGCCAATTGTAGCAAAATACGGAAAGGAAAGTGGGTTTGCCTTCTTATTTGACGCATAACAACTCAGTTCAGCATGGAAATATCATTGCAACAGCTTTTATTTAGCCAGAAATCAAGACTGTAAATTTATATGCGCTTAAAAGCATTTTCTGGCCGAATGAGCAAATATGCTTGTTTCTGTCAATTGCAGCAAAATACTGAAGGTAAAGTGGGTTTGCCTTCATAATTGACCCAGAACAACTCAGTTCAGCATTGAAATATCATTGCAACAGCTTTTGTTTAGCCAGAAAACAAGAGTGTAAGTTTTTATGCGCTTAAAAGCATTTTCAGGCCGAATGAGATGATTTCTGCCAATTGTAGCAAAATACTGAAAGGAAAGTGGGTTTGCCTTCATATTTGACCCAGAATAACTCAGTTCATAATTTAAATATCATTACAACAGCTTTTATTTAGCCAGAAATCAAGATTGTAAGTTTTTATGCGCTTAAAAGCATTTTCAGGCCGAATGAGCACATATGCTTGTTTCTGCCAATTGCAGCAAAATACTGAAAGGAAAGTCGGTTTGCCTTAATATTTGACCCAGAACAACTCAGTTCAGCATTGAGATATCATTGCAACAGCTTTAATTTAGCCAGAAATAAAGAGTGGAAGTTTTTCAGGCCGAATGAGCAAATATGCTTGTTTCTGCCAATTGCAGCAAAATACTGAAAGGAAAATGGGTTTGCCTTCATATTTGACCCAGAACAACTCAGTTCAGCATGGAAATATTATTGCAACAGCTTTTATTTAGCCAGAAATGAAGATTGTAAGTTTTTATGCGCTTAAAAGCATTTTCAGGCCAAATGAGCTGATTTCTGCCAATTGCAGCAAAATACTGAAGGTAAAGTGGGTTTGCCTTCATATTTGACCCAGAACAACTCAATTCAGCATGGAAATATCATTGCAACAGCTTTTATTTAGCCAGAAATCAAGAGTGGAAGTTTTTATGCGCTTAAAAGCATTTTCAGGCCAAATGAGATGATTTCTGCCAATTGCAGCAAAATACTGAAGGGAAAGTGGGTTTGCCTTCATCTTTGACCCAGAACAACTCAGTTCAGCATTTAAATATTATTGCAAAAGCTTTTATTTAGCCAGAAATCAAGAGTGTAAGTTTTTATACGCTTAAAAGCATTTTCAGGCCGAATGAGCTGATTTATGCCAATTGTAGCAAAATACTGAAAGGAAAGTGGGCTTGCCTTCATATTTGACCCAGAACAACTCAGTTCAGCATGGAAATGTCATTGCAACATCTTTTATTTAGCCAGAAATAAGGAGTTTAAGTTTTTATGCGCTTAAAAGCATTTTCAGGCCAAATAAGCTGATTTCTGCCAATTGCAGCAAAATACCGAAGGGAAAATGGGTTTGCCTTCATATTTGACCCAGAACAACTCAGTTCAGCATGGAAATATTATTGCAACAGCTTTTATTTAGCCAGAAATCAAGAGTGGAAGTTTTTTAGGCCGAATGAGCAAATATGCTTGTTTCTGCCAATTGCAGCAAAATACTGAAGGGAAAGTGGGTTTGCCTTCATATTTGACCCAGAACAACTCAGTTCAGCATGGAAATATCATTGCAACAGCTTTTATTTAGCCAGAAATCAAGAGTGGAAGTTTTTATGCGCTTAAAACCATTTTCAGGCCGAATGAGCTGATTTCTGCCAATTGTAGCAAAATACTGAAAGGAAAGTGGGTTTGCCTTCATATTTGACCCAGAACAACTCAGTTCAGCATGGAAATATCATTGCAACAGCTTTTGTTTAGTCAGCAATCAAGAGTGTAAGTTTTTATGCGCTTAAAAGCATTTTTCGGCCGAATGAACAAATATGCTTGTTTCTGCCAATTGTCGCAAAATACTGAAGGGAAAGTGGGTTTGCCTTAATATTTGACCCAGAACAACTCAGTTCAGCATGGAAATATCATTGCAACATCTTTTATTTAGCCAGAAATAAGGAGTTTAAGTTTTTTTGCGCTTAAACGCATTTTCAGGCCGAATGACCTGATTTCTGCCAATTGTAGCAAAATACGGAAAGGAAAGTGGGTTTGCCTTCATATTTGACCCAGAACAACTCACTTCATAATTTAAATATCATGACAACAGCTTTTATTTAGCCAGAAATCAAGATTGTAAGTTTTTATGCGCTTAAAAGCATTTTCAGGCCGAATGAGCACATATGCTTGTTTCTGCCAATTGCAGCAAAATACTGAAAGGAAAGTCGGTTTGCCTTAATATTTGACCCAGAACAACTCAGTTCAGCATGGAAATATCATTGCAACATCTTTTATTTAGCCAGAAATAAGGAGTTTAAGTTTTTATGCGCCTAAAAGCATTTTCAGGCCAAATGAGCTGATTTCTGCCAATTGTAGCAAAATATGGAAAGGAAAGTGGGTTTGCCTTCATATTTGACGCATAACAACTCAGTTCAGCATGGAAATATCATTGCAATAGCTTTTATTTAGCCAGAAATCAAGACTGTAAATTTATATGCGCTTAAAAGCATTTTCTGGCCGAATGAGCAAATATGCTTGTTTCTGTCAATTGCAGCAAAATACTGAAGGTAAAGTGGGTTTGCCTTCATAATTGACCCAGAACAACTCAGTTCAGCATTGAAATATCATTGCAACAGCTTTTGTTTAGCCAGAAAACAAGAGTGTAAGTTTTTATGCGCTTAAAAGCATTTTCAGGCCGAATGAGCTGATTTCTGCCAATTGTAGCAAAATACTGAAAGGAAAGTGGGCTTGCCTTCATATTTGACCCAGAACAACTCAGTTCAGCATGGAAATGTCATTGCAACATCTTTTATTTAGCCAGAAATAAGGAGTTTAAGTTCTTATGCGCTTAAAAGCATTTTCAGGCCAAATAAGCTGATTTCTGCCAATTGCAGCAAAATACCGAAGGGAAAGTGGGTTTGCCTTCATATTTGACCCAGAACAACTCAGTTCAGCATGGAAATATTATTGCAACAGCTTTTATTTAGCCAGAAATCAAGAGTGGAAGTTTTTTAGGCCGAATGAGCAAATATGCTTGTTTCTGCCAATTGCAGCAAAATACTGAAGGGAAAGTGGGTTTGCCTTCATATTTGACCCAGAACAACTCAGTTCAGCATGGAAATATCATTGCAACAGCTTTTATTTAGCCAGAAATCAAGAGTGGAAGTTTTTATGCGCTTAAAACCATTTTCAGGCCGAATGAGCTGATTTCTGCCAATTGTAGCAAAATACGGAAAGGAAAGTGGGTTTGCCTTCATATTTGACCCAGAACAACTCAGTTCAGCATGGAAATATCATTGCAACAGCTTTTGTTTAGTCAGCAATCAAGAGTGTAAGTTTTTATGCGCTTAAAAGCATTTTTCGGCCGAATGAACAAATATGCTTGTTTCTGCCAATTGTCGCAAAATACTGAAGGGAAAGTGGGTTTGCCTTCATAATTGACCCAGAACAACTCAGTTCAGCATTGAAATATCATTGCAACAGCTTTTGTTTAGCCAGAAAACAAGAGTGTAAGTTTTTATGCGCTTAAAAGCATTTTCAGGCCGAATGAGCTGATTTCTGCCAATTGTAGCAAAATACTGAAAGGAAAGTGGGCTTGCCTTCATATTTGACCCAGAACAACTCAGTTCAGCATGGAAATGTCATTGCAACATCTTTTATTTAGCCAGAAATAAGGAGTTTAAGTTCTTATGCGCTTAAAAGCATTTTCAGGCCAAATAAGCTGATTTCTGCCAATTGCAGCAAAATACCGAAGGGAAAGTGGGTTTGCCTTCATATTTGACCCAGAACAACTCAGTTCAGCATGGAAATATTATTGCAACAGCTTTTATTTAGCCAGAAATCAAGAGTGGAAGTTTTTTAGGCCGAATGAGCAAATATGCTTGTTTCTGCCAATTGCAGCAAAATACTGAAGGGAAAGTGGGTTTGCCTTCATATTTGACCCAGAACAACTCAGTTCAGCATGGAAATATCATTGCAACAGCTTTTATTTAGCCAGAAATCAAGAGTGGAAGTTTTTATGCGCTTAAAACCATTTTCAGGCCGAATGAGCTGATTTCTGCCAATTGTAGCAAAATACGGAAAGGAAAGTGGGTTTGCCTTCATATTTGACCCAGAACAACTCAGTTCAGCATGGAAATATCATTGCAACAGCTTTTGTTTAGTCAGCAATCAAGAGTGTAAGTTTTTATGCGCTTAAAAGCATTTTTCGGCCGAATGAACAAATATGCTTGTTTCTGCCAATTGTCGCAAAATACTGAAGGGAAAGTGGGTTTGCCTTAATATTTGACCCAGAACAACTCAGTTCAGCATGGAAATATCATTGCAACATCTTTTATTTAGCCAGAAATAAGGAGTTTAAGTTTTTTTGCGCTTAAACGCATTTTCAGGCCGAATGACCTGATTTCTGCCAATTGTAGCAAAATACGGAAAGGAAAGTGGGTTTGCCTTCATATTTGACCCAGAACAACTCAGTTCATAATTTAAATATCATGACAACAGCTTTTATTTAGCCAGAAATCAAGATTGTAAGTTTTTATGCGCTTAAAAGCATTTTCAGGCCGAATGAGCACATATGCTTGTTTCTGCCAATTGCAGCAAAATACTGAAAGGAAAGTCGGTTTGCCTTAATATTTGACCCAGAACAACTCAGTTCAGCATGGAAATATCATTGCAACATCTTTTATTTAGCCAGAAATAAGGAGTTTAAGTTTTTATGCGCCTAAAAGCATTTTCAGGCCAAATGAGCTGATTTCTGCCAATTGTAGCAAAATATGGAAAGGAAAGTGGGTTTGCCTTCATATTTGACGCATAACAACTCAGTTCAGCATGGAAATATCATTGCAATAGCTTTTATTTAGCCAGAAATCAAGACTGTAAATTTATATGCGCTTAAAAGCATTTTCTGGCCGAATGAGCAAATATGCTTGTTTCTGTCAATTGCAGCAAAATACTGAAGGTAAAGTGGGTTTGCCTTCATAATTGACCCAGAACAACTCAGTTCAGCATTGAAATATCATTGCAACAGCTTTTGTTTAGCCAGAAAACAAGAGTGTAAGTTTTTATGCGCTTAAAAGCATTTTCAGGCCGAATGAGCTGATTTCTGCCAATTGTAGCAAAATACTGAAAGGAAAGTGGGTTTGCCTTCATATTTGACCCAGAACAACTCAGTTCAGCATGGAAATATTATTGCAACAGCTTTTATTTAGCCAGAAATGAAGATTGTAAGTTTTTATGCGCTTAAAAGCATTTTCAGGCCAAATGAGCTGATTTCTGCCAATTGCAGCAAAATACTGAAGGGAAAGTGGGTTTGCCTTCATATTTGACCCAGAACAACTCAATTCAGCATGGAAATATCATTGCAACAGCTTTTATTTAGCCAGCAATCAAGAGTGTAAGTTTTTATGCGCTTAAAAGCATTTTCAGGCCGAATGAGCTGATTTCTGCCAATTGAAGGAAAATACTGAAAGGAAAGTGGGTTTGCCTTCATATTTGAACCAGAACAACTCAATTCAGCATGGAAATGTAATTGCAACAGCTTTTTTTTTAGCCAGAAATCAAGAGTGGAAGATTTTTATGCGCTTAAAAGCATTTTCAGGCGAAATAAGCTGATTTCTGCCAATTGTAGCAAAATACTGAAAGGAAAGTGGGTTTGCCTTCATATTTGACGCATAACAACTCAGTTCAGCATGGAAATATCATTGCAACAGCTTTTATTTAGCCAGAAATCAAGACTGTAAATTTATATGCGCTTAAAAGCATTTTCTGGCCGAATGAGCAAATATGCTTGTTTCTGTCAATTGCAGCAAAATACTGAAGGTAAAGTGGGTTTGCCTTTATAATTGACCCAGAACAACTCAGTTCAGCATTGAAATATCATTGCAACAGCTTTTGTTTAGCCAGAAAACAAGAGTGTAAGTTTTTATGCGCTTAAAAGCATTTTCAGGCCGAATGATCTGATTTCTGCCAATTGTAGCAAAATACTGAAAGGAAAGTGGGTTTGCCTTCATATTTGACCCAGAACAACTCAGTTCAGCATTGAGATATCATTGCAACAGCTTTAATTTAGCCAGAAATAAAGAGTGGAAGTTTTTCAGGCCGAATGAGCAAATATGCTTGTTTCTGCCAATTGCAGCAAAATACTGAAAGGAAAATGGGTTTGCCTTCATATTTGACCCAGAACAACTCAGTTCAGCATGGAAATATTATTGCAACAGCTTTTATTTAGCCAGAAATGAAGATTGTAAGTTTTTATGCGCTTAAAAGCATTTTCAGGCCAAATGAGCTGATTTCTGCCAATTGCAGCAAAATACTGAAGGGAAAGTGGGTTTGCCTTCATATTTGACCCAGAACAACTCAATTCAGCATGGAAATATCATTGCAACATCTTTTATTTAGCCAGAAATCAAGAGTGGAAGTTTTTATGCGCTTAAAAGGATTTTCAGGCCAAATGAGCTGATTTCTGCCAATTGCAGCAAAATACTGAAGGGAAAGTGGGTTTGCCTTCATCTTTGACCCAGAACAACTCAGTTCAGCATTTAAATATTATTGCAAAAGCTTTTATTTAGCCAGAAATCAAGAGTGTAAGTTTTTATACGCTTAAAAGCATTTTCAGGCCGAATGAGCTGATTTATGCCAATTGTAGCAAAATACTGAAAGGAAAGTGGGCTTGCCTTCATATTTGACCCAGAACAACTCAGTTCAGCATGGAAATGTCATTGCAACATCTTTTATTTAGCCAGAAATAAGGAGTTTAAGTTTTTATGCGCTTAAAAGCATTTTCAGGCCAAATAAGCTGATTTCTGCCAATTGCAGCAAAATACTGAAGGGAAAGTGGGTTTGCCTTCATATTTGACCCAGAACAACTCAGTTCAGCATGGAAATATCATTGCAACAGCTTTTATTTAGCCAGAAATCAAGAGTGGAAGTTTTTATGCGCTTAAAACCATTTTCAGGCCGAATGAGCTGATTTCTGCCAATTGTAGCAAAATACTGAAAGGAAAGTGGGTTTGCCTTCATATTTGACCCAGAACAACTCAGTTCAGCATGGAAATATCATTGCAACAGCTTTTGTTTAGTCAGCAATCAAGAGTGTAAGTTTTTATGCGCTTAAAAGCATTTTTCGGCCGAATGAACAAATATGCTTGTTTCTGCCAATTGTCGCAAAATACTGAAGGGAAAGTGGGTTTGCCTTCATATTTGACCCAGAACAACTCAGTTCAGCATGAAAATATCATTGCAACAGCTTTTATTTAGCCAGAAATGAAGATTGTAAGTTTTTATGCGCTTAAAAGCATTTTCAGGCCAAATGAGCTGATTTCTGCCAATTGCAGCAAAATACTGAAGGGAAAGTGGGTTTGCCTTCATATTTGACCCAGAACAACTCAATTCAGCATGGAAATATCATTGCAACAGCTTTTATTTAGCCAGCAATCAAGAGTGTAAGTTTTTATGCGCTTAAAAGCATTTTCAGGCCGAATGAGCTGATTTCTGCCAATTGAAGGAGAATACTGAAAGGAAAGTGGGTTTGCCTTCATATTTGAACCAGAAAAACTCAATTCAGCATGGAAATGTAATTGCAACATTTTGTTTTTTTAGCCAGAAATCAAGAGTGGAAGATTTTTATGCGCTTAAAAGCGTTTTCAGGCGAAATAAGCTGATTTCTGCCAATTGTAGCAAAATACTGAAAGGAAATTGGGTTTGCCTTCATATTTGACCCAGAACAACTCAATTCAGCATGGAAATATCATTGCAACCGCTTTAATTTAGCCAGAAATCAAGAGTGTAAGTTTTTATGCGCTTAAAAGCATTTTTCGCCCGAATAAACAAATATGCTTGTTTCTACCAATTGTCGCAAAATACTAAAGGGAAAGTGGGTTTACCTTCATATTTGACCCAGAACAACTCAGTTCAGCATGGAAATATCATTGCAACAGCTTTTATTTAGCCAGAAATAAGGAGTTTAAGTTTTTATGCGCCTAAAAGCATTTTCAGGCCAAATGAGCTGATTTCTGCCAATTGTAGCAAAATACGGAAAGGAAAGTGGGTTTGCCTTCATATTTGACGCATAACAACTCAGTTCAGCATGGAAATATCATTGCAACAGCTTTTATTTAGCCAGAAATCAAGACTGTAAATTTATATGCGGTTAAAAGCATTTTCTGGCCGAATGAGCAAATATGCTTGTTTCTGTCAATTGCAGCAAAATACTGAAGGTAAAGTGGGTTTGCCTTCATAATTGACCCAGAACAACTCAGTTCAGCATTGAAATATCATTGCAACAGCTTTTGTTTAGCCAGAAAACAAGAGTGTAAGTTTTTATGCGCTTAAAAGCATTTTCAGGCCGAATGAGATGATTTCTGCCAATTGTAGCAAAATACTGAAAGGAAAGTGGGTTTGCCTTCATATTTGACCCAGAATAACTCAGTTCATAATTTAAATATCATTACAACAGCTTTTATTTAGCCAGAAATCAAGATTGTAAGTTTTTATGCGCTTAAAAGCATTTTCAGGCCGAATGAGCACATATGCTTGTTTCTGCCAATTGCAGCAAAATACTGAAAGGAAAGTCGGTTTGCCTTAATATTTGACCCAGAACAACTCAGTTCAGCATGGAAATATCATTGCAACATCTTTTATTTAGCCAGAAATAAGGAGTTTAAGTTTTTATGCGCCTAAAAGCATTTTCAGGCCAAATGAGCTGATTTCTGCCAATTGTAGCAAAATACGGAAAGGAAAGTGGGTTTGCCTTCATATTTGACGCATAACAACTCAGTTCAGCATGGAAATATCATTGCAACAGCTTTAATTTAGCCAGAAATAAAGAGTGGAAGTTTTTCAGGCCGAATGAGCAAATATGCTTGTTTCTGCCAATTGCAGCAAAATACTGAAAGGAAAATGGGTTTGCCTTCATATTTGACCCAGAACAACTCAGTTCAGCATGGAAATATTATTGCAACAGCTTTTATTTAGCCAGAAATGAAGATTGTAAGTTTTTATGCGCTTAAAAGCATTTTCAGGCCAAATGAGCTGATTTCTGCCAATTGCAGCAAAATACTGAAGGGAAAGTGGGTTTGCCTTCATATTTGACCCAGAACAACTCAATTCAGCATGGAAATATCATTGCAACAGCTTTTATTTAGCCAGAAATCAAGAGTGGAAGTTTTTATGCGCTTAAAAGCATTTTCAGGCCAAATGAGCTGATTTCTGCCAATTGCAGCAAAATACTGAAGGGAAAGTGGGTTTGCCTTCATCTTTGACCCAGAACAACTCAGTTCAGCATTTAAATATTATTGCAAAAGCTTTTATTTAGCCAGAAATCAAGAGTGTAAGTTTTTATACGCTTAAAAGCATTTTCAGGCCGAATGAGCTGATTTATGCCAATTGTAGCAAAATACTGAAAGGAAAGTGGGCTTGCCTTCATATTTGACCCAGAACAACTCAGTTCAGCATGGAAATGTCATTGCAACATCTTTTATTTAGCCAGAAATAAGGAGTTTAAGTTTTTATGCGCTTAAAAGCATTTTCAGGCCAAATAAGCTGATTTCTGCCAATTGCAGCAAAATACTGAAGGGAAAGTGGGTTTGCCTTCATATTTGACCCAGAACAACTCAGTTCAGCATGGAAATATTATTGCAACAGCTTTTATTTAGCCAGAAATCAAGAGTGGAAGTTTTTTAGGCCGAATGAGCAAATATGCTTGTTTCTGCCAATTGCAGCAAAATACTGAAGGGAAAGTGGGTTTGCCTTCATATTTGACCCAGAACAACTCAGTTCAGCATGGAAATATCATTGCAACAGCTTTTATTTAGCCAGAAATCAAGAGTGGAAGTTTTTATGCGCTTAAAAGCATTTTCAGGCCGAATGAGCTGATTTCTGCCAATTGTAGCAAAATACTGACGAGAAAGTGGGTTTGCCTTCATATTTGACCCAGAACAACTCAGATCAGCATGGAAATATCATTGCAACATCTTTTATTTAGCCAGAAATAAGGAGTTTAAGTTTTTTTGCGCTTAAACGCATTTTCAGGCCGAATGAGCTGATTTCTGCCAATTGAAGGAAAATACTGAAAGGAAAGTGGGTTTGCCTTCATATTTGAACCAGAACAACTCAATTCAGCATGGAAATGTAATTGCAACAGCTTTTTTTTTTAGCCAGAAATCAAGAGTGGAAGTTTTTATGCGCTTAAAAGCATTTTCAGGCGAAATAAGCTGATTTCTGCCAATTGTAGCAAAATACTGAAAGGAAAGTGGGTTTGCCTTCATATTTGAACCAGAACAACTCAATTCAGCATGGAAATGTAATTGCAACAGCTTTTTTTTTTAGCCAGAAATCAAGATTGTAAGTTTTTATGCGCTTAAAAGCATTTTCAGGCCGAATGAGCACATATGCTTGTTTCTGCCAATTGCAGCAAAATACTGAAAGGAAAGTCGGTTTGCCTTAATATTTGACCCAGAACAACTCAGTTCAGCATGGAAATATCATTGCAACATCTTTTATTTAGCCAGAAATAAGGAGTTTAAGTTTTTATGCGCCTAAAAGCATTTTCAGGCCAAATGAGCTGATTTCTGCCAATTGTAGCAAAATACGGAAAGGAAAGTGGGTTTGCCTTCATATTTGACGCATAACAACTCAGTTCAGCATGGAAATATCATTGCAACAGCTTTAATTTAGCCAGAAATAAAGAGTGGAAGTTTTTCAGGCCGAATGAGCAAATATGCTTGTTTCTGCCAATTGCAGCAAAATACTGAAAGGAAAATGGGTTTGCCTTCATATTTGACCCAGAACAACTCAGTTCAGCATGGAAATATTATTGCAACAGCTTTTATTTAGCCAGAAATGAAGATTGTAAGTTTTTATGCGCTTAAAAGCATTTTCAGGCCAAATGAGCTGATTTCTGCCAATTGCAGCAAAATACTGAAGGGAAAGTGGGTTTGCCTTCATCTTTGACCCAGAACAACTCAGTTCAGCATTTAAATATTATTGCAAAAGCTTTTATTTAGCCAGAAATCAAGAGTGTAAGTTTTTATACGCTTAAAAGCATTTTCAGGCCGAATGAGCTGATTTATGCCAATTGTAGCAAAATACTGAAAGGAAAGTGGGCTTGCCTTCATATTTGACCCAGAACAACTCAGTTCAGCATGGAAATGTCATTGCAACATCTTTTATTTAGCCAGAAATAAGGAGTTTAAGTTTTTATGCGCTTAAAAGCATTTTCAGGCCAAATAAGCTGATTTCTGCCAATTGCAGCAAAATACTGAAGGGAAAGTGGGTTTGCCTTCATATTTGACCCAGAACAACTCAGTTCAGCATGGAAATATTATTGCAACAGCTTTTATTTAGCCAGAAATCAAGAGTGGAAGTTTTTTAGGCCGAATGAGCAAATATGCTTGTTTCTGCCAATTGCAGCAAAATACTGAAGGGAAAGTGGGTTTGCCTTCATATTTGACCCAGAACAACTCAGTTCAGCATGGAAATATCATTGCAACAGCTTTTATTTAGCCAGAAATCAAGAGTGGAAGTTTTTATGCGCTTAAAAGCATTTTCAGGCCGAATGAGCTGATTTCTGCCAATTGTAGCAAAATACTGACGAGAAAGTGGGTTTGCCTTCATATTTGACCCAGAACAACTCAGATCAGCATGGAAATATCATTGCAACATCTTTTATTTAGCCAGAAATAAGGAGTTTAAGTTTTTTTGCGCTTAAACGCATTTTCAGGCCGAATGAGCTGATTTCTGCCAATTGAAGGAAAATACTGAAAGGAAAGTGGGTTTGCCTTCATATTTGAACCAGAACAACTCAATTCAGCATGGAAATGTAATTGCAACAGCTTTTTTTTTTAGCCAGAAATCAAGAGTGGAAGTTTTTATGCGCTTAAAAGCATTTTCAGGCGAAATAAGCTGATTTCTGCCAATTGTAGCAAAATACTGAAAGGAAAGTGGGTTTGCCTTCATATTTGACGCATAACAACTCAGTTCAGCATGGAAATATCATTGCAACAGCTTTTATTTAGCCAGAAATCAAGATTGTAAATTTATATGCGCTTAAAAGCATTTTCTGGCCGAATGAGCAAATATGCTTGTTTCTGTCAATTGCAGCAAAATACTGAAGGTAAAGTGGGTTTGCCTTCATAATTGACCCAGAACAACTCAGTTCAGCATTGAAATATCATTGCAACAGCTTTTGTTTAGCCAGAAAACAAGAGTGTAAGTTTTTATGCGCTTAAAAGCATTTTCAGGCCGAATGAGCTGATTTCTGCCAATTGTAGCAAAATACTGAAAGGAAAGTGGGTTTGCCTTCATATTTGACCCAGAACAACTCAGTTCAGCATTGAGATATCATTGCAACAGCTTTAATTTAGCCAGAAATAAAGAGTGGAAGTTTTTCAGGCCGAATGAGCAAATATGCTTGTTTCTGCCAATTGCAGCAAAATACTGAAAGGAAAATGGGTTTGCCTTCATATTTGACCCAGAACAACTCAGTTCAGCATGGAAATATTATTGCAACAGCTTTTATTTAGCCAGAAATGAAGATTGTAAGTTTTTATGCGCTTAAAAGCATTTTCAGGCCAAATGAGCTGATTTCTGCCAATTGCAGCAAAATACTGAAGGGAAAGTGGGTTTGCCTTCATATTTGACCCAGAACAACTCAATTCAGCATGGAAATATCATTGCAACAGCTTTTATTTAGCCAGAAATCAAGAGTGGAAGTTTTTATGCGCTTAAAAGCATTTTCAGGCCAAATGAGATGATTTCTGCCAATTGCAGCAAAATACTGAAGGGAAAGTGGGTTTGCCTTCATCTTTGACCCAGAACAACTCAGTTCAGCATTTAAATATTATTGCAAAAGCTTTTATTTAGCCAGAAATCAAGATTGTAAGTTTTTATACGCTTAAAAGCATTTTCAGGCCGAATGAGCTGATTTATGCCAATTGTAGCAAAATACTGAAAGGAAAGTGGGCTTGCCTTCATATTTGACCCAGAACAACTCAGTTCAGCATGGAAATATCATTGCAACAGCTTTAATTTAGCCAGAAATAAAGAGTGGAAAAGCATTTTCAGGCCAAATGAGCTGATTTCTGCCAATTGTAGCAAAATACCGAAGGGAAAGTGGGTTTGCCTTCATATTTGACGCATAACAACTCAGTTCAGCATGGAAATATCATTGCAACAGCTTTTATTTAGCCAGAAATCAAGAGTGGAAGTTTTTATGCGCTTAAAAGCATTTTCAGGCCGAATGAGCTGATTTCTGCCAATTGTAGCAAAATACTGACGAGAAAGTGGGTTTGCCTTCATATTTGACCCAGAACAACTCAGATCAGCATGGAAATATCATTGCAACATCTTTTATTTAGCCAGAAATAAGGAGTTTAAGTTTTTTTGCGCTTAAACGCATTTTCAGGCCGAATGAGCTGATTTCTGCCAATTGAAGGAAAATACTGAAAGGAAAGTGGGTTTGCCTTCATATTTGAACCAGAACAACTCAATTCAGCATGGAAATGTAATTGCAACAGCTTTTTTTTTTAGCCAGAAATCAAGAGTGGAAGTTTTTATGCGCTTAAAAGCATTTTCAGGCGAAATAAGCTGATTTCTGCCAATTGTAGCAAAATACTGAAAGGAAAGTGGGTTTGCCTTCATATTTGACGCATAACAACTCAGTTCAGCATGGAAATATCATTGCAACAGCTTTTATTTAGCCAGAAATCAAGATTGTAAATTTATATGCGCTTAAAAGCATTTTCTGGCCGAATGAGCAAATATGCTTGTTTCTGTCAATTGCAGCAAAATACTGAAGGTAAAGTGGGTTTGCCTTCATAATTGACCCAGAACAACTCAGTTCAGCATTGAAATATCATTGCAACAGCTTTTGTTTAGCCAGAAAACAAGAGTGTAAGTTTTTATGCGCTTAAAAGCATTTTCAGGCCGAATGAGCTGATTTCTGCCAATTGTAGCAAAATACTGAAAGGAAAGTGGGTTTGCCTTCATATTTGACCCAGAACAACTCAGTTCAGCATTGAGATATCATTGCAACAGCTTTAATTTAGCCAGAAATAAAGAGTGGAAGTTTTTCAGGCCGAATGAGCAAATATGCTTGTTTCTGCCAATTGCAGCAAAATACTGAAAGGAAAATGGGTTTGCCTTCATATTTGACCCAGAACAACTCAGTTCAGCATGGAAATATTATTGCAACAGCTTTTATTTATCCAGAAATGAAGATTGTAAGTTTTTATGCGCTTAAAAGCATTTTCAGGCCAAATGAGCTGATTTCTGCCAATTGCAGCAAAATACTGAAGGGAAAGTGGGTTTGCCTTCATATTTGACCCAGAACAACTCAATTCAGCATGGAAATATCATTGCAACAGCTTTTATTTAGCCAGAAATCAAGAGTGGAAGTTTTTATGCGCTTAAAAGCATTTTCAGGCCAAATGAGATGATTTCTGCCAATTGCAGCAAAATACTGAAGGGAAAGTGGGTTTGCCTTCATCTTTGACCCAGAACAACTCAGTTCAGCATTTAAATATTATTGCAAAAGCTTTTATTTAGCCAGAAATCAAGATTGTAAGTTTTTATATGCTTAAAAGCATTTTCAGGCCGAATGAGCTGATTTCTGCCAATTGTAGCAAAATACTGAAAGGAAAGTGGGCTTGCCTTCATATTTGACCCAGAACAACTCAGTTCAGCATGGAAATGTCATTGCAACATCTTTTATTTAGCCAGAAATAAGGAGTTTAAGTTTTTATACGCTTAAAAGCATTTTCAGGCCAAATAAGCTGATTTCTGCCAATTGCAGCAAAATACTGAAGGTAAAAGTGGATTTGCCTTCATATTTGACCCAGAACAACTCAGTTCAGCATGGAAATATTATTGCAACAGCTTTTATTTAGCCAGAAATCAAGAGTGGAAGTTTTTTAGGCCGAATGAGCAAATATGCTTGTTTCTGCCAATTGCAGCAAAATACTGAAGGGAAAGTGGGTTTGCCTTCATATTTGACCCAGAACAACTCAGTTCAGCATGGAAATATCATTGCAACAGCTTTTATTTAGCCAGAAATCAAGAGTGGAAGTTTTTATGCGCTTAAAACCATTTTCAGGCCGAATGAGCTGATTTCTGCCAATTGTAGCAAAATACTGAAAGGAAAGTGGGTTTGCCTTCATATTTGACCCAGAACAACTCAGTTCAGCATGGAAATATCATTGCAACAGCTTTTGTTTAGTCAGCAATCAAGAGTGTAAGTTTTTATGCGCTTAAAAGCATTTTTCGGCCGAATGAACAAATATGCTTGTTTCTGCCAATTGTCGCAAAATACTGAAGGGAAAGTGGGTTTGCCTTCATATTTGACCCAGAACAACTCAGTTCAGCATGAAAATATCATTGCAACAGCTTTTATTTAGCCAGAAATGAAGATTGTAAGTTTTTATGCGCTTAAAAGCATTTTCAGGCCAAATGAGCTGATTTCTGCCAATTGCAGCAAAATACTGAAGGGAAAGTGGGTTTGCCTTCATATTTGACCCAGAACAACTCAATTCAGCATGGAAATATCATTGCAACAGCTTTTATTTAGCCAGCAATCAAGAGTGTAAGTTTTTATGCGCTTAAAAGCATTTTCAGGCCGAATGAGCTGATTTCTGCCAATTGAAGGAGAATACTGAAAGGAAAGTGGGTTTGCCTTCATATTTGAACCAGAACAACTCAATTCAGCATGGAAATGTAATTGCAACAGTTTTTTTTTTAGCCAGAAATCAAGAGTGGAAGATTTTTATGCGCTTAAAAGCATTTTCAGGCGAAATAAGCTGATTTCTGCCAATTGTAGCAAAATACTGAAAGGAAAGTGGGTTTGCCTTCATATTTGACCCAGAACAACTCAATTCAGCATGGAAATATCATTGCAACCGCTTTAATTTAGCCAGAAATCAAGAGTGTAAGTTTTTATGCGCTTAAAAGCATTTTTCGGCCGAATAAACAAATATGCTTGTTTCTACCAATTGTCGCAAAATACTAAAGGGAAAGTGGGTTTACCTTCATATTTGACCCAGAACAACTCAGTTCAGCATGGAAATATCATTGCAACAGCTTTTATTTAGCCAGAAATAAGGAGTTTAAGTTTTTATGCGCCTAAAAGCATTTTCAGGCCAAATGAGCTGATTTCTGCCAATTGTAGCAAAATACGGAAAGGAAAGTGGGTTTGCCTTCTTATTTGACGCATAACAACTCAGTTCAGCATGGAAATATCATTGCAACAGCTTTTATTTAGCCAGAAATCAAGACTGTAAATTTATATGCGCTTAAAAGCATTTTCTGGCCGAATGAGCAAATATGCTTGTTTCTGTCAATTGCAGCAAAATACTGAAGGTAAAGTGGGTTTGCCTTCATAATTGACCCAGAACAACTCAGTTCAGCATTGAAATATCATTGCAACAGCTTTTGTTTAGCCAGAAAACAAGAGTGTAAGTTTTTATGCGCTTAAAAGCATTTTCAGGCCGAATGAGATGATTTCTGCCAATTGTAGCAAAATACTGAAAGGAAAGTGGGTTTGCCTTCATATTTGACCCAGAATAACTCAGTTCATAATTTAAATATCATTACAACAGCTTTTATTTAGCCAGAAATCAAGATTGTAAGTTTTTATGCGCTTAAAAGCATTTTCAGGCCGAATGAGCACATATGCTTGTTTCTGCCAATTGCAGCAAAATACTGAAAGGAAAGTCGGTTTGCCTTAATATTTGACCCAGAACAACTCAGTTCAGCATTGAGATATCATTGCAACAGCTTTAATTTAGCCAGAAATAAAGAGTGGAAGTTTTTCAGGCCGAATGAGCAAATATGCTTGTTTCTGCCAATTGCAGCAAAATACTGAAAGGAAAATGGGTTTGCCTTCATATTTGACCCAGAACAACTCAGTTCAGCATGGAAATATTATTGCAACAGCTTTTATTTAGCCAGAAATGAAGATTGTAAGTTTTTATGCGCTTAAAAGCATTTTCAGGCCAAATGAGCTGATTTCTGCCAATTGCAGCAAAATACTGAAGGTAAAGTGGGTTTGCCTTCATATTTGACCCAGAACAACTCAATTCAGCATGGAAATATCATTGCAACAGCTTTTATTTAGCCAGAAATCAAGAGTGGAAGTTTTTATGCGCTTAAAAGCATTTTCAGGCCAAATGAGATGATTTCTGCCAATTGCAGCAAAATACTGAAGGGAAAGTGGGTTTGCCTTCATCTTTGACCCAGAACAACTCAGTTCAGCATTTAAATATTATTGCAAAAGCTTTTATTTAGCCAGAAATCAAGAGTGTAAGTTTTTATACGCTTAAAAGCATTTTCAGGCCGAATGAGCTGATTTATGCCAATTGTAGCAAAATACTGAAAGGAAAGTGGGCTTGCCTTCATATTTGACCCAGAACAACTCAGTTCAGCATGGAAATGTCATTGCAACATCTTTTATTTAGCCAGAAATAAGGAGTTTAAGTTTTTATGCGCTTAAAAGCATTTTCAGGCCAAATAAGCTGATTTCTGCCAATTGCAGCAAAATACCGAAGGGAAAATGGGTTTGCCTTCATATTTGACCCAGAACAACTCAGTTCAGCATGGAAATATTATTGCAACAGCTTTTATTTAGCCAGAAATCAAGAGTGGAAGTTTTTTAGGCCGAATGAGCAAATATGCTTGTTTCTGCCAATTGCAGCAAAATACTGAAGGGAAAGTGGGTTTGCCTTCATATTTGACCCAGAACAACTCAGTTCAGCATGGAAATATCATTGCAACAGCTTTTATTTAGCCAGAAATCAAGAGTGGAAGTTTTTATGCGCTTAAAACCATTTTCAGGCCGAATGAGCTGATTTCTGCCAATTGTAGCAAAATACTGAAAGGAAAGTGGGTTTGCCTTCATATTTGACCCAGAACAACTCAGTTCAGCATGGAAATATCATTGCAACAGCTTTTGTTTAGTCAGCAATCAAGAGTGTAAGTTTTTATGCGCTTAAAAGCATTTTTCGGCCGAATGAACAAATATGCTTGTTTCTGCCAATTGTCGCAAAATACTGAAGGGAAAGTGGGTTTGCCTTAATATTTGACCCAGAACAACTCAGTTCAGCATGGAAATATCATTGCAACATCTTTTATTTAGCCAGAAATAAGGAGTTTAAGTTTTTTTGCGCTTAAACGCATTTTCAGGCCGAATGACCTGATTTCTGCCAATTGTAGCAAAATACGGAAAGGAAAGTGGGTTTGCCTTCATATTTGACCCAGAACAACTCACTTCATAATTTAAATATCATGACAACAGCTTTTATTTAGCCAGAAATCAAGATTGTAAGTTTTTATGCGCTTAAAAGCATTTTCAGGCCGAATGAGCACATATGCTTGTTTCTGCCAATTGCAGCAAAATACTGAAAGGAAAGTCGGTTTGCCTTAATATTTGACCCAGAACAACTCAGTTCAGCATGGAAATATCATTGCAACATCTTTTATTTAGCCAGAAATAAGGAGTTTAAGTTTTTATGCGCCTAAAAGCATTTTTAGGCCAAATGAGCTGATTTCTGCCAATTGTAGCAAAATATGGAAAGGAAAGTGGGTTTGCCTTCATATTTGACGCATAACAACTCAGTTCAGCATGGAAATATCATTGCAATAGCTTTTATTTAGCCAGAAATCAAGACTGTAAATTTATATGCGCTTAAAAGCATTTTCTGGCCGAATGAGCAAATATGCTTGTTTCTGTCAATTGCAGCAAAATACTGAAGGTAAAGTGGGTTTGCCTTCATAATTGACCCAGAACAACTCAGTTCAGCATTGAAATATCATTGCAACAGCTTTTGTTTAGCCAGAAAACAAGAGTGTAAGTTTTTATGCGCTTAAAAGCATTTTCAGGCCGAATGAGCTGATTTCTGCCAATTGTAGCAAAATACTGAAAGGAAAGTGGGCTTGCCTTCATATTTGACCCAGAACAACTCAGTTCAGCATGGAAATGTCATTGCAACATCTTTTATTTAGCCAGAAATAAGGAGTTTAAGTTCTTATGCGCTTAAAAGCATTTTCAGGCCAAATAAGCTGATTTCTGCCAATTGCAGCAAAATACCGAAGGGAAAGTGGGTTTGCCTTCATATTTGACCCAGAACAACTCAGTTCAGCATGGAAATATTATTGCAACAGCTTTTATTTAGCCAGAAATCAAGAGTGGAAGTTTTTTAGGCCGAATGAGCAAATATGCTTGTTTCTGCCAATTGCAGCAAAATACTGAAGGGAAAGTGGGTTTGCCTTCATATTTGACCCAGAACAACTCAGTTCAGCATGGAAATATCATTGCAACAGCTTTTATTTAGCCAGAAATCAAGAGTGGAAGTTTTTATGCGCTTAAAACCATTTTCAGGCCGAATGAGCTGATTTCTGCCAATTGTAGCAAAATACGGAAAGGAAAGTGGGTTTGCCTTCATATTTGACCCAGAACAACTCAGTTCAGCATGGAAATATCATTGCAACAGCTTTTGTTTAGTCAGCAATCAAGAGTGTAAGTTTTTATGCGCTTAAAAGCATTTTTCGGCCGAATGAACAAATATGCTTGTTTCTGCCAATTGTCGCAAAATACTGAAGGGAAAGTGGGTTTGCCTTAATATTTGACCCAGAACAACTCAGTTCAGCATGGAAATATCATTGCAACATCTTTTATTTAGCCAGAAATAAGGAGTTTAAGTTTTTTTGCGCTTAAACGCATTTTCAGGCCGAATGACCTGATTTCTGCCAATTGTAGCAAAATACGGAAAGGAAAGTGGGTTTGCCTTCATATTTGACCCAGAACAACTCAATTCAGCATGGAAATATCATTGCAACAGCTTTTATTTAGCCAGCAATCAAGAGTGTAAGTTTTTATGCGCTTAAAAGCATTTTCAGGCCGAATGAGCTGATTTCTGCCAATTGAAGGAGAATACTGAAAGGAAAGTGGGTTTGCCTTCATATTTGAACCAGAACAACTCAATTCAGCATGGAAATGTAATTGCAACAGTTTTTTTTTTAGCCAGAAATCAAGAGTGGAAGATTTTTATGCGCTTAAAAGCATTTTCAGGCGAAATAAGCTGATTTCTGCCAATTGTAGCAAAATACTGAAAGGAAAGTGGGTTTGCCTTCATATTTGACCCAGAACAACTCAATTCAGCATGGAAATATCATTGCAACCGCTTTAATTTAGCCAGAAATCAAGAGTGTAAGTTTTTATGCGCTTAAAAGCATTTTTCGGCCGAATAAACAAATATGCTTGTTTCTACCAATTGTCGCAAAATACTAAAGGGAAAGTGGGTTTACCTTCATATTTGACCCAGAACAACTCAGTTCAGCATGGAAATATCATTGCAACAGCTTTTATTTAGCCAGAAATAAGGAGTTTAAGTTTTTATGCGCCTAAAAGCATTTTCAGGCCAAATGAGCTGATTTCTGCCAATTGTAGCAAAATACGGAAAGGAAAGTGGGTTTGCCTTCTTATTTGACGCATAACAACTCAGTTCAGCATGGAAATATCATTGCAACAGCTTTTATTTAGCCAGAAATCAAGACTGTAAATTTATATGCGCTTAAAAGCATTTTCTGGCCGAATGAGCACATATGCTTGTTTCTGTCAATTGCAGCAAAATACTGAAGGTAAAGTGGGTTTGCCTTCATAATTGACCCAGAACAACTCAGTTCAGCATTGAAATATCATTGCAACAGCTTTTGTTTAGCCAGAAAACAAGAGTGTAAGTTTTTATGCGCTTAAAAGCATTTTCAGGCCGAATGAGATGATTTCTGCCAATTGTAGCAAAATACTGAAAGGAAAGTGGGTTTGCCTTCATATTTGACCCAGAATAACTCAGTTCATAATTTAAATATCATTACAACAGCTTTTATTTAGCCAGAAATCAAGATTGTAAGTTTTTATGCGCTTAAAAGCATTTTCAGGCCGAATGAGCACATATGCTTGTTTCTGCCAATTGCAGCAAAATACTGAAAGGAAAGTCGGTTTGCCTTAATATTTGACCCAGAACAACTCAGTTCAGCATTGAGATATCATTGCAACAGCTTTAATTTAGCCAGAAATAAAGAGTGGAAGTTTTTCAGGCCGAATGAGCAAATATGCTTGTTTCTGCCAATTGCAGCAAAATACTGAAAGGAAAATGGGTTTGCCTTCATATTTGACCCAGAACAACTCAGTTCAGCATGGAAATATTATTGCAACAGCTTTTATTTAGCCAGAAATGAAGATTGTAAGTTTTTATGCGCTTAAAAGCATTTTCAGGCCAAATGAGCTGATTTCTGCCAATTGCAGCAAAATACTGAAGGTAAAGTGGGTTTGCCTTCATATTTGACCCAGAACAACTCAATTCAGCATGGAAATATCATTGCAACAGCTTTTATTTAGCCAGAAATCAAGAGTGGAAGTTTTTATGCGCTTAAAAGCATTTTCAGGCCAAATGAGATGATTTCTGCCAATTGCAGCAAAATACTGAAGGGAAAGTGGGTTTGCCTTCATCTTTGACCCAGAACAACTCAGTTCAGCATTTAAATATTATTGCAAAAGCTTTTATTTAGCCAGAAATCAAGAGTGTAAGTTTTTATACGCTTAAAAGCATTTTCAGGCCGAATGAGCTGATTTATGCCAATTGTAGCAAAATACTGAAAGGAAAGTGGGCTTGCCTTCATATTTGACCCAGAACAACTCAGTTCAGCATGGAAATGTCATTGCAACATCTTTTATTTAGCCAGAAATAAGGAGTTTAAGTTTTTATGCGCTTAAAAGCATTTTCAGGCCAAATAAGCTGATTTCTGCCAATTGCAGCAAAATACCGAAGGGAAAATGGGTTTGCCTTCATATTTGACCCAGAACAACTCAGTTCAGCATGGAAATATTATTGCAACAGCTTTTATTTAGCCAGAAATCAAGAGTGGAAGTTTTTTAGGCCGAATGAGCAAATATGCTTGTTTCTGCCAATTGCAGCAAAATACTGAAGGGAAAGTGGGTTTGCCTTCATATTTGACCCAGAACAACTCAGTTCAGCATGGAAATATCATTGCAACAGCTTTTATTTAGCCAGAAATCAAGAGTGGAAGTTTTTATGCGCTTAAAACCATTTTCAGGCCGAATGAGCTGATTTCTGCCAATTGTAGCAAAATACTGAAAGGAAAGTGGGTTTGCCTTCATATTTGACCCAGAACAACTCAGTTCAGCATGGAAATATCATTGCAACAGCTTTTGTTTAGTCAGCAATCAAGAGTGTAAGTTTTTATGCGCTTAAAAGCATTTTTCGGCCGAATGAACAAATATGCTTGTTTCTGCCAATTGTCGCAAAATACTGAAGGGAAAGTGGGTTTGCCTTAATATTTGACCCAGAACAACTCAGTTCAGCATGGAAATATCATTGCAACATCTTTTATTTAGCCAGAAATAAGGAGTTTAAGTTTTTTTGCGCTTAAACGCATTTTCAGGCCGAATGACCTGATTTCTGCCAATTGTAGCAAAATACGGAAAGGAAAGTGGGTTTGCCTTCATATTTGACCCAGAACAACTCACTTCATAATTTAAATATCATGACAACAGCTTTTATTTAGCCAGAAATCAAGATTGTAAGTTTTTATGCGCTTAAAAGCATTTTCAGGCCGAATGAGCACATATGCTTGTTTCTGCCAATTGCAGCAAAATACTGAAAGGAAAGTCGGTTTGCCTTAATATTTGACCCAGAACAACTCAGTTCAGCATGGAAATATCATTGCAACATCTTTTATTTAGCCAGAAATAAGGAGTTTAAGTTTTTATGCGCCTAAAAGCATTTTCAGGCCAAATGAGCTGATTTCTGCCAATTGTAGCAAAATATGGAAAGGAAAGTGGGTTTGCCTTCATATTTGACGCATAACAACTCAGTTCAGCATGGAAATATCATTGCAATAGCTTTTATTTAGCCAGAAATCAAGACTGTAAATTTATATGCGCTTAAAAGCATTTTCTGGCCGAATGAGCAAATATGCTTGTTTCTGTCAATTGCAGCAAAATACTGAAGGTAAAGTGGGTTTGCCTTCATAATTGACCCAGAACAACTCAGTTCAGCATTGAAATATCATTGCAACAGCTTTTGTTTAGCCAGAAAACAAGAGTGTAAGTTTTTATGCGCTTAAAAGCATTTTCAGGCCGAATGAGCTGATTTCTGCCAATTGTAGCAAAATACTGAAAGGAAAGTGGGCTTGCCTTCATATTTGACCCAGAACAACTCAGTTCAGCATGGAAATGTCATTGCAACATCTTTTATTTAGCCAGAAATAAGGAGTTTAAGTTCTTATGCGCTTAAAAGCATTTTCAGGCCAAATAAGCTGATTTCTGCCAATTGCAGCAAAATACCGAAGGGAAAGTGGGTTTGCCTTCATATTTGACCCAGAACAACTCAGTTCAGCATGGAAATATTATTGCAACAGCTTTTATTTAGCCAGAAATCAAGAGTGGAAGTTTTTTAGGCCGAATGAGCAAATATGCTTGTTTCTGCCAATTGCAGCAAAATACTGAAGGGAAAGTGGGTTTGCCTTCATATTTGACCCAGAACAACTCAGTTCAGCATGGAAATATCATTGCAACAGCTTTTATTTAGCCAGAAATCAAGAGTGGAAGTTTTTATGCGCTTAAAACCATTTTCAGGCCGAATGAGCTGATTTCTGCCAATTGTAGCAAAATACGGAAAGGAAAGTGGGTTTGCCTTCATATTTGACCCAGAACAACTCAGTTCAGCATGGAAATATCATTGCAACAGCTTTTGTTTAGTCAGCAATCAAGAGTGTAAGTTTTTATGCGCTTAAAAGCATTTTTCGGCCGAATGAACAAATATGCTTGTTTCTGCCAATTGTCGCAAAATACTGAAGGGAAAGTGGGTTTGCCTTAATATTTGACCCAGAACAACTCAGTTCAGCATGGAAATATCATTGCAACATCTTTTATTTAGCCAGAAATAAGGAGTTTAAGTTTTTTTGCGCTTAAACGCATTTTCAGGCCGAATGACCTGATTTCTGCCAATTGTAGCAAAATACGGAAAGGAAAGTGGGTTTGCCTTCATATTTGACCCAGAACAACTCACTTCATAATTTAAATATCATGACAACAGCTTTTATTTAGCCAGAAATCAAGATTGTAAGTTTTTATGCGCTTAAAAGCATTTTCAGGCCGAATGAGCACATATGCTTGTTTCTGCCAATTGCAGCAAAATACTGAAAGGAAAGTCGGTTTGCCTTAATATTTGACCCAGAACAACTCAGTTCAGCATGGAAATATCATTGCAACATCTTTTATTTAGCCAGAAATAAGGAGTTTAAGTTTTTATGCGCCTAAAAGCATTTTCAGGCCAAATGAGCTGATTTCTGCCAATTGTAGCAAAATATGGAAAGGAAAGTGGGTTTGCCTTCATATTTGACGCATAACAACTCAGTTCAGCATGGAAATATCATTGCAATAGCTTTTATTTAGCCAGAAATCAAGACTGTAAATTTATATGCGCTTAAAAGCATTTTCTGGCCGAATGAGCAAATATGCTTGTTTCTGTCAATTGCAGCAAAATACTGAAGGTAAAGTGGGTTTGCCTTCATAATTGACCCAGAACAACTCAGTTCAGCATTGAAATATCATTGCAACAGCTTTTGTTTAGCCAGAAAACAAGAGTGTAAGTTTTTATGCGCTTAAAAGCATTTTCAGGCCGAATGAGCTGATTTCTGCCAATTGTAGCAAAATACTGAAAGGAAAGTGGGTTTGCCTTCATATTTGACCCAGAACAACTCAGTTCAGCATGGAAATATTATTGCAACAGCTTTTATTTAGCCAGAAATGAAGATTGTAAGTTTTTATGCGCTTAAAAGCATTTTCAGGCCAAATGAGCTGATTTCTGCCAATTGCAGCAAAATACTGAAGGGAAAGTGGGTTTGCCTTCATATTTGACCCAGAACAACTCAATTCAGCATGGAAATATCATTGCAACAGCTTTTATTTAGCCAGCAATCAAGAGTGTAAGTTTTTATGCGCTTAAAAGCATTTTCAGGCCGAATGAGCTGATTTCTGCCAATTGAAGGAAAATACTGAAAGGAAAGTGGGTTTGCCTTCATATTTGAACCAGAACAACTCAATTCAGCATGGAAATGTAATTGCAACAGCTTTTTTTTTAGCCAGAAATCAAGAGTGGAAGATTTTTATGCGCTTAAAAGCATTTTCAGGCGAAATAAGCTGATTTCTGCCAATTGTAGCAAAATACTGAAAGGAAAGTGGGTTTGCCTTCATATTTGACGCATAACAACTCAGTTCAGCATGGAAATATCATTGCAACAGCTTTTATTTAGCCAGAAATCAAGACTGTAAATTTATATGCGCTTAAAAGCATTTTCTGGCCGAATGAGCAAATATGCTTGTTTCTGTCAATTGCAGCAAAATACTGAAGGTAAAGTGGGTTTGCCTTTATAATTGACCCAGAACAACTCAGTTCAGCATTGAAATATCATTGCAACAGCTTTTGTTTAGCCAGAAAACAAGAGTGTAAGTTTTTATGCGCTTAAAAGCATTTTCAGGCCGAATGATCTGATTTCTGCCAATTGTAGCAAAATACTGAAAGGAAAGTGGGTTTGCCTTCATATTTGACCCAGAACAACTCAGTTCAGCATTGAGATATCATTGCAACAGCTTTAATTTAGCCAGAAATAAAGAGTGGAAGTTTTTCAGGCCGAATGAGCAAATATGCTTGTTTCTGCCAATTGCAGCAAAATACTGAAAGGAAAATGGGTTTGCCTTCATATTTGACCCAGAACAACTCAGTTCAGCATGGAAATATTATTGCAACAGCTTTTATTTAGCCAGAAATGAAGATTGTAAGTTTTTATGCGCTTAAAAGCATTTTCAGGCCAAAT
This sequence comes from Channa argus, assembly GCF_033026475.1. Lineage (NCBI taxonomy): Eukaryota > Metazoa > Chordata > Actinopteri > Anabantiformes > Channidae > Channa > Channa argus. The sequence goes on along the minus strand of NW_027125263.1, from coordinate 64,454 downwards.
GAGCTGATTTCTGCCAATTGCAGCAAAATACTGAAGGGAAAGTGGGTTTGCCTTCATATTTGACCCAGAACAACTCAGTTCAGCATGGAAATATCATTGCAACAGCTTTTATTTAGCCAGAAATCAAGAGTGGAAGTTTTTATGCGCTTAAAAGGATTTTCAGGCCAAATGAGCTGATTTCTGCCAATTGCAGCAAAATACTGAAGGGAAAGTGGGTTTGCCTTCATCTTTGACCCAGAACAACTCAGTTCAGCATTTAAATATTATTGCAAAAGCTTTTATTTAGCCAGAAATCAAGAGTGTAAGTTTTTATACGCTTAAAAGCATTTTCAGGCCGAATGAGCTGATTTATGCCAATTGTAGCAAAATACTGAAAGGAAAGTGGGCTTGCCTTCATATTTGACCCAGAACAACTCAGTTCAGCATGGAAATGTCATTGCAACATCTTTTATTTAGCCAGAAATAAGGAGTTTAAGTTTTTATGCGCTTAAAAGCATTTTCAGGCCAAATAAGCTGATTTCTGCCAATTGCAGCAAAATACTGAAGGGAAAGTGGGTTTGCCTTCATATTTGACCCAGAACAACTCAGTTCAGCATGGAAATATTATTGCAACAGCTTTTATTTAGCCAGAAATCAAGAGTGGACATTTTTTAGGGCGAATGAGCAAATATGCTTGTTCCTGCCAATTGCAGCAAAATACTGAAGGGAAAGTGGGTTTGCCTTCATATTTGACCCAGAACAACTCAGTTCAGCATGGAAATATCATTGCAACAGCTTTTATTTAGCCAGAAATCAAGAGTGGAAGTTTTTATGCGCTTAAAACCATTTTCAGGCCGAATGAGCTGATTTCTGCCAATTGTAGCAAAATACTGAAAGGAAAGTGGGTTTGCCTTCATATTTGACCCAGAACAACTCAGTTCAGCATTGAGATATCATTGCAACAGCTTTAATTTAGCCAGAAATAAAGAGTGGAAGTTTTTCAGGCCGAATGAGCAAATATGCTTGTTTCTGCCAATTGCAGCAAAATACTGAAAGGAAAATGGGTTTGCCTTCATATTTGACCCAGAACAACTCAGTTCAGCATGGAAATATTATTGCAACAGCTTTTATTTAGCCAGAAATGAAGATTGTAAGTTTTTATGCGCTTAAAAGCATTTTCAGGCCAAATGAGCTGATTTCTGCCAATTGCAGCAAAATACTGAAGGGAAAGTGGGTTTGCCTTCATATTTGACCCAGAACAACTCAGTTCAGCATGGAAATATCATTGCAACAGCTTTTATTTAGCCAGAAATCAAGAGTGGAAGTTTTTATGCGCTTAAAAGGATTTTCAGGCCAAATGAGCTGATTTCTGCCAATTGCAGCAAAATACTGAAGGGAAAGTGGGTTTGCCTTCATCTTTGACCCAGAACAACTCAGTTCAGCATTTAAATATTATTGCAAAAGCTTTTATTTAGCCAGAAATCAAGAGTGTAAGTTTTTATACGCTTAAAAGCATTTTCAGGCCGAATGAGCTGATTTATGCCAATTGTAGCAAAATACTGAAAGGAAAGTGGGCTTGCCTTCATATTTGACCCAGAACAACTCAGTTCAGCATGGAAATGTCATTGCAACATCTTTTATTTAGCCAGAAATAAGGAGTTTAAGTTTTTATGCGCTTAAAAGCATTTTCAGGCCAAATAAGCTGATTTCTGCCAATTGCAGCAAAATACTGAAGGGAAAGTGGGTTTGCCTTCATATTTGACCCAGAACAACTCAGTTCAGCATGGAAATATTATTGCAACAGCTTTTATTTAGCCAGAAATCAAGAGTGGACATTTTTTAGGGCGAATGAGCAAATATGCTTGTTCCTGCCAATTGCAGCAAAATACTGAAGGGAAAGTGGGTTTGCCTTCATATTTGACCCAGAACAACTCAGTTCAGCATGGAAATATCATTGCAACAGCTTTTATTTAGCCAGAAATCAAGAGTGGAAGTTTTTATGCGCTTAAAACCATTTTCAGGCCGAATGAGCTGATTTCTGCCAATTGTAGCAAAATACTGAAAGGAAAGTGGGTTTGCCTTCATATTTGACCCAGAACAACTCAGTTCAGCATGGAAATATCATTGCAACAGCATTTGTTTAGTCAGCAATCAAGAGTGTAAGTTTTTATGCGCTTAAAAGCATTTTTCGGCCGAATGAACAAATATGCTTGTTTCTGCCAATTGTCGCAAAATACTGAAGGGAAAGTGGGTTTGCCTTCATATTTGACCCAGAACAACTCAGTTCAGCATGAAAATATCATTGCAACAGCTTTTATTTAGCCAGAAATGAAGATTGTAAGTTTTTATGCGCTTAAAAGCATTTTCAGGCCAAATGAGCTGATTTCTGCCAATTGCAGCAAAATACTGAAGGGAAAGTGGGTTTGCCTTCATATTTGACCCAGAACAACTCAATTCAGCATGGAAATATCATTGCAACAGCTTTTATTTAGCCAGCAATCAAGAGTGTAAGTTTTTATGCGCTTAAAAGCATTTTCAGGCCGAATGAGCTGATTTCTGCCAATTGAAGGAGAATACTGAAAGGAAAGTGGGTTTGCCTTCATATTTGAACCAGAACAACTCAATTCAGCATGGAAATGTAATTGCAACATTTTTTTTTTTAGCCAGAAATCAAGAGTGGAAGATTTTTATGCGCTTAAAAGCATTTTCAGGCGAAATAAGCTGATTTCTGCCAATTGTAGCAAAATACTGAAAGGAAAGTGGGTTTGCCTTCATATTTGACCCAGAACAACTCAATTCAGCATGGAAATATCATTGCAACCGCTTTAATTTAGCCAGAAATCAAGAGTGTAAGTTTTTATGCGCTTAAAAGCATTTTTCGGCCGAATAAACAAATATGCTTGTTTCTACCAATTGTCGCAAAATACTAAAGGGAAAGTGGGTTTACCTTCATATTTGACCCAGAACAACTCAGTTCAGCATGGAAATATCATTGCAACAGCTTTTATTTAGCCAGAAATAAGGAGTTTAAGTTTTTATGCGCCTAAAAGCATTTTCAGGCCAAATGAGCTGATTTCTGCCAATTGTAGCAAAATACGGAAAGGAAAGTGGGTTTGCCTTCATATTTGACGCATAACAACTCAGTTCAGCATGGAAATATCATTGCAACAGCTTTTATTTAGCCAGAAATCAAGACTGTAAATTTATATGCGGTTAAAAGCATTTTCTGGCCGAATGAGCAAATATGCTTGTTTCTGTCAATTGCAGCAAAATACTGAAGGTAAAGTGGGTTTGCCTTCATAATTGACCCAGAACAACTCAGTTCAGCATTGAAATATCATTGCAACAGCTTTTGTTTAGCCAGAAAACAAGAGTGTAAGTTTTTATGCGCTTAAAAGCATTTTCAGGCCGAATGAGCTGATTTCTGCCAATTGTAGCAAAATACTGAAAGGAAAGTGGGTTTGCCTTCATATTTGACCCAGAATAACTCAGTTCATAATTTAAATATCATTACAACAGCTTTTATTTAGCCAGAAATCAAGATTGTAAGTTTTTATGCGCTTAAAAGCATTTTCAGGCCGAATGAGCACATATGCTTGTTTCTGCCAATTGCAGCAAAATACTGAAAGGAAAGTCGGTTTGCCTTAATATTTGACCCAGAACAACTCAGTTCAGCATGGAAATATCATTGCAACATCTTTTATTTAGCCAGAAATAAGGAGTTTAAGTTTTTATGCGCCTAAAAGCATTTTCAGGCCAAATGAGCTGATTTCTGCCAATTGTAGCAAAATACGGAAAGGAAAGTGGGTTTGCCTTCATATTTGACGCATAACAACTCAGTTCAGCATGGAAATATCATTGCAACAGCTTTAATTTAGCCAGAAATAAAGAGTGGAAGTTTTTCAGGCCGAATGAGCAAATATGCTTGTTTCTGCCAATTGCAGCAAAATACTGAAAGGAAAGTCGGTTTGCCTTAATATTTGACCCAGAACAACTCAGTTCAGCATGGAAATATCATTGCAACAGCTTTTATTTAGCCAGAAATGAAGATTGTAAGTTTTTATGCGCTTAAAAGCATTTTCAGGCCAAATGAGCTGATTTCTGCCAATTGCAGCAAAATACTGAAGGGAAAGTGGGTTTGCCTTCATATTTGACCCAGAACAACTCAATTCAGCATGGAAATATCATTGCAACAGCTTTTATTTAGCCAGAAATCAAGAGTGGAAGTTTTTATGCGCTTAAAAGCATTTTCAGGCCAAATGAGCTGATTTCTTCCAAATGCAGCAAAATACTGAAGGGAAAGTGGGTTTGCCTTCATCTTTGACCCAGAACAACTCAGTTCAGCATTTAAATATTATTGCAAAAGCTTTTATTTAGCCAGAAATCAAGAGTGTAAGTTTTTATACGCTTAAAACCATTTTCAGGCCGAATGAGCTGATTTATGCCAATTGTAGCAAAATACTGAAAGGAAAGTGGGCTTGCCTTCATATTTGACCCAGAACAACTCAGTTCAGCATGGAAATGTCATTGCAACATCTTTTATTTAGCCAGAAATAAGGAGTTTAAGTTTTTATGCGCTTAAAAGCATTTTCAGGCCAAATAAGCTGATTTCTGCCAATTGCAGCAAAATACTGAAGGGAAAGTGGGTTTGCCTTCATATTTGACCCAGAACAACTCAGTTCAGCATGGAAATATTATTTCAACAGCTTTTATTTAGCCAGAAATCAAGAGTGGAAGTTTTTTAGGCCGAATGAGCAAATATGCTTGTTTCTGCCAATTGCAGCAAAATACTGAAGGGAAAGTGGGTTTGCCTTCATATTTGACCCAGAACAACTCAGTTCAGCATGGAAATATCATTGCAACAGCTTTTATTTAGCCAGAAATCAAGAGTGGAAGTTTTTATGCGCTTAAAAGCATTTTCAGGCCGAATGAGCTGATTTCTGTCAATTGCAGCAAAATACTGAAAGGAAAGTGGGTTTGCCTTCATATTTGACCCAGAACAACTCAGTTCAGCATGGAAATATCATTGCAACAGCTTTTGTTTAGTCAGCAATCAAGAGTGTAAGTTTTTATGCGCTTAAAAGCATTTTTCGGCCGAATGAACAAATATGCTTGTTTCTGCCAATTGTCGCAAAATACTGAAGGGAAAGTGGGTTTGCCTTCATATTTGACCCAGAACAACTCAGTTCAGCATGAAAATATCATTGCAACAGCTTTTATTTAGCCAGAAATGAAGATTGTAAGTTTTTATGCGCTTAAAAGCATTTTCAGGCCAAATGAGCTGATTTCTGCCAATTGCAGCAAAATACTGAAGGGAAAGTGGGTTTGCCTTCATATTTGACCCAGAACAACTCAATTCAGCATGGAAATATCATTGCAACAGCTTTTATTTAGCCAGCAATCAAGAGTGTAAGTTTTTATGCGCTTAAAAGCATTTTCAGGCCGAATGAGCTGATTTCTGCCAATTGAAGGAAAATACTGAAAGGAAAGTGGGTTTGCCTTCATATTTGAACCAGAACAACTCAATTCAGCATGGAAATGTAATTGCAACAGCTTTTTTTTTAGCCAGAAATCAAGAGTGGAAGATTTTTATGCGCTTAAAAGCATTTTCAGGCGAAATAAGCTGATTTCTGCCAATTGTAGCAAAATACTGAAAGGAAAGTGGGTTTGCCTTCATATTTGACCCAGAACAACTCAATTCAGCATGGAAATATCATTGCAACAGCTTTAATTTAGCCAGAAATCAAGAGTGTAAGTTTTTATGCGCTTAAAAGCATTTTTCGGCCGAATAAACAAATATGCTTGTTTCTACCAATTGTCGCAAAATACTAAAGGGAAAGTGGGTTTACCTTCATATTTGACCCAGAACAACTCAGTTCAGCATGGAAATATCATTGCAACAGCTTTTATTTAGCCAGAAATAAGGAGTTTAAGTTTTTATGCGCCTAAAAGCATTTTCAGGCCAAATGAGCTGATTTCTGCCAATTGTAGCAAAATACGGAAAGGAAAGTGGGTTTGCCTTCATATTTGACGCATAACAACTCAGTTCAGCATGGAAATATCATTGTAACAGCTTTTATTTAGCCAGAAATCAAGACTGTAAATTTATATGCGGTTAAAAGCATTTTCTGGTCGAATGAGCAAATATGCTTGTTTCTGTCAATTGCAGCAAAATACTGAAGGTAAAGTGGGTTTGCCTTCATAATTGACCCAGAACAACTCAGTTCAGCATTGAAATATCATTGCAACAGCTTTTGTTTAGCCAGAAAACAAGAGTGTAAGTTTTTATGCGCTTAAAAGCATTTTCAGGCCGAATGAGCTGATTTCTGCCAATTGTAGCAAAATACTGAAAGGAAAGTGGGTTTGCCTTCATATTTGACCCAGAATAACTCAGTTCATAATTTAAATATCATTACAACAGCTTTTATTTAGCCAGAAATCAAGATTGTAAGTTTTTATGCGCTTAAAAGCATTTTCTGGCCGAATGAGCAAATATGCTTGTTTCTGTCAATTGCAGCAAAATACTGAAGGTAAAGTGGGTTTGCCTTCATAATTGACGCAGAACAACTCAGTTCAGCATTGAAATATCATTGCAACAGCTTTTGTTTAGCCAGAAAACAAGAGTGTAAGTTTTTATGCGCTTAAAAGCATTTTCAGGCCGAATGAGCTGATTTCTGCCAATTGTAGCAAAATACTGAAAGGAAAGTGGGTTTGCCTTCATATTTGACCCAGAACTACTCAGTTTAGCATTGAGATATCATTGCAACAGCTTTAATTTAGCCAGAAATAAAGAGTGGAAGTTTTTCAGGCCGAATGAGCAAATATGCTTGTTTCTGCCAATTGCAGCAAAATACTGAAAGGAAAATGGGTTTGCCTTCATATTTGACCCAGAACAACTCAGTTCAGCATGGAAATATTATTGCAACAGCTTTTATTTAGCCAGAAATGAAGATTGTAAGTTTTTATGCGCTTAAAAGCATTTTCAGGCCAAATGAGCTGATTTCTGCCAATTGAAGCAAAATACTGAAGGGAAAGTGGGTTTGCCTTCATCTTTGACCCAGAACAACTCAGTTCAGCATTTAAATATTATTGCAAAAGCTTTTATTTAGCCAGAAATCAAGAGTGTAAGTTTTTATACGCTTAAAAGCATTTTCAGGCCGAATGAGCTGATTTATGCCAATTGTAGCAAAATACTGAAAGGAAAGTGGGCTTGCCTTCATATTTGACGCAGAACAACTCAGTTCAGCATTGAAATATCATTGCAACAGCTTTTGTTTAGCCAGAAAACAAGAGTGTAAGTTTTTATGCGCTTAAAAGCATTTTCAGGCCGAATGAGCTGATTTCTGCCAATTGTAGCAAAATACTGAAAGGAAAGTGGGTTTGCCTTCATATTTGACCCAGAACTACTCAGTTTAGCATTGAGATATCATTGCAACAGCTTTAATTTAGCCAGAAATAAAGAGTGGAAGTTTTTCAGGCCGAATGAGCAAATATGCTTGTTTCTGATTTATGCCAATTGTAGCAAAATACTGAAAGGAAAGTGGGCTTGCCTTCATATTTGACGCAGAACAACTCAGTTCAGCATTGAAATATCATTGCAACAGCTTTTGTTTAGCCAGAAAACAAGAGTGTAAGTTTTTATGCGCTTAAAAGCATTTTCAGGCCGAATGAGCTGATTTCTGCCAATTGTAGCAAAATACTGAAAGGAAAGTGGGTTTGCCTTCATATTTGACCCAGAACTACTCAGTTTAGCATTGAGATATCATTGCAACAGCTTTAATTTAGCCAGAAATAAAGAGTGGAAGTTTTTCAGGCCGAATGAGCAAATATGCTTGTTTCTGCCAATTGCAGCAAAATACTGAAAGGAAAATGGGTTTGCCTTCATATTTGACCCAGAACAACTCAGTTCAGCATGGAAATATTATTGCAACAGCTTTTATTTAGCCAGAAATGAAGATTGTAAGTTTTTATGCGCTTAAAAGCATTTTCAAGCCAAATGAGCTGATTTCTGCCAATTGCAGCAAAATACTGAAGGGAAAGTGGGTTTGCCTTCATATTTGACCCAGAACAACTCAATTCAGCATGGAAATATCATTGCAACAGCTTTTATTTAGCCAGAAATCAAGAGTGGAAGTTTTTATGCGCTTAAAAGCATTTTCAGGCCAAATGAGCTGATTTCTGCCAATTGCAGCAAAATACTGAAGGGAAAGTGGGTTTGCCTTCATCTTTGACCCAGAACAACTCAGTTCAGCATTTAAATATTATTGCAAAAGCTTTTATTTAGCCAGAAATCAAGAGTGTAAGTTTTTATACGCTTAAAAGCATTTTCAGGCCGAATGAGCTGATTTATGCCAATTGTAGCAAAATACTGAAAGGAAAGTGGGCTTGCCTTCATATTTGACCCAGAACAACTCAGTTCAGCATGGAAATGTCATTGCAACATCTTTTATTTAGCCAGAAATAAGGAGTTTAAGTTTTTATGCGCTTAAAAGCATTTTCAGGCCAAATAAGCTGATTTCTGCCAATTGCAGCAAAATACTGAAGGGAAAGTGGGTTTGCCTTCATATTTGACCCAGAACAACTCAGTTCAGCATGGAAATATTATTGCAACAGCTTTTATTTAGCCAGAAATCAAGAGTGGAAGTTTTTTAGGCCGAATGAGCAAATATGCTTGTTTCTGCCAATTGCAGCAAAATACTGAAGGGAAAGTGGGTTTGCCTTCATATTTGACCCAGAACAACTCAGTTCAGCATGGAAATATCATTGCAACAGCTTTTATTTAGCCAGAAATCAAGAGTGGAAGTTTTTATGCGCTTAAAACCATTTTCAGGCCGAATGAGCTGATTTCTGCCAATTGTAGCAAAATACTGAAAGGAAAGTGGGTTTGCCTTCATATTTGACCCAGAACAACTCAGTTCAGCATGGAAATATCATTGCAACAGCTTTTGTTTAGTCAGCAATCAAGAGTGTAAGTTTTTATGCGCTTAAAAGCATTTTTCGGCCGAATGAACAAATATGCTTGTTTCTGCCAATTGTCGCAAAATACTGAAGGGAAAGTGGGTTTGCCTTCATATTTGACCCAGAACAACTCAGTTCAGCATGGAAATATCATTGCAACAGCTTTTATTTAGCCAGAAATCAAGAGTGGAAGTTTTTTAGGCCGAATGAGCAAATATGCTTGTTTCTGTCAATTGCAGCCAAATACTGAAGGGAAAGTCGGTTTGCCTTAATATTTGACCCAGAACAACTCAGTTCAGCATGAAAATATCATTGCAACAGCTTTTATTTAGTCAGAAATCAAGATTGTAAGTTTTTATGCGCTTAAAAGCAATTTCAGGCCGAATGAGCTGATTTCTGCCAATTGTAGCAAAATACTGACGAGAAAGTGGGTTTGCCTTCATATTTGACCCAGAACAACTCAGATCAGCATGGAAATATCATTGCAACATCTTTTATTTAGCCAGAAATAAGGAGTTTAAGTTTTTTTGCGCTTAAACGCAATTTCAGGCCGAATGAGCTGATTTCTGCCAATTGAAGGAAAATACTGAAAGGAAAGTGGGTTTGCCTTCATATTTGAACCAGAACAACTCAATTCAGCATGGAAATGTAATTGCAACAGCTTTTTTTTTTAGCCAGAAATCAAGAGTGGAAGTTTTTATGCGCTTAAAAGCATTTTCAGGCGAAATAAGCTGATTTCTGCCAATTGTAGCAAAATACTGAAAGGAAAGTGGGTTTGCCTTCATATTTGACGCATAGCAACTCAGTTCAGCATGGAAATATCATTGCAACAGCTTTTATTTAGCCAGAAATCAAGACTGTAAATTTATATGCGCTTAAAAGCATTTTCTGGCCGAATGAGCAAATATGCTTGTTTCTGTCAATTGCAGCAAAATACTGAAGGTAAAGTGGGTTTGCCTTCATAATTGACCCAGAACAACTCAGTTCAGCATTGAAATATCATTGCAACAGCTTTTATTTAGCCAGAAAACAAGAGTGTAAGTTTTTATGCGCTTAAAAGCATTTTCAGGCCAAATGAGCTGATTTCTGCCAATTGCAGCAAAATACTGAAGGGAAAGTGGGTTTGCCTTCATATTTGACCCAGAATAACTCAATTCAGCATGGAAATATCATTGCAACAGCTTTTATTTAGCCAGCAATCAAGAGTGTAAGTTTTTATGCGCTTAAAAGCATTTTCAGGCCGAATGAGCTGATTTCTGCCAATTGAAGGAGAATACTGAAAGGAAAGTGGGTTTGCCTTCATATTTGAACCAGAACAACTCAATTCAGCATGGAAATGTAATTGCAACAGTTTTTTTTTTAGCCAGAAATCAAGAGTGGAAGATTTTTATGCGCTTAAAAGCATTTTCAGGCGAAATAAGCTGATTTCTGCCAATTGTAGCAAAATACTGAAAGGAAAGTGGGTTTGCCTTCATATTTGACCCAGAACAACTCAATTCAGCATGGAAATATCATTGCAACCGCTTTAATTTAGCCAGAAATCAAGAGTGTAAGTTTTTATGCGCTTAAAAGCATTTTTCGGCCGAATAAACAAATATGCTTGTTTCTACCAATTGTCGCAAAATACTAAAGGGAAAGTGGGTTTACCTTCATATTTGACCCAGAACAACTCAGTTCAGCATGGAAATATCATTGCAACAGCTTTTATTTAGCCAGAAATAAGGAGTTTAAGTTTTTATGCGCCTAAAAGCATTTTCAGGCCAAATGAGCTGATTTCTGCCAATTGTAGCAAAATACGGAAAGGAAAGTGGGTTTGCCTTCATATTTGACGCATAACAACTCAGTTCAGCATGGAAATATCATTGCAACAGCTTTTATTTAGCCAGAAATCAAGACTGTAAATTTATATGCGCTTAAAAGCATTTTCTGGCCGAATGAGCAAATATGCTTGTTTCTGTCAATTGCAGCAAAATACTGAAGGTAAAGTGGGTTTGCCTTCATAATTGACCCAGAACAACTCAGTTCAGCATTGAAATATCATTGCAACAGCTTTTGTTTAGCCAGAAAACAAGAGTGTAAGTTTTTATGCGCTTAAAAGCATTTTCAGGCCGAATGAGATGATTTCTGCCAATTGTAGCAAAATACTGAAAGGAAAGTGGGTTTGCCTTCATATTTGACCCAGAATAACTCAGTTCATAATTTAAATATCATTACAACAGCTTTTATTTAGCCAGAAATCAAGATTGTAAGTTTTTATGCGCTTAAAAGCATTTTCAGGCCGAATGAGCACATATGCTTGTTTCTGCCAATTGCAGCAAAATACTGAAAGGAAAGTCGGTTTGCCTTAATATTTGACCCAGAACAACTCAGTTCAGCATTGAGATATCATTGCAACAGCTTTAATTTAGCCAGAAATAAAGAGTGGAAGTTTTTCAGGCCGAATGAGCAAATATGCTTGTTTCTGCCAATTGCAGCAAAATACTGAAAGGAAAATGGGTTTGCCTTCATATTTGACCCAGAACAACTCAGTTCAGCATGGAAATATTATTGCAACAGCTTTTATTTAGCCAGAAATGAAGATTGTAAGTTTTTATGCGCTTAAAAGCATTTTCAGGCCAAATGAGCTGATTTCTGCCAATTGCAGCAAAATACTGAAGGTAAAGTGGGTTTGCCTTCATATTTGACCCAGAACAACTCAATTCAGCATGGAAATATCATTGCAACAGCTTTTATTTAGCCAGAAATCAAGAGTGGAAGTTTTTATGCGCTTAAAAGCATTTTCAGGCCAAATGAGATGATTTCTGCCAATTGCAGCAAAATACTGAAGGGAAAGTGGGTTTGCCTTCATCTTTGACCCAGAACAACTCAGTTCAGCATTTAAATATTATTGCAAAAGCTTTTATTTAGCCAGAAATCAAGAGTGTAAGTTTTTATACGCTTAAAAGCATTTTCAGGCCGAATGAGCTGATTTATGCCAATTGTAGCAAAATACTGAAAGGAAAGTGGGCTTGCCTTCATATTTGACCCAGAACAACTCAGTTCAGCATGGAAATATTATTGCAACAGCTTTTATTTAGCCAGAAATCAAGAGTGGAAGTTTTTTAGGCCGAATGAGCAAATATGCTTGTTTCTGCCAATTGCAGCAAAATACTGAAGGGAAAGTGGGTTTGCCTTCATATTTGACCCAGAACAACTCAGTTCAGCATGGAAATATCATTGCAACAGCTTTTATTTAGCCAGAAATCAAGAGTGGAAGTTTTTATGCGCTTAAAACCATTTTCAGGCCGAATGAGCTGATTTCTGCCAATTGTAGCAAAATACTGAAAGGAAAGTGGGTTTGCCTTCATATTTGACCCAGAACAACTCAGTTCAGCATGGAAATATCATTGCAACAGCTTTTGTTTAGTCAGCAATCAAGAGTGTAAGTTTTTATGCGCTTAAAAGCATTTTTCGGCCGAATGAACAAATATGCTTGTTTCTGCCAATTGTCGCAAAATACTGAAGGGAAAGTGGGTTTGCCTTAATATTTGACCCAGAACAACTCAGTTCAGCATGGAAATATCATTGCAACATCTTTTATTTAGCCAGAAATAAGGAGTTTAAGTTTTTTTGCGCTTAAACGCATTTTCAGGCCGAATGACCTGATTTCTGCCAATTGTAGCAAAATACGGAAAGGAAAGTGGGTTTGCCTTCATATTTGACCCAGAACAACTCACTTCATAATTTAAATATCATGACAACAGCTTTTATTTAGCCAGAAATCAAGATTGTAAGTTTTTATGCGCTTAAAAGCATTTTCAGGCCGAATGAGCACATATGCTTGTTTCTGCCAATTGCAGCAAAATACTGAAAGGAAAGTCGGTTTGCCTTAATATTTGACCCAGAACAACTCAGTTCAGCATGGAAATATCATTGCAACATCTTTTATTTAGCCAGAAATAAGGAGTTTAAGTTTTTATGCGCCTAAAAGCATTTTCAGGCCAAATGAGCTGATTTCTGCCAATTGTAGCAAAATATGGAAAGGAAAGTGGGTTTGCCTTCATATTTGACGCATAACAACTCAGTTCAGCATGGAAATATCATTGCAATAGCTTTTATTTAGCCAGAAATCAAGACTGTAAATTTATATGCGCTTAAAAGCATTTTCTGGCCGAATGAGCAAATATGCTTGTTTCTGTCAATTGCAGCAAAATACTGAAGGTAAAGTGGGTTTGCCTTCATAATTGACCCAGAACAACTCAGTTCAGCATTGAAATATCATTGCAACAGCTTTTGTTTAGCCAGAAAACAAGAGTGTAAGTTTTTATGCGCTTAAAAGCATTTTCAGGCCGAATGAGCTGATTTCTGCCAATTGTAGCAAAATACTGAAAGGAAAGTGGGCTTGCCTTCATATTTGACCCAGAACAACTCAGTTCAGCATGGAAATGTCATTGCAACATCTTTTATTTAGCCAGAAATAAGGAGTTTAAGTTTTTATGCGCTTAAAAGCATTTTCAGGCCAAATAAGCTGATTTCTGCCAATTGCAGCAAAATACCGAAGGGAAAGTGGGTTTGCCTTCATATTTGACCCAGAACAACTCAGTTCAGCATGGAAATATTATTGCAACAGCTTTTATTTAGCCAGAAATCAAGAGTGGAAGTTTTTTAGGCCGAATGAGCAAATATGCTTGTTTCTGCCAATTGCAGCAAAATACTGAAGGGAAAGTGGGTTTGCCTTCATATTTGACCCAGAACAACTTAGTTCAGCATGGAAATATCATTGCAACAGCTTTTATTTAGCCAGAAATCAAGAGTGGAAGTTTTTATGCGCTTAAAACCATTTTCAGGCCGAATGAGCTGATTTCTGCCAATTGTAGCAAAATACGGAAAGGAAAGTGGGTTTGCCTTCATATTTGACCCAGAACAACTCAGTTCAGCATGGAAATATCATTGCAACAGCTTTTGTTTAGTCAGCAATCAAGAGTGTAAGTTTTTATGCGCTTAAAAGCATTTTTCGGCCGAATGAACAAATATGCTTGTTTCTGCCAATTGTCGCAAAATACTGAAGGGAAAGTGGGTTTGCCTTAATATTTGACCCAGAACAACTCAGTTCAGCATGGAAATATCATTGCAACATCTTTTATTTAGCCAGAAATAAGGAGTTTAAGTTTTTTTGCGCTTAAACGCATTTTCAGGCCGAATGACCTGATTTCTGCCAATTGTAGCAAAATACGGAAAGGAAAGTGGGTTTGCCTTCATATTTGACCCAGAACAACTCAGTTCATAATTTACATATCATGACAACAGCTTTTATTTAGCCAGAAATCAAGATTGTAAGTTTTTATGCGCTTAAAAGCATTTTCAGGCCGAATGAGCACATATGCTTGTTTCTGCCAATTGCAGCAAAATACTGAAAGGAAAGTCGGTTTGCCTTAATATTTGACCCAGAACAACTCAGTTCAGCATGGAAATATCATTGCAACATCTTTTATTTAGCCAGAAATAAGGAGTTTAAGTTTTTATGCGCCTAAAAGCATTTTCAGGCCAAATGAGCTGATTTCTGCCAATTGTAGCAAAATATGGAAAGGAAAGTGGGTTTGCCTTCATATTTGACGCATAACAACTCAGTTCAGCATGGAAATATCATTGCAATAGCTTTTATTTAGCCAGAAATCAAGACTGTAAATTTATATGCGCTTAAAAGCATTTTCTGGCCGAATGAGCAAATATGCTTGTTTCTGTCAATTGCAGCAAAATACTGAAAGTAAAGTGGGTTTGCCTTCATAATTGACCCAGAACAACTCAGTTCACCATTGAAATATCATTGCAACAGCTTTTGTTTAGCCAGAAAACAAGAGTGTAAGTTTTTATGCGCTTAAAAGCATTTTCAGGCCGAATGAGCTGATTTCTGCCAATTGTAGCAAAATACTGAAAGGAAAGTGGGTTTGCCTTCATATTTGACCCAGAACAACTCAGTTCAGCATGGAAATATTATTGCAACAGCTTTTATTTAGCCAGAAATGAAGATTGTAAGTTTTTATGCGCTTAAAAGCATTTTCAGGCCAAATGAGCTGATTTCTGCCAATTGCAGCAAAATACTGAAGGGAAAGTGGGTTTGCCTTCATATTTGACCCAGAACAACTCAATTCAGCATGGAAATATCATTGCAACAGCTTTTATTTAGCCAGCAATCAAGAGTGTAAGTTTTTATGCGCTTAAAAGCATTTTCAGGCCGAATGAGCTGATTTCTGCCAATTGAAGGAAAATACTGAAAGGAAAGTGGGTTTGCCTTCATATTTGAACCAGAACAACTCAATTCAGCATGGAAATGTAATTGCAACAGCTTTTTTTTTAGCCAGAAATCAAGAGTGGAAAATTTTTATGCGCTTAAAAGCATTTTCAGGCGAAATAAGCTGATTTCTGCCAATTGTAGCAAAATACTGAAAGGAAAGTGGGTTTGCCTTCATATTTGACCCAGAACAACTCAATTCAGCATGGAAATATCATTGCAACAGCTTTAATTTAGCCAGAAATCAAGAGTGTAAGTTTTTATGCGCTTAAAAGCATTTTTCGGCCGAATAAACAAATATGCTTGTTTCTGCCAATTGTCGCAAAATACTAAAGGGAAAGTGGGTTTACCTTCATATTTGACCCAGAAAAACTCAGTTCAGCATGGAAATATCATTGCAACATCTTTTATTTAGCCAGAAATAAGGAGTTTAAGCTTTTATGCGCTTAAACGTATTTTCAGGCCGAATGAGCTGATTTCTGCCAATTGTAGCAAAATACGGAAAGGAAAGTGGGTTTGCCTTCATATTTGACCCAGAACAACTCAGTTAAGCATTTAAATATCATTACAACAGCTTTTATTTAGCCAGAAATCAAGATTGTAAGTTTTTATGCGCTTAAAAGCATTTTTCGGCCGAATGAACAAATATGCTTGTTTCTGCCAATTGTCGCAAAATACTGAAGGGAAAGTGGGTTTGCCTTCATATTTGACCCAGAACAACTCAGTTCAGCATGAAAATATCATTGCAACAGCTTTTATTTAGTCAGAAATCAAGATTGTAAGTTTTTATGCGCTTAAAAGCAATTTCAGGCCGAATGAGCTGATTTCTGCCAATTGTAGCAAAATACTGACGAGAAAGTGGGTTTGCCTTCATATTTGACCCAGAACAACTCAGATCAGCATGGAAATATCATTGCAACGTCTTTTATTTAGCCAGAAATAAGGAGTATAAGTTTTTTTGCGCTTAAACGCATTTTCAGGCCGAATGAGCTGATTTCTGCCAATTGAAGGAAAATACTGAAAGGAAAGTGGGTTTGCCTTCATATTTGAACCAGAACAACTCAATTCAGCATGGAAATGTAATTGCAACAGCTTTTTTTTTAGCCAGAAATCAAGAGTGGAAGATTTTTATGCGCTTAAAAGCATTTTCAGGCGAAATAAGCTGATTTCTGCCAATTGTAGCAAAATACTGAAAGGAAAGTGGGTTTGCCTTCATATTTGACGCATAACAACTCAGTTCAGCATGGAAATATCATTGCAACAGCTTTTATTTAGCCAGAAATCAAGACTGTAAATTTATATGCGCTTAAAAGCATTTTCTGGCCGAATGAGCAAATATGCTTGTTTCTGTCAATTGCAGCAAAATACTGAAGGTAAAGTGGGTTTGCCTTTATAATTGACCAAGAACAACTCAGTTCAGCATTGAAATATCATTGCAACAGCTTTTGTTTAGCCAGAAAACAAGAGTGTAAGTTTTTATGCGCTTAAAAGCATTTTCAGGCCGAATGATCTGATTTCTGCCAATTGTAGCAAAATACTGAAAGGAAAGTGGGTTTGCCTTCATATTTGACCCAGAACAACTCAGTTCAGCATTGAGATATCATTGCAACAGCTTTAATTTAGCCAGAAATAAAGAGTGGAAGTTTTTCAGGCCGAATGAGCAAATATGCTTGTTTCTGCCAATTGCAGCAAAATACTGAAAGGAAAATGGGTTTGCCTTCATATTTGACCCAGAACAACTCAGTTCAGCATGGAAATATTATTGCAACAGCTTTTATTTAGCCAGAAATGAAGATTGTAAGTTTTTATGCGCTTAAAAGCATTTTCAGGCCAAATGAGCTGATTTCTGCCAATTGCAGCAAAATACTGAAGGGAAAGTGGGTTTGCCTTCATATTTGACCCAGAACAACTCAATTCAGCATGGAAATATCATTGCAACAGCTTTTATTTAGCCAGAAATCAAGAGTGGAAGTTTTTATGCGCTTAAAAGGATTTTCAGGCCAAATGAGCTGATTTCTGCCAATTGCAGCAAAATACTGAAGGGAAAGTGGGTTTGCCTTCATCTTTGACCCAGAACAACTCAGTTCAGCATTTAAATATTATTGCAAAAGCTTTTATTTAGCCAGAAATCAAGAGTGTAAGTTTTTATACGCTTAAAAGCATTTTCAGGCCGAATGAGCTGATTTATGCCAATTGTAGCAAAATACTGAAAGGAAAGTGGGCTTGCCTTCATATTTGACCCAGAACAACTCAGTTCAGCATGGAAATGTCATTGCAACATCTTTTATTTAGCCAGAAATAAGGAGTTTAAGTTTTTATGCGCTTAAAAGCATTTTCAGGCCAAATAAGCTGATTTCTGCCAATTGCAGCAAAATACTGAAGGGAAAGTGGGTTTGCCTTCATATTTGACCCAGAACAACTCAGTTCAGCATGGAAATATTATTGCAACAGCTTTTATTTAGCCAGAAATCAAGAGTGGAAGTTTTTTAGGCCGAATGAGCAAATATGCTTGTTTCTGCCAATTGCAGCAAAATACTGAAGGGAAAGTGGGTTTGCCTTCATATTTGACCCAGAACAACTCAGTTCAGCATGGAAATATCATTGCAACAGCTTTTATTTAGCCAGAAATCAAGAGTGGAAGTTTTTATGCGCTTAAAAGCATTTTCAGGCCGAATGAGCTGATTTCTGCCAATTGTAGCAAAATACTGAAAGGAAAGTGGGTTTGCCTTCATATTTGACCCAGAACAACTCAGTTCAGCATGGAAATATCATTGCAACAGCTTTTGTTTAGTCAGCAATCAAGAGTGTAAGTTTTTATGCGCTTAAAAGCATTTTTCGGCCGAATGAACAAATATGCTTGTTTCTGCCAATTGTCGCAAAATACTGAAGGGAAAGTGGGTTTGCCTTCATATTTGACCCAGAACAACTCAGTTCAGCATGAAAATATCATTGCAACAGCTTTTATTTAGCCAGAAATGAAGATTGTAAGTTTTTATGCGCTTAAAAGCATTTTCAGGCCAAATGAGCTGATTTCTGCCAATTGCAGCAAAATACTGAAGGGAAAGTGGGTTTGCCTTCATATTTGACCCAGAACAACTCAATTCAGCATGGAAATATCATTGCAACAGCTTTTATTTAGCCAGCAATCAAGAGTGTAAGTTTTTATGCGCTTAAAAGCATTTTCAGGCCGAATGAGCTGATTTCTGCCAATTGAAGGAGAATACTGAAAGGAAAGTGGGTTTGCCTTCATATTTGAACCAGAACAACTCAATTCAGCATGGAAATGTAATTGCAACATTTTTTTTTTTAGCCAGAAATCAAGAGTGGAAGAATTTTATGCGCTTAAAAGCATTTTCAGGCGAAATAAGCTGATTTCTGCCAATTGTAGCAAAATACTGAAAGGAAAGTGGGTTTGCCTTCATATTTGACCCAGAACAACTCAATTCAGCATGGAAATATCATTGCAACCGCTTTAATTTAGCCAGAAATCAAGAGTGTAAGTTCTTATGCGCTTAAAAGCATTTTTCGGCCGAATAAACAAATATGCTTGTTTCTACCAATTGTCGCAAAATACTAAAGGGAAAGTGGGTTTACCTTCATATTTGACCCAGAACAACTCAGTTCAGCATGGAAATATCATTGCAACAGCTTTTATTTAGCCAGAAATAAGGAGTTTAAGTTTTTATGCGCCTAAAAGCATTTTCAGGCCAAACAAGCTGATTTCTGCCAATTGTAGCAAAATACGGAAAGGAAAGTGGGTTTGCCTTCATATTTGACGCATAACAACTCAGTTCAGCATGGAAATATCATTGCAACAGCTTTTATTTAGCCAGAAATCAAGACTGTAAATTTATATGCGGTTAAAAGCATTTTCTGGCCGAATGAGCAAATATGCTTGTTTCTGTCAATTGCAGCAAAATACTGAAGGTAAAGTGGGTTTGCCTTCATAATTGACCCAGAACAACTCAGTTCAGCATTGAAATATCATTGCAACAGCTTTTGTTTAGCCAGAAAACAAGAGTGTAAGTTTTTATGCGCTTAAAAGCATTTTCAGGCCGAATGAGATGATTTCTGCCAATTGTAGCAAAATACTGAAAGGAAAGTGGGTTTGCCTTCATATTTGACCCAGAATAACTCAGTTCATAATTTAAATATCATTACAACAGCTTTTATTTAGCCAGAAATCAAGATTGTAAGTTTTTATGCGCTTAAAAGCATTTTCAGGCCGAATGAGCACATATGCTTGTTTCTGCCAATTGCAGCAAAATACTGAAAGGAAAGTCGGTTTGCCTTAATATTTGACCCAGAACAACTCAGTTCAGCATAGAAATATCATTGCAACATCTTTTATTTAGCCAGAAATAAGGAGTTTAAGTTTTTATGCGCCTAAAAGCATTTTCAGGCCAAATGAGCTGATTTCTGCCAATTGTAGCAAAATACGGAAAGGAAAGTGGGTTTGCCTTCATATTTGACGCATAACAACTCAGTTCAGCATGGAAATATCATTGCAACAGCTTTAATTTAGCCAGAAATAAAGAGTGGAAGTTTTTCAGGCCGAATGAGCAAATATGTTTGTTTCTGCCAATTGCAGCAAAATACTGAAAGGAAAATGGGTTTGCCTTCATATTTGACCCAGAACAACTCAGTTCAGCATGGAAATATTATTGCAACAGCTTTTATTTAGCCAGAAATGAAGATTGTAAGTTTTTATGCGCTTAAAAGCATTTTCAGGCCAAATGAGCTGATTTCTGCCAATTGCAGCAAAATACTGAAGGGAAAGTGGGTTTGCCTTCATATTTGACCCAGAACAACTCAATTCAGCATGGAAATATCATTGCAACAGCTTTTATTTAGCCAGAAATCAAGAGTGGAAGTTTTTATGCGCTTAAAAGCATTTTCAGGCCAAATGAGCTGATTTCTTCCAATTGCAGCAAAATACTGAAGGGAAAGTGGGTTTGCCTTCATCTTTGACCCAGAACAACTCAGTTCAGCATTTAAATATTATTGCAAAAGCTTTTATTTAGCCAGAAATCAAGAGTGTAAGTTTTTATACGCTTAAAAGCATTTTCAGGCCGAATGAGCTGATTTATGCCAATTGTAGCAAAATACTGAAAGGAAAGTGGGCTTGCCTTCATATTTGACCCAGAACAACTCAGTTCAGCATGGAAATGTCATTGCAACATCTTTTATTTAGCCAGAAATAAGGAGTTTAAGTTTTTATGCGCTTAAAAGCATTTTCAGGCCAAATAAGCTGATTTCTGCCAATTGCAGCAAAATACTGAAGGGAAAGTGGGTTTGCCTTCATATTTGACCCAGAACAACTCAGTTCAGCATGGAAATATTATTTCAACAGCTTTTATTTAGCCAGAAATCAAGAGTGGAAGTTTTTTAGGCCGAATGAGCAAATATGCTTGTTTCTGCCAATTGCAGCAAAATACTGAAGGGAAAGTGGGTTTGCCTTCATATTTGACCCAGAACAACTCAGTTCAGCATGGAAATATCATTGCAACAGCTTTTATTTAGCCAGAAATCAAGAGTGGAAGTTTTTATGCGCTTAAAAGCATTTTCAGGCCGAATGAGCTGATTTCTGCCAATTGTAGCAAAATACTGAAAGGAAAGTGGGTTTGCCTTCATATTTGACCCAGAACAACTCAGTTCAGCATGGAAATATCATTGCAACAGCTTTTGTTTAGTCAGCAATCAAGAGTGTAAGTTTTTATGCGCTTAAAAGCATTTTTCGGCCGAATGAACAAATATGCTTGTTTCTGCCAATTGTCGCAAAATACTGAAGGGAAAGTGGGTTTGCCTTCATATTTGACCCAGAACAACTCAATTCAGCATGGAAATATCATTGCAACAGCTTTTATTTAGCCAGCAATCAAGAGTGTAAGTTTTTATGCGCTTAAAAGCATTTTCAGGCCGAATGAGCTGATTTCTGCCAATTGAAGGAAAATACTGAAAGGAAAGTGGGTTTGCCTTCATATTTGAACCAGAACAACTCAATTCAGCATGGAAATGTAATTGCAACAGCTTTTTTTTTAGCCAGAAATCAAGAGTGGAAGATTTTTATGCGCTTAAAAGCATTTTCAGGCGAAATAAGCTGATTTCTGCCAATTGTAGCAAAATACTGAAAGGAAAGTGGGTTTGCCTTCATATTTGACCCAGAACAACTCAATTCAGCATGGAAATATCATTGCAACAGCTTTAATTTAGCCAGAAATCAAGAGTGTAAGTTTTTATGCGCTTAAAAGCATTTTTCGGCCGAATAAACAAATATGCTTGTTTCTACCAATTGTCGCAAAATACTAAAGGGAAAGTGGGTTTACCTTCATATTTGACCCAGAACAACTCAGTTCAGCATGGAAATATCATTGCAACAGCTTTTATTTAGCCAGAAATAAGGAGTTTAAGTTTTTATGCGCCTAAAAGCATTTTCAGGCCAAATGAGCTGATTTCTGCCAATTGTAGCAAAATACGGAAAGGAAAGTGGGTTTGCCTTCATATTTGACGCATAACAACTCAGTTCAGCATGGAAATATCATTGCAACAGCTTTTATTTAGCCAGAAATCAAGACTGTAAATTTATATGCGCTTAAAAGCATTTTCTGGCCGAATGAGCAAATATGCTTGTTTCTGTCAATTGCAGCAAAATACTGAAGGTAAAGTGGGTTTGCCTTCATAATTGACGCAGAACAACTCAGTTCAGCATTGAAATATCATTGCAACAGCTTTTGTTTAGCCAGAAAACAAGAGTGTAAGTTTTTATGCGCTTAAAAGCATTTTCAGGCCGAATGAGCTGATTTCTGCCAATTGTAGCAAAATACTGAAAGGAAAGTGGGTTTGCCTTCATATTTGACCCAGAACTACTCAGTTTAGCATTGAGATATCATTGCAACAGCTTTAATTTAGCCAGAAATAAAGAGTGGAAGTTTTTCAGGCCGAATGAGCAAATATGCTTGTTTCTGCCAATTGCAGCAAAATACTGAAAGGAAAATGGGTTTGCCTTCATATTTGACCCAGAACAACTCAGTTCAGCATGGAAATATTATTGCAACAGCTTTTATTTAGCCAGAAATGAAGATTGTAAGTTTTTATGCGCTTAAAAGCATTTTCAGGCCAAATGAGCTGATTTCTGCCAATTGCAGCAAAATACTGAAGGGAAAGTGGGTTTGCCTTCATATTTGACCCAGAACAATTCAATTCAGCATGGAAATATCATTGCAACAGCTTTTATTTAGCCAGAAATCAAGAGTGGAAGTTTTTATGCGCTTAAAAGCATTTTCAGGCCAAATGAGCTGATTTCTGCCAATTGAAGCAAAATACTGAAGGGAAAGTGGGTTTGCCTTCATCTTTGACCCAGAACAACTCAGTTCAGCATTTAAATATTATTGCAAAAGCTTTTATTTAGCCAGAAATCAAGAGTGTAAGTCTTTATACGCTTAAAAGCATTTTCAGGCCGAATGAGCTGATTTATGCCAATTGTAGCAAAATACTGAAAGGAAAGTGGGCTTGCCTTCATATTTGACGCAGAACAACTCAGTTCAGCATTGAAATATCATTGCAACAGCTTTTGTTTAGCCAGAAAACAAGAGTGTAAGTTTTTATGCGCTTAAAAGCATTTTCAGGCCGAATGAGCTGATTTCTGACAATTGTAGCAAAATACTGAAAGGAAAGTGGGTTTGCCTTCATATTTGACCCAGAACTACTCAGTTTAGCATTGAGATATCATTGCAACAGCTTTAATTTAGCCAGAAATAAAGAGTGGAAGTTTTTCAGGCCGAATGAGCAAATATGCTTGTTTCTGATTTATGCCAATTGTAGCAAAATACTGAAAGGAAAGTGGGCTTGCCTTCATATTTGACGCAGAACAACTCAGTTCAGCATTGAAATATCATTGCAACAGCTTTTGTTTAGCCAGAAAACAAGAGTGTAAGTTTTTATGCGCTTAAAAGCATTTTCAGGCCGAATGAGCTGATTTCTGCCAATTGTAGCAAAATACTGAAAGGAAAGTGGGTTTGCCTTCATATTTGACCCAGAACTACTCAGTTTAGCATTGAGATATCATTGCAACAGCTTTAATTTAGCCAGAAATAAAGAGTGGAAGTTTTTCAGGCCGAATGAGCAAATATGCTTGTTTCTGCCAATTGCAGCAAAATACTGAAAGGAAAATGGGTTTGCCTTCATATTTGACCCAGAACAACTCAGTTCAGCATGGAAATATTATTGCAACAGCTTTTATTTAGCCAGAAATGAAGATTGTAAGTTTTTATGCGCTTAAAAGCATTTTTAGGCCAAATGAGCTGATTTCTGCCAATTGCAGCAAAATACTGAAGGGAAAGTGGGTTTGCCTTCATATTTGACCCAGAACAACTCAATTCAGCATGGAAATATCATTGCAACAGCTTTTATTTAGCCAGAAATCAAGAGTGGAAGTTTTTATGCGCTTAAAAGCATTTTCAGGCCAAATGAGCTGATTTCTGCCAATTGCAGCAAAATACTGAAGGGAAAGTGGGTTTGCCTTCATCTTTGACCCAGAACAACTCAGTTCAGCATTTAAATATTATTGCAAAAGCTTTTATTTAGCCAGAAATCAAGAGTGTAAGTTTTTATACGCTTAAAAGCATTTTCAGGCCGAATGAGCTGATTTATGCCAATTGTAGCAAAATACTGAAAGGAAAGTGGGCTTGCCTTCATATTTGACCCAGAACAACTCAGTTCAGCATGGAAATGTCATTGCAACATCTTTTATTTAGCCAGAAATAAGGAGTTTAAGTTTTTATGCGCTTAAAAGCATTTTCAGGCCAAATAAGCTGATTTCTGCCAATTGCAGCAAAATACTGAA
This sequence comes from Channa argus, assembly GCF_033026475.1. Classification (NCBI taxonomy): domain Eukaryota; kingdom Metazoa; phylum Chordata; class Actinopteri; order Anabantiformes; family Channidae; genus Channa; species Channa argus. The sequence goes on along the minus strand of NW_027125263.1, from coordinate 40,407 downwards.
GGGAAAGTGGGTTTGCCTTCATATTTGACCCAGAACAACTCAGTTCAGCATGGAAATATTATTGCAACAGCTTTTATTTAGCCAGAAATCAAGAGTGGAAGTTTTTTAGGCCGAATGAGCAAATATGCTTGTTTCTGCCAATTGCAGCAAAATACTGAAGGGAAAGTGGGTTTGCCTTCATATTTGACCCAGAACAACTCAGTTCAGCATGGAAATATCATTGCAACAGCTTTTATTTAGCCAGAAATCAAGAGTGGAAGTTTTTATGCGCTTAAAACCATTTTCAGGCCGAATGAGCTGATTTCTGCCAATTGTAGCAAAATACTGAAAGGAAAGTGGGTTTGCCTTCATATTTGACCCAGAACAACTCAGTTCAGCATGGAAATATCATTGCAACAGCTTTTGTTTAGTCAGCAATCAAGAGTGTAAGTTTTTATGCGCTTAAAAGCATTTTTCGGCCGAATGAACAAATATGCTTGTTTCTGCCAATTGTCGCAAAATACTGAAGGGAAAGTGGGTTTGCCTTCATATTTGACCCAGAACAACTCAGTTCAGCATGGAAATATCATTGCAACAGCTTTTATTTAGCCAGAAATCAAGAGTGGAAGTTTTTTAGGCCGAATGAGCAAATATGCTTGTTTCTGTCAATTGCAGCCAAATACTGAAGGGAAAGTCGGTTTGCCTTAATATTTGACCCAGAACAACTCAGTTCAGCATGAAAATATCATTGCAACAGCTTTTATTTAGTCAGAAATCAAGATTGTAAGTTTTTATGCGCTTAAAAGCAATTTCAGGCCGAATGAGCTGATTTCTGCCAATTGTAGCAAAATACTGACGAGAAAGTGGGTTTGCCTTCATATTTGACCCAGAACAACTCAGATCAGCATGGAAATATCATTGCAACATCTTTTATTTAGCCAGAAATAAGGAGTTTAAGTTTTTTTGCGCTTAAACGCATTTTCAGGCCGAATGAGCTGATTTCTGCCAATTGAAGGAAAATACTGAAAGGAAAGTGGGTTTGCCTTCATATTTGAACCAGAACAACTCAATTCAGCATGGAAATGTAATTGCAACAGCTTTTTTTTTTAGCCAGAAATCAAGAGTGGAAGTTTTTATGCGCTTAAAAGCATTTTCAGGCGAAATAAGCTGATTTCTGCCAATTGTAGCAAAATACTGAAAGGAAAGTGGGTTTGCCTTCATATTTGACGCATAGCAACTCAGTTCAGCATGGAAATATCATTGCAACAGCTTTTATTTAGCCAGAAATCAAGACTGTAAATTTATATGCGCTTAAAAGCATTTTCTGGCCGAATGAGCAAATATGCTTGTTTCTGTCAATTGCAGCAAAATACTGAAGGTAAAGTGGGTTTGCCTTCATAATTGACCCAGAACAACTCAGTTCAGCATTGAAATATCATTGCAACAGCTTTTGTTTAGCCAGAAATCAAGAGTGTAAGTTTTTATACGCTTAAAAGCTTTTTCAGGCCAAATAAGCTGATTTCTGCCAATTGCAGCAAAATACTGAAGGGAAAGTGGGTTTGCCTTCATATTTGACCCAGAACAACTCAGTTCAGCATGGAAATATCATTGCAACAGCTTTTATTTAGCCAGAAATCAAGAGTGTAAGTTTTTATGCGCTTAAAAGCATTTTCAGGCCGAATGAGCTGATTTCTGCCAATTGTAGCAAAATACTGAAAGGAAAGTGTGTTTGCCTTCATATTTGACCCAGAACAACTCAGTTCAGCATTGAGATATCATTGCAACAGCTTTAATTTAGCCAGAAATAAAGAGTGGAAGTTTTTCAGGCCGAATGAGCAAATATGCTTGTTTCTGCCAATTGCAGCAAAATACTGAAAGGAAAATGGGTTTGCCTTCATATTTGACCCAGAACAACTCAGTTCAGCATGGAAATATTATTGCAACAGCTTTTATTTAGCCAGAAATGAAGATTGTAAGTTTTTATGCGCTTAAAAGCATTTTCAGGCCAAATGAGCTGATTTCTGCCAATTGCAGCAAAATACTGAAGGGAAAGTGGGTTTGCCTTCATATTTGACCCAGAACAACTCAATTCAGCATGGAAATATCATTGCAACAGCTTTTATTTAGCCAGAAATCAAGAGTGGAAGTTTTTATGCGCTTAAAAGCATTTTCAGGCCAAATGAGATGATTTCTGCCAATTGCAGCAAAATACTGAAGGGAAAGTGGGTTTGCCTTCATCTTTGACCCAGAACAACTCAGTTCAGCATTTAAATATTATTGCAAAAGCTTTTATTTAGCCAGAAATCAAGAGTGTAAGTTTTTATACGCTTAAAAGCATTTTCAGGCCGAATGAGCTGATTTATGCCAATTGTAGCAAAATACTGAAAGGAAAGTGGGCTTGCCTTCATATTTGACCCAGAACAACTCAGTTCAGCATGGAAATGTCATTGCAACATCTTTTATTTAGCCAGAAATAAGGAGTTTAAGTTTTTATGCGCTTAAAAGCATTTTCAGGCCAAATAAGCTGATTTCTGCCAATTGCAGCAAAATACTGAAGGGAAAGTGGGTTTGCCTTCATATTTGACCCAGAACAACTCAGTTCAGCATGGAAATATCATTGCAACAGCTTTTATTTAGCCAGAAATCAAGAGTGGAAGTTTTTATGCGCTTAAAACCATTTTCAGGCCGAATGAGCTGATTTCTGCCAATTGTAGCAAAATACTGAAAGGAAAGTGGGTTTGCCTTCATATTTGACCCAGAACAACTCAGTTCAGCATGGAAATATCATTGCAACAGCTTTTGTTTAGTCAGCAATCAAGAGTGTAAGTTTTTATGCGCTTAAAAGCATTTTTCGGCCGAATGAACAAATATGCTTGTTTCTGCCAATTGTCGCAAAATACTGAAGGGAAAGTGGGTTTGCCTTCATATTTGACCCAGAACAACTCAGTTCAGCATGAAAATATCATTGCAACAGCTTTTATTTAGCCAGAAATGAAGATTGTAAGTTTTTATGCGCTTAAAAGCATTTTCAGGCCAAATGAGCTGATTTCTGCCAATTGCAGCAAAATACTGAAGGGAAAGTGGGTTTACCTTCATATTTGACCCAGAACAACTCAGTTCAGCATGGAAATATCATTGCAACAGCTTTTATTTAGCCAGAAATAAGGAGTTTAAGTTTTTATGCGCCTAAAAGCATTTTCAGGCCAAATGAGCTGATTTCTGCCAATTGTAGCAAAATACGGAAAGGAAAGTGGGTTTGCCTTCATATTTGACGCATAACAACTCAGTTCAGCATGGAAATGTCATTGCAACAGCTTTTATTTAGCCAGAAATCAAGACTGTAAATTTATATGCGGTTAAAAGCATTTTCTGGCCGAATGAGCAAATATGCTTGTTTCTGTCAATTGCAGCAAAATACTGAAGGTAAAGTGGGTTTGCCTTCATAATTGACCCAGAACAACTCAGTTCAGCATTGAAATATCATTGCAACAGCTTTTGTTTAGCCAGAAAACAAGAGTGTAAGTTTTTATGCGCTTAAAAGCATTTTCAGGCCGAATGAGCTGATTTCTGCCAATTGTAGCAAAATACTGAAAGGAAAGTGGGTTTGCCTTCATATTTGACCCAGAATAACTCAGTTCATAATTTAAATATCATTACAACAGCTTTTATTTAGCCAGAAATCAAGATTGTAAGTTTTTATGCGCTTAAAAGCATTTTCAGGCCGAATGAGCACATATGCTTGTTTCTGCCAATTGCAGCAAAATACTGAAAGGAAAGTCGGTTTGCCTTAATATTTGACCCAGAACAACTCAGTTCAGCATGGAAATATCATTGCAACATCTTTTATTTAGCCAGAAATAAGGAGTTTAAGTTTTTATGCGCCTAAAAGCATTTTCAGGCCAAATGAGCTGATTTCTGCCAATTGTAGCAAAATACGGAAAGGAAAGTGGGTTTGCCTTCATATTTGACGCATAACAACTCAGTTCAGCATGGAAATATCATTGCAACAGCTTTTATTTAGCCAGAAATCAAGACTGTAAATTTATATGCGCTTAAAAGCATTTTCTGGCCGAATGAGCAAATATGCTTGTTTCTGTCAATTGCAGCAAAATACTGAAGGTAAAGTGGGTTTGCCTTCATAATTGACGCAGAACAACTCAGTTCAGCATTGAAATATCATTGCAACAGCTTTTGTTTAGCCAGAAAACAAGAGTGTAAGTTTTTATGCGCTTAAAAGCATTTTCAGGCCGAATGAGCTGATTTCTGCCAATTGTAGCAAAATACTGAAAGGAAAGTGGGTTTGCCTTCATATTTGACCCAGAACTACTCAGTTTAGCATTGAGATATCATTGCAACAGCTTTAATTTAGCCAGAAATAAAGAGTGGAAGTTTTTCAGGCCGAATGAGCAAATATGCTTGTTTCTGCCAATTGCAGCAAAATACTGAAAGGAAAATGGGTTTGCCTTCATATTTGACCCAGAACAACTCAGTTCAGCATGGAAATATTATTGCAACAGCTTTTATTTAGCCAGAAATGAAGATTGTAAGTTTTTATGCGCTTAAAAGCATTTTCAGGCCAAATGAGCTGATTTCTGCCAATTGCAGCAAAATACTGAAGGGAAAGTGGGTTTGCCTTCATATTTGACCCAGAACAACTCAATTCAGCATGGAAATATCATTGCAACAGCTTTTATTTAGCCAGAAATCAAGAGTGGAAGTTTTTATGCGCTTAAAAGCATTTTCAGGCCAAATGAGCTGATTTCTGCCAATTGCAGCAAAATACTGAAGGGAAAGTGGGTTTGCCTTCATCTTTGACCCAGAACAACTCAGTTCAGCATTTAAATATTATTGCAAAAGCTTTTATTTAGCCAGAAATCAAGAGTGTAAGTTTTTATACGCTTAAAAGCATTTTCAGGCCGAATGAGCTGATTTATGCCAATTGTAGCAAAATACTGAAAGGAAAGTGGGCTTGCCTTCATATTTGACCCAGAACAACTCAGTTCAGCATGGAAATGTCATTGCAACATCTTTTATTTAGCCAGAAATAAGGAGTTTAAGTTTTTATGCGCTTAAAAGCATTTTCAGGCCAAATAAGCTGATTTCTGCCAATTGCAGCAAAATACTGAAGGGAAAGTGGGTTTGCCTTCATATTTGACCCAGAACAACTCAGTTCAGCATGGAAATATTATTGCAACAGCTTTTATTTAGCCAGAAATCAAGAGTGGAAGTTTTTTAGGCCGAATGAGCAAATATGCTTGTTTCTGCCAATTGCAGCAAAATACTGAAGGGAAAGTGGGTTTGCCTTCATATTTGACCCAGAACAACTCAGTTCAGCATGGAAATATCATTGCAACAGCTTTTATTTAGCCAGAAATCAAGAGTGGAAGTTTTTATGCGCTTAAAACCATTTTCAGGCCGAATGAGCTGATTTCTGCCAATTGTAGCAAAATACTGAAAGGAAAGTGGGTTTGCCTTCATATTTGACCCAGAACAACTCAGTTCAGCATGGAAATATCATTGCAACAGCTTTTGTTTAGTCAGCAATCAAGAGTGTAAGTTTTTATGCGCTTAAAAGCATTTTTCGGCCGAATGAACAAATATGCTTGTTTCTGCCAATTGTCGCAAAATACTGAAGGGAAAGTGGGTTTGCCTTCATATTTGACCCAGAACAACTCAGTTCAGCATGGAAATATCATTGCAACAGCTTTTATTTAGCCAGAAATCAAGAGTGGAAGTTTTTTAGGCCGAATGAGCAAATATGCTTGTTTCTGTCAATTGCAGCCAAATACTGAAGGGAAAGTCGGTTTGCCTTAATATTTGACCCAGAACAACTCAGTTCAGCATGAAAATATCATTGCAACAGCTTTTATTTAGTCAGAAATCAAGATTGTAAGTTTTTATGCGCTTAAAAGCAATTTCAGGCCGAATGAGCTGATTTCTGCCAATTGTAGCAAAATACTGACGAGAAAGTGGGTTTGCCTTCATATTTGACCCAGAACAACTCAGATCAGCATGGAAATATCATTGCAACATCTTTTATTTAGCCAGAAATAAGGAGTTTAAGTTTTTTTGCGCTTAAACGCATTTTCAGGCCGAATGAGCTGATTTCTGCCAATTGAAGGAAAATACTGAAAGGGAAAGTGGGTTTGCCTTCATATTTGAACCAGAACAACTCAATTCAGCATGGAAATGTAATTGCAACAGCTTTTTTTTTTAGCCAGAAATCAAGAGTGGAAGTTTTTATGCGCTTAAAAGCATTTTCAGGCGAAATAAGCTGATTTCTGCCAATTGTAGCAAAATACTGAAAGGAAAGTGGGTTTGCCTTCATATTTGACGCATAACAACTCAGTTCAGCATGGAAATATCATTGCAACAGCTTTTATTTAGCCAGAAATCAAGACTGTAAATTTATATGCGCTTAAAAGCATTTTCTGGCCGAATGAGCAAATATGCTTGTTTCTGTCAATTGCAGCAAAATACTGAAGGTAAAGTGGGTTTGCCTTCATAATTGACCCAGAACAACTCAGTTCAGCATTGAAATATCATTGCAACAGCTTTTGTTTAGCCAGAAATCAAGAGTGTAAGTTTTTATACGCTTAAAAGCTTTTTCAGGCCAAATAAGCTGATTTCTGCCAATTGCAGCAAAATACTGAAGGGAAAGTGGGTTTGCCTTCATATTTGACCCAGAACAACTCAGTTCAGCATGGAAATATCATTGCAACAGCTTTTATTTAGCCAGAAATCAAGAGTGTAAGTTTTTATGCGCTTAAAAGCATTTTCAGGCCGAATGAGCTGATTTCTGCCAATTGTAGCAAAATACTGAAAGGAAAGTGGGTTTGCCTTCATATTTGACCCAGAACAACTCAGTTCAGCATTGAGATATCATTGCAACAGCTTTAATTTAGCCAGAAATAAAGAGTGGAAGTTTTTCAGGCCGAATGAGCAAATATGCTTGTTTCTGCCAATTGCAGCAAAATACTGAAAGGAAAATGGGTTTGCCTTCATATTTGACCCAGAACAACTCAGTTCAGCATGGAAATATTATTGCAACAGCTTTTATTTAGCCAGAAATGAAGATTGTAAGTTTTTATGCGCTTAAAAGCATTTTCAGGCCAAATGAGCTGATTTCTGCCAATTGCAGCAAAATACTGAAGGGAAAGTGGGTTTGCCTTCATATTTGACCCAGAACAACTCAATTCAGCATGGAAATATCATTGCAACAGCTTTTATTTAGCCAGAAATCAAGAGTGGAAGTTTTTATGCGCTTAAAAGCATTTTCAGGCCGAATGAGATGATTTCTGCCAATTGCAGCAAAATACTGAAGGGAAAGTGGGTTTGCCTTCATCTTTGACCCAGAACAACTCAGTTCAGCATTTAAATATTATTGCAAAAGCTTTTATTTAGCCAGAAATCAAGAGTGTAAGTTTTTATACGCTTAAAAGCATTTTCAGGCCGAATGAGCTGATTTATGCCAATTGTAGCAAAATACTGAAAGGAAAGTGGGCTTGCCTTCATATTTGACCCAGAACAACTCAGTTCAGCATGGAAATGTCATTGCAACATCTTTTATTTAGCCAGAAATAAGGAGTTTAAGTTTTTATGCGCTTAAAAGCATTTTCAGGCCAAATAAGCTGATTTCTGCCAATTGCAGCAAAATACTGAAGGGAAAGTGGGTTTGCCTTCATATTTGACCCAGAACAACTCAGTTCAGCATGGAAATATTATTGCAACAGCTTTTATTTAGCCAGAAATCAAGAGTGGAAGTTTTTTAGGCCGAATGAGCAAATATGCTTGTTTCTGCCAATTGCAGCAAAATACTGAAGGGAAAGTGGGTTTGCCTTCATATTTGACCCAGAACAACTCAGTTCAGCATGAAAATATCATTGCAACAGCTTTTATTTAGCCAGAAATGAAGATTGTAAGTTTTTATGCGCTTAAAAGCATTTTCAGGCCAAATGAGCTGATTTCTGCCAATTGCAGCAAAATACTGAAGGGAAAGTGGGTTTGCCTTCATATTTGACCCAGAACAACTCAATTCAGCATGGAAATATCATTGCAACAGCTTTTATTTAGCCAGCAATCAAGAGTGTAAGTTTTTATGCGCTTAAAAGCATTTTCAGGCCGAATGAGCTGATTTCTGCCAATTGAAGGAGAATACTGAAAGGAAAGTGGGTTTGCCTTCATATTTGAACCAGAACAACTCAATTCAGCATGGAAATGTAATTGCAACATTTTTTTTTTTAGCCAGAAATCAAGAGTGGAAGATTTTTATGCGCTTAAAAGCATTTTCAGGCGAAATAAGCTGATTTCTGCCAATTGTAGCAAAATACTGAAAGGAAAGTGGGTTTGCCTTCATATTTGACCCAGAACAACTCAATTCAGCATGGAAATATCATTGCAACCGCTTTAATTTAGCCAGAAATCAAGAGTGTAAGTTTTTATGCGCTTAAAAGCATTTTTCGGCCGAATAAACAAATATGCTTGTTTCTACCAATTGTCGCAAAATACTAAAGGGAAAGTGGGTTTACCTTCATATTTGACCCAGAACAACTCAGTTCAGCATGGAAATATCATTGCAACAGCTTTTATTTAGCCAGAAATAAGGAGTTTAAGTTTTTATGCGCCTAAAAGCTCTTTCAGGCCAAATGAGCTGATTTCTGCCAATTGTAGCAAAATACGGAAAGGAAAGTGGGTTTGCCTTCATATTTGACGCATAACAACTCAGTTCAGCATGGAAATATCATTGCAACAGCTTTTATTTAGCCAGAAATCAAGACTGTAAATTTATATGCGCTTAAAAGCATTTTCTGGCCGAATGAGCAAATATGCTTGTTTCTGTCAATTGCAGCAAAATACTGAAGGGAAAGTGGGTTTGCCTTCATAATTGACCCAGAACAACTCAGTTCAGCATTGAAATATCATTGCAACAGCTTTTGTTTAGCCAGAAAACAAGAGTGTAAGTTTTTATGCGCTTAAAAGCATTTTCAGGCCGAATGAGATGATTTCTGCCAATTGTAGCAAAATACTGAAAGGAAAGTGGGTTTGCCTTCATATTTGACCCAGAATAACTCAGTTCATAATTTAAATATCATTACAACAGCTTTTATTTAGCCAGAAATCAAGATTGTAAGTTTTTATGCGCTTAAAAGCATTTTCAGGCCGAATGAGCACATATGCTTGTTTCTGCCAATTGCAGCAAAATACTGAAAGGAAAATGGGTTTGCCTTCATATTTGACCCAGAACAACTCAGTTCAGCATGGAAATATTATTGCAACAGCTTTTATTTAGCCAGAAATGAAGATTGTAAGTTTTTATGCGCTTAAAAGCATTTTCAGGCCAAATGAGCTGATTTCTGCCAATTGCAGCAAAATACTGAAGGGAAAGTGGGTTTGCCTTCATCTTTGACCCAGAACAACTCAGTTCACCATTTAAATATTATTGCAAAAGCTTTTATTTAGCCAGAAATCAAGAGTGTAAGTTTTTATACGCTTAAAAGCATTTTCAGGCCGAATGAGCTGATTTATGCCAATTGTAGCAAAATACTGAAAGGAAAGTGGGCTTGCCTTCATATTTGACCCAGAACAACTCAGTTCAGCATGGAAATGTCATTGCAACATCTTTTATTTAGCCAGAAATAAGGAGTTTAAGTTTTTATGCGCTTAAAAGCATTTTCAGGCCAAATAAGCTGATTTCTGCCAATTGCAGCAAAATACCGAAGGGAAAGTGGGTTTGCCTTCATATTTGACCCAGAACAACTCAGTTCAGCATGGAAATATTATTGCAACAGCTTTTATTTAGCCAGAAATCAAGAGTGGAAGTTTTTTAGGCCGAATGAGCAAATATGCTTGTTTCTGCCAATTGCAGCAAAATACTGAAGGGAAAGTGGGTTTGCCTTCATATTTGACCCAGAACAACTCAGTTCAGCATGGAAATATCATTGCAACAGCTTTTATTTAGCCAGAAATCAAGAGTGGAAGTTTTTATGCGCTTAAAACCATTTTCAGGCCGAATGAGCTGATTTCTGCCAATTGTAGCAAAATACTGAAAGGAAAGTGGGTTTGCCTTCATATTTGACCCAGAACAACTCAGTTCAGCATGGAAATATCATTGCAACAGCTTTTGTTTAGTCAGCAATCAAGAGTGTACGTTTTTATGCGCTTAAAAGCATTTTTCGGCCGAATGAACAAATATGCTTGTTTCTGCCAATTGTCGCAAAATACTGAAGGGAAAGTGGGTTTGCCTTAATATTTGACCCAGAACAACTCAGTTCAGCATTGAAATATCATTGCAACATCTTTTATTTAGCCAGAAATAAGGAGTTTAAGTTTTTTTGCGCTTAAACGCATTTTCAGGCCGAATGACCTGATTTCTGCCAATTGTAGCAAAATACGGAAAGGAAAGTGGGTTTGCCTTCATATTTGACCCAGAACAACTCAGTTCATAATTTAAATATCATGACAACAGCTTTTATTTAGCCAGAAATCAAGATTGTAAGTTTTTATGCGCTTAAAAGCATTTTCAGGCCGAATGAGCACATATGCTTGTTTCTGCCAATTGCAGCAAAATACTGAAAGGAAAGTCGGTTTGCCTTAATATTTGACCCAGAACAACTCAGTTCAGCATGGAAATATCATTGCAACATCTTTTATTTAGCCAGAAATAAGGAGTTTAAGTTTTTATGCGCCTAAAAGCATTTTCAGGCCAAATGAGCTGATTTCTGCCAATTGTAGCAAAATATGGAAAGGAAAGTGGGTTTGCCTTCATATTTGACGCATAACAACTCAGTTCAGCATGGAAATATCATTGCAATAGCTTTTATTTAGCCAGAAATCAAGACTGTAAATTTATATGCGCTTAAAAGCATTTTCTGGCCGAATGAGCAAATATGCTTGTTTCTGTCAATTGCAGCAAAATACTGAAGGTAAAGTGGGTTTGCCTTCATAATTGACCCAGAACAACTCAGTTCAGCATTGAAATATCATTGCAACAGCTTTTGTTTAGCCAGAAAACAAGAGTGTAAGTTTTTATGCGCTTAAAAGCATTTTCAGGCCGAATGAGCTGATTTCTGCCAATTGTAGCAAAATACTGAAAGGAAAGTGGGTTTGCCTTCATATTTGACCCAGAACAACTCAGTTCAGCATGGAAATATTATTGCAACAGCTTTTATTTAGCCAGAAATGAAGATTGTAAGTTTTTATGCGCTTAAAAGCATTTTCAGGCCAAATGAGCTGATTTCTGCCAATTGCAGCAAAATACTGAAGGGAAAGTGGGTTTGCCTTCATATTTGACCCAGAACAACTCAATTCAGCATGGAAATATCATTGCAACAGCTTTTATTTAGCCAGCAATCAAGAGTGTAAGTTTTTATGCGCTTAAAAGCATTTTCAGGCCGAATGAGCTGATTTCTGCCAATTGAAGGAAAATACTGAAAGGAAAGTGGGTTTGCCTTCATATTTGAACCAGAACAACTCAATTCAGCATGGAAATGTAATTGCAACAGCTTTTTTTTTAGCCAGAAATCAAGAGTGGAAAATTTTTATGCGCTTAAAAGCATTTTCAGGCGAAATAAGCTGATTTCTGCCAATTGTAGCAAAATAGTGAAAGGAAAGTGGGTTTGCCTTCATATTTGACCCAGAACAACTCAATTCAGCATGGAAATATCATTGCAACAGCTTTAATTTAGCCAGAAATCAAGAGTGTAAGTTTTTATGCGCTTAAAAGCATTTTTCGGCCGAATAAACAAATATGCTTGTTTCTGCCAATTGTCGCAAAATACTAAAGGGAAAGTGGGTTTACCTTCATATTTGACCCAGAAAAACTCAGTTCAGCATGGAAATATCATTGCAACATCTTTTATTTAGCCAGAAATAAGGAGTTTAAGCTTTTATGCGCTTAAACGTATTTTCAGGCCGAATGAGCTGATTTCTGCCAATTGTAGCAAAATACGGAAAGGAAAGTGGGTTTGCCTTCATATTTGACCCAGAACAACTCAGTTAAGCATTTAAATATCATTACAACAGCTTTTATTTAGCCAGAAATCAAGATTGTAAGTTTTTATGCGCTTAAAAGCATTTTTCGGCCGAATGAACAAATATGCTTGTTTCTGCCAATTGTCGCAAAATACTGAAGGGAAAGTGGGTTTGCCTTCATATTTGACCCAGAACAACTCAGTTCAGCATGAAAATATCATTGCAACAGCTTTTATTTAGTCAGAAATCAAGATTGTAAGTTTTTATGCGCTTAAAAGCAATTTCAGGCCGAATGAGCTGATTTCTGCCAATTGTAGCAAAATACTGACGAGAAAGTGGGTTTGCCTTCATATTTGACCCAGAACAACTCAGATCAGCATGGAAATATCATTGCAACGTCTTTTATTTAGCCAGAAATAAGGAGTATAAGTTTTTTTGCGCTTAAACGCATTTTCAGGCCGAATGAGCTGATTTCTGCCAATTGAAGGAAAATACTGAAAGGAAAGTGGGTTTGCCTTCATATTTGAACCAGAACAACTCAATTCAGCATGGAAATGTAATTGCAACAGCTTTTTTTTTAGCCAGAAATCAAGAGTGGAAGATTTTTATGCGCTTAAAAGCATTTTCAGGCGAAATAAGCTGATTTCTGCCAATTGTAGCAAAATACTGAAAGGAAAGTGGGTTTGCCTTCATATTTGACGCATAACAACTCAGTTCAGCATGGAAATATCATTGCAACAGCTTTTATTTAGCCAGAAATCAAGACTGTAAATTTATATGCGCTTAAAAGCATTTTCTGGCCGAATGAGCAAATATGCTTGTTTCTGCCAATTGCAGCAAAATACTGAAAGGAAAATGGGTTTGCCTTCATATTTGACCCAGAACAACTCAGTTCAGCATGGAAATATTATTGCAACAGCTTTTATTTAGCCAGAAATGAAGATTGTAAGTTTTTATGCGCTTAAAAGCATTTTCAGGCCAAATGAGCTGATTTCTGCCAATTGCAGCAAAATACTGAAGGGAAAGTGGGTTTGCCTTCATATTTGACCCAGAACAACTCAATTCAGCATGGAAATATCATTGCAACAGCTTTTATTTAGCCAGAAATCAAGAGTGGAAGTTTTTATGCGCTTAAAAGCATTTTCAGGCCAAATGAGCTGATTTCTGCCAATTGCAGCAAAATACTGAAGGGAAAGTGGGTTTGCCTTCATCTTTGACCCAGAACAACTCAGTTCAGCATTTAAATATTATTGCAAAAGCTTTTATTTAGCCAGAAATCAAGAGTGTAAGTTTTTATACGCTTAAAAGCATTTTCAGGCCGAATGAGCTGATTTATGCCAATTGTAGCAAAATACTGAAAGGAAAGTGGGCTTGCCTTCATATTTGACCCAGAACAACTCAGTTCAGCATGGAAATGTCATTGCAACATCTTTTATTTAGCCAGAAATAAGGAGTTTAAGTTTTTATGCGCTTAAAAGCATTTTCAGGCCAAATAAGCTGATTTCTGCCAATTGCAGCAAAATACTGAAGGGAAAGTGGGTTTGCCTTCATATTTGACCCAGAACAACTCAGTTCAGCATGGAAATATTATTGCAACAGCTTTTATTTAGCCAGAAATCAAGAGTGGAAGTTTTTTAGGCCGAATGAGCAAATATGCTTGTTTCTGCCAATTGCAGCAAAATACTGAAGGGAAAGTGGGTTTGCCTTCATATTTGACCCAGAACAACTCAGTTCAGCATGGAAATATCATTGCAACAGCTTTTATTTAGCCAGAAATCAAGAGTGGAAGTTTTTATGCGCTTAAAACCATTTTCAGGCCGAATGAGCTGATTTCTGCCAATTGTAGCAAAATACTGAAAGGAAAGTGGGTTTGCCTTCATATTTGACCCAGAACAACTCAGTTCAGCATGGAAATATCATTGCAACAGCTTTTGTTTAGTCAGCAATCAAGAGTGTAAGTTTTTATGCGCTTAAAAGCATTTTTCGGCCGAATGAACAAATATGCTTGTTTCTGCCAATTGTCGCAAAATACTGAAGGGAAAGTGGGTTTGCCTTCATATTTGACCCAGAACAACTCAGTTCAGCATGAAAATATCATTGCAACAGCTTTTATTTAGCCAGAAATGAAGATTGTAAGTTTTTATGCGCTTAAAAGCATTTTCAGGCCAAATGAGCTGATTTCTGCCAATTGCAGCAAAATACTGAAGGGAAAGTGGGTTTGCCTTCATATTTGACCCAGAACAACTCAATTCAGCATGGAAATATCATTGCAACAGCTTTTATTTAGCCAGCAATCAAGAGTGTAAGTTTTTATGCGCTTAAAAGCATTTTCAGGCCGAATGAGCTGATTTCTGCCAATTGAAGGAGAATACTGAAAGGAAAGTGGGTTTGCCTTCATATTTGAACCAGAACAACTCAATTCAGCATGGAAATGTAATTGCAACATTTTTTTTTTTAGCCAGAAATCAAGAGTGGAAGATTTTTATGCGCTTAAAAGCATTTTCAGGCGAAATAAGCTGATTTCTGCCAATTGTAGCAAAATACTGAAAGGAAAGTGGGTTTGCCTTCATATTTGACCCAGAACAACTCAATTCAGCATGGAAATATCATTGCAACCGCTTTAATTTAGCCAGAAATCAAGAGTGTAAGTTTTTATGCGCTTAAAAGCATTTTTCGGCCGAATAAACAAATATGCTTGTTTCTACCAATTGTCGCAAAATACTAAAGGGAAAGTGGGTTTACCTTCATATTTGACCCAGAACAACTCAGTTCAGCATGGAAATATCATTGCAACAGCTTTTATTTAGCCAGAAATAAGGAGTTTAAGTTTTTATGCGCCTAAAAGCATTTTCAGGCCAAATGAGCTGATTTCTGCCAATTGTAGCAAAATACGGAAAGGAAAGTGGGTTTGCCTTCATATTTGACGCATAACAACTCAGTTCAGCATGGAAATATCATTGCAACAGCTTTAATTTAGCCAGAAATAAAGAGTGGAAGTTTTTCAGGCCGAATGAGCAAATATGCTTGTTTCTGCCAATTGCAGCAAAATACTGAAAGGAAAATGGGTTTGCCTTCATATTTGACCCAGAACAACTCAGTTCAGCATGGAAATATTATTGCAACAGCTTTTATTTAGCCAGAAATGAAGATTGTAAGTTTTTATGCGCTTAAAAGCATTTTCAGGCCAAATGAGCTGATTTCTGCCAATTGCAGCAAAATACTGAAGGGAAAGTGGGTTTGCCTTCATATTTGACCCAGAACAACTCAATTCAGCATGGAAATATCATTGCAACAGCTTTTATTTAGCCAGAAATCAAGAGTGGAAGTTTTTATGCGCTTAAAAGCATTTTCAGGCCAAATGAGCTGATTTCTTCCAATTGCAGCAAAATACTGAAGGGAAAGTGGGTTTGCCTTCATCTTTGACCCAGAACAACTCAGTTCAGCATTTAAATATTATTGCAAAAGCTTTTATTTAGCCAGAAATCAAGAGTGTAAGTTTTTATACGCTTAAAAGCATTTTCAGGCCGAATGAGCTGATTTATGCCAATTGTAGCAAAATACTGAAAGGAAAGTGGGCTTGCCTTCATATTTGACCCAGAACAACTCAGTTCAGCATGGAAATATTATTTCAACAGCTTTTATTTAGCCAGAAATCAAGAGTGGAAGTTTTTTAGGCCGAATGAGCAAATATGCTTGTTTCTGCCAATTGCAGCAAAATACTGAAGGGAAAGTGGGTTTGCCTTCATATTTGACCCAGAACAACTCAGTTCAGCATGGAAATATCATTGCAACAGCTTTTATTTAGCCAGAAATCAAGAGTGGAAGTTTTTATGCGCTTAAAAGCATTTTCAGGCCGAATGAGCTGATTTCTGCCAATTGTAGCAAAATACTGAAAGGAAAGTGGGTTTGCCTTCATATTTGACCCAGAACAACTCAGTTCAGCATGGAAATATCATTGCAACAGCTTTTGTTTAGTCAGCAATCAAGAGTGTAAGTTTTTATGCGCTTAAAAGCATTTTTCGGCCGAATGAACAAATATGCTTGTTTCTGCCAATTGTCGCAAAATACTGAAGGGAAAGTGGGTTTGCCTTCATATTTGACCCAGAACAACTCAGTTCAGCATGAAAATATCATTGCAACAGCTTTTATTTAGCCAGAAATGAAGATTGTAAGTTTTTATGCGCTTAAAAGCATTTTCAGGCCAAATGAGCTGATTTCTGCCAATTGCAGCAAAATACTGAAGGGAAAGTGGGTTTGCCTTCATATTTGACCCAGAACAACTCAATTCAGCGGGGAAATATCATTGCAACAGCTTTTATTTAGCCAGCAATCAAGAGTGTAAGTTTTTATGCGCTTAAAAGCATTTTCAGGCCGAATGAGCTGATTTCTGCCAATTGAAGGAGAATACTGAAAGGAAAGTGGGTTTGCCTTCATATTTGAACCAGAACAACTCAATTCAGCATGGAAATGTAATTGCAACATTTTTTTTTTTAGCCAGAAATCAAGAGTGGAAGATTTTTATGCGCTTAAAAGCATTTTCAGGCGAAATAAGCTGATTTCTGCCAATTGTAGCAAAATACTGAAAGGAAAGTGGGTTTGCCTTCATATTTGACCCAGAACAACTCAATTCAGCATGGAAATATCATTGCAACCGCTTTAATTTAGCCAGAAATCAAGAGTGTAAGTTTTTATGCGCTTAAAAGCATTTTTCGGCCGAATAAACAAATATGCTTGTTTCTACCAATTGTCGCAAAATACTAAAGGGAAAGTGGGTTTACCTTCATATTTGACCCAGAACAACTCAGTTCAGCATGGAAATATCATTGCAACAGCTTTTATTTAGCCAGAAATAAGGAGTTTAAGTTTTTATGCGCCTAAAAGCATTTTCAGGCCAAATGAGCTGATTTCTGCCAATTGTAGCAAAATACGGAAAGGAAAGTGGGTTTGCCTTCATATTTGACGCATAACAACTCAGTTCAGCATGGAAATATCATTGCAACAGCTTTTATTTAGCCAGAAATCAAGACTGTAAATTTATATGCGGTTAAAAGCATTTTCTGGCCGAATGAGCAAATATGCTTGTTTCTGTCAATTGCAGCAAAATACTGAAGGTAAAGTGGGTTTGCCTTCATAATTGACCCAGAACAACTCAGTTCAGCATTGAAATATCATTGATACAGCTTTTGTTTAGCCAGAAAACAACAGTGTAAGTTTTTATGCGCTTAAAAGCATTTTCAGGCCGAATGAGATGATTTCTGCCAATTGTAGCAAAATACTGAAAGGAAAGTGGGTTTGCCTTCATATTTGACCCAGAATAACTCAGTTCATAATTTAAATATCATTACAACAGCTTTTATTTAGCCAGAAATCAAGATTGTAAGTTTTTATGCGCTTAAAAGCATTTTCAGGCCGAATGAGCACATATGCTTGTTTCTGCCAATTGCAGCAAAATACTGAAAGGAAAGTCGGTTTGCCTTAATATTTGACCCAGAACAACTCAGTTCAGCATGGAAATATCATTGCAACATCTTTTATTTAGCCAGAAATAAGGAGTTTAAGTTTTTATGCGCCTAAAAGCATTTTCAGGCCAAATGAGCTGATTTCTGCCAATTGTAGCAAAATACGGAAAGGAAAGTGGGTTTGCCTTCATATTTGACGCATAACAACTCAGTTCAGCATGGAAATATCATTGCAACAGCTTTAATTTAGCCAGAAATAAAGAGTGGAAGTTTTTCAGGCCGAATGAGCAAATATGCTTGTTTCTGCCAATTGCAGCAAAATACTGAAAGGAAAATGGTTTTGCCTTCATATTTGACCCAGAACAACTCAGTTCAGCATGGAAATATTATTGCAACAGCTTTTATTTAGCCAGAAATGAAGATTGTAAGTTTTTATGCGCTTAAAAGCATTTTCAGGCCAAATGAGCTGATTTCTGCCAATTGCAGCAAAATACTGAAGGGAAAGTGGGTTTGCCTTCATATTTGACCCAGAACAACTCAATTCAGCATGGAAATATCATTGCAACAGCTTTTATTTAGCCAGAAATCAAGAGTGGAAGTTTTTATGCGCTTAAAAGCATTTTCAGGCCAAATGAGCTGATTTCTTCCAATTGCAGCAAAATACTGAAGGGAAAGTGGGTTTGCCTTCATCTTTGACCCAGAACAACTCAGTTCAGCATTTAAATATTATTGCAAAAGCTTTTATTTAGCCAGAAATCAAGAGTGTAAGTTTTTATACGCTTAAAAGCATTTTCAGGCCGAATGAGCTGATTTATGCCAATTGTAGCAAAATACTGAAAGGAAAGTGGGCTTGCCTTCATATTTGACCCAGAACAACTCAGTTCAGCATGGAAATGTCATTGCAACATCTTTTATTTAGCCAGAAATAAGGAGTTTAAGTTTTTATGCGCTTAAAAGCATTTTCAGGCCAAATAAGCTGATTTCTGCCAATTGCAGCAAAATACTGAAGGGAAAGTGGGTTTGCCTTCATATTTGACCCAGAACAACTCAGTTCAGCATGGAAATATTATTTCAACAGCTTTTATTTAGCCAGAAATCAAGAGTGGAAGTTTTTTAGGCCGAATGAGCAAATATGCTTGTTTCTGCCAATTGCAGCAAAATACTGAAGGGAAAGTGGGTTTGCCTTCATATTTGACCCAGAACAACTCAGTTCAGCATGGAAATATCATTGCAACAGCTTTTATTTAGCCAGAAATCAAGAGTGGAAGTTTTTATGCGCTTAAAAGCATTTTCAGGCCAAATGAGCTGATTTCTTCCAATTGCAGCAAAATACTGAAGGGAAAGTGGGTTTGCCTTCATCTTTGACCCAGAACAACTCAGTTCAGCATTTAAATATTATTGCAAAAGCTTTTATTTAGCCAGAAATCAAGAGTGTAAGTTTTTATACGCTTAAAAGCATTTTCAGGCCGAATGAGCTGATTTATGCCAATTGTAGCAAAATACTGAAAGGAAAGTGGGCTTGCCTTCATATTTGACCCAGAACAACTCAGTTCAGCATGGAAATGTCATTGCAACATCTTTTATTTAGCCAGAAATAAGGAGTTTAAGTTTTTATGCGCTTAAAAGCATTTTCAGGCCAAATAAGCTGATTTCTGCCAATTGCAGCAAAATACTGAAGGGAAAGTGGGTTTGCCTTCATATTTGACCCAGAACAACTCAGTTCAGCATGGAAATATTATTGCAACAGCTTTTATTTAGCCAGAAATCAAGAGTGGAAGTTTTTTAGGCCGAATGAGCAAATATGCTTGTTTCTGCCAATTGCAGCAAAATACTGAAGGGAAAGTGGGTTTGCCTTCATATTTGACCCAGAACAACTCAGTTCAGCATGGAAATATCATTGCAACAGCTTTTATTTAGCCAGAAATCAAGAGTGGAAGTTTTTATGCGCTTAAAAGCATTTTCAGGCCGAATGAGCTGATTTCTGCCAATTGTAGCAAAATACTGAAAGGAAAGTGGGTTTGCCTTCATATTTGACCCAGAACAACTCAGTTCAGCATGGAAATATCATTGCAACAGCTTTTGTTTAGTCAGCAATCAAGAGTGTAAGTTTTTATGCGCTTAAAAGCATTTTTCGGCCGAATGAACAAATATGCTTGTTTCTGCCAATTGTCGCAAAATACTGAAGGGAAAGTGGGTTTGCCTTCATATTTGACCCAGAACAACTCAGTTCAGCATGAAAATATCATTGCAACAGCTTTTATTTAGCCAGAAATGAAGATTGTAAGTTTTTATGCGCTTAAAAGCATTTTCAGGCCAAATGAGCTGATTTCTGCCAATTGCAGCAAAATACTGAAGGGAAAGTGGGTTTGCCTTCATATTTGACCCAGAACAACTCAATTCAGCATGGAAATATCATTGCAACAGCTTTTATTTAGCCAGCAATCAAGAGTGTAAGTTTTTATGCGCTTAAAAGCATTTTCAGGCCGAATGAGCTGATTTCTGCCAATTGAAGGAAAATACTGAAAGGAAAGTGGGTTTGCCTTCATATTTGAACCAGAACAACTCAATTCAGCATGGAAATGTAATTGCAACAGCTTTTTTTTTAGCCAGAAATCAAGAGTGGAAGATTTTTATGCGCTTAAAAGCATTTTCAGGCGAAATAAGCTGATTTCTGCCAATTGTAGCAAAATACTAAAAGGAAAGTGGGTTTGCCTTCATATTTGACCCAGAACAACTCAATTCAGCATGGAAATATCATTGCAACAGCTTTAATTTAGCCAGAAATCAAGAGTGTAAGTTTTTATGCGCTTAAAAGCATTTTTCGGCCGAATAAACAAATATGCTTGTTTCTACCAATTGTCGCAAAATACTAAAGGGAAAGTGGGTTTACCTTCATATTTGACCCAGAACAACTCAGTTCAGCATGGAAATATCATTGCAACAGCTTTTATTTAGCCAGAAATAAGGAGTTTAAGTTTTTATGCGCCTAAAAGCATTTTCAGGCCAAATGAGCTGATTTCTGCCAATTGTAGCAAAATACGGAAAGGAAAGTGGGTTTGCCTTCATATTTGACGCATAACAACTCAGTTCAGCATGGAAATATCATTGCAACAGCTTTTATTTAGCCAGAAATCAAGACTGTAAATTTATATGCGGTTAAAAGCATTTTCTGGCCGAATGAGCAAATATGCTTGTTTCTGTCAATTGCAGCAAAATACTGAAGGTAAAGTGGGTTTGTCTTCATAATTGACCCAGAACAACTCAGTTCAGCATTGAAATATCATTGCAACAGCTTTTGTTTAGCCAGAAAACAAGAGTGTAAGTTTTTATGCGCTTAAAAGCATTTTCAGGCCGAATGAGCTGATTTCTGCCAATTGTAGCAAAATACTGAAAGGAAAGTGGGTTTGCCTTCATATTTGACCCAGAATAACTCAGTTCATAATTTAAATATCATTACAACAGCTTTTATTTAGCCAGAAATCAAGATTGTAAGTTTTTATGCGCTTAAAAGCATTTTCAGGCCGAATGAGCACATATGCTTGTTTCTGCCAATTGCAGCAAAATACTGAAAGGAAAGTCGGTTTGCCTTAATATTTGACCCAGAACAACTCAGTTCAGCATGGAAATATCATTGCAACATCTTTTATTTAGCCAGAAATAAGGAGTTTAAGTTTTTATGCGCCTAAAAGCATTTTCAGGCCAAATGAGCTGATTTCTGCCAATTGTAGCAAAATACGGAAAGGAAAGTGGGTTTGCCTTCATATTTGACGCATAACAACTCAGTTCAGCATGGAAATATCATTGCAACAGCTTTTATTTAGCCAGAAATCAAGACTGTAAATTTATATGCGCTTAAAAGCATTTTCTGGCCGAATGAGCAAATATGCTTGTTTCTGTCAATTGCAGCAAAATACTGAAGGTAAAGTGGGTTTGCCTTCATAATTGACGCAGAACAACTCAGTTCAGCATTGAAATATCATTGCAACAGCTTTTGTTTAGCCAGAAAACAAGAGTGTAAGTTTTTATGCGCTTAAAAGCATTTTCAGGCCGAATGAGCTGATTTCTGCCAATTGTAGCAAAATACTGAAAGGAAAGTGGGTTTGCCTTCATATTTGACCCAGAACTACTCAGTTTAGCATTGAGATATCATTGCAACAGCTTTAATTTAGCCAGAAATAAAGAGTGGAAGTTTTTCAGGCCGAATGAGCAAATATGCTTGTTTCTGCCAATTGCAGCAAAATACTGAAAGGAAAATGGGTTTGCCTTCATATTTGACCCAGAACAACTCAGTTCAGCATGGAAATATTATTGCAACAGCTTTTATTTAGCCAGAAATGAAGATTGTAAGTTTTTATGCGCTTAAAAGCATTTTCAGGCCAAATGAGCTGATTTCTGCCAATTGCAGCAAAATACTGAAGGGAAAGTGGGTTTGCCTTCATATTTGACCCAGAACAACTCAATTCAGCATGGAAATATCATTGCAACAGCTTTTATTTAGCCAGAAATCAAGAGTGGAAGTTTTTATGCGCTTAAAAGCATTTTCAGGCCAAATGAGCTGATTTCTGCCAATTGAAGCAAAATACTGAAGGGAAAGTGGGTTTGCCTTCATCTTTGACCCAGAACAACTCAGTTCAGCATTTAAATATTATTGCAAAAGCTTTTATTTAGCCAGAAATCAAGAGTGTAAGTTTTTATACGCTTAAAAGCATTTTCAGGCCGAATGAGCTGATTTATGCCAATTGTAGCAAAATACTGAAAGGAAAGTGGGCTTGCCTTCATATTTGACGCAGAACAACTCAGTTCAGCATTGAAATATCATTGCAACAGCTTTTGTTTAGCCAGAAAACAAGAGTGTAAGTTTTTATGCGCTTAAAAGCATTTTCAGGCCGAATGAGCTGATTTCTGCCAATTGTAGCAAAATACTGAAAGGAAAGTGGGTTTGCCTTCATATTTGACCCAGAACTACTCAGTTTAGCATTGAGATATCATTGCAACAGCTTTAATTTAGCCAGAAATAAAGAGTGGAAGTTTTTCAGGCCGAATGAGCAAATATGCTTGTTTCTGATTTATGCCAATTGTAGCAAAATACTGAAAGGAAAGTGGGCTTGCCTTCATATTTGACGCAGAACAACTCAGTTCAGCATTGAAATATCATTGCAACAGCTTTTGTTTAGCCAGAAAACAAGAGTGTAAGTTTTTATGCGCTTAAAAGCATTTTCAGGCCGAATGAGCTGATTTCTGCCAATTGTAGCAAAATACTGAAAGGAAAGTGGGTTTGCCTTCATATTTGACCCAGAACTACTCAGTTTAGCATTGAGATATCATTGCAACAGCTTTAATTTAGCCAGAAATAAAGAGTGGAAGTTTTTCAGGCCGAATGAGCAAATATGCTTGTTTCTGCCAATTGCAGCAAAATACTGAAAGGAAAATGGGTTTGCCTTCATATTTGACCCAGAACAACTCAGTTCAGCATGGAAATATTATTGCAACAGCTTTTATTTAGCCAGAAATGAAGATTGTAAGTTTTTATGCGCTTAAAAGCATTTTCAGGCCAAATGAGCTGATTTCTGCCAATTGCAGCAAAATACTGAAGGGAAAGTGGGTTTGCCTTCATATTTGACCCAGAACAATTCAATTCAGCATGGAAATATCATTGCAACAGCTTTTATTTAGCCAGAAATCAAGAGTGGAAGTTTTTATGCGCTTAAAAGCATTTTCAGGCCAAATGAGCTGATTTCTGCCAATTGAAGCAAAATACTGAAGGGAAAGTGGGTTTGCCTTCATCTTTGACCCAGAACAACTCAGTTCAGCATTTAAATATTATTGCAAAAGCTTTTATTTAGCCAGAAATCAAGAGTGTAAGTCTTTATACGCTTAAAAGCATTTTCAGGCCGAATGAGCTGATTTATGCCAATTGTAGCAAAATACTGAAAGGAAAGTGGGCTTGCCTTCATATTTGACGCAGAACAACTCAGTTCAGCATTGAAATATCATTGCAACAGCTTTTGTTTAGCCAGAAAACAAGAGTGTAAGTTTTTATGCGCTTAAAAGCATTTTCAGGCCGAATGAGCTGATTTCTGACAATTGTAGCAAAATACTGAAAGGAAAGTGGGTTTGCCTTCATATTTGACCCAGAACTACTCAGTTTAGCATTGAGATATCATTGCAACAGCTTTAATTTAGCCAGAAATAAAGAGTGGAAGTTTTTCAGGCCGAATGAGCAAATATGCTTGTTTCTGATTTATGCCAATTGTAGCAAAATACTGAAAGGAAAGTGGGCTTGCCTTCATATTTGACGCAGAACAACTCAGTTCAGCATTGAAATATCATTGCAACAGCTTTTGTTTAGCCAGAAAACAAGAGTGTAAGTTTTTATGCGCTTAAAAGCATTTTCAGGCCGAATGAGCTGATTTCTGCCAATTGTAGCAAAATACTGAAAGGAAAGTGGGTTTGCCTTCATATTTGACCCAGAACTACTCAGTTTAGCATTGAGATATCATTGCAACAGCTTTAATTTAGCCAGAAATAAAGAGTGGAAGTTTTTCAGGCCGAATGAGCAAATATGCTTGTTTCTGCCAATTGCAGCAAAATACTGAAAGGAAAATGGGTTTGCCTTCATATTTGACCCAGAACAACTCAGTTCAGCATGGAAATATTATTGCAACAGCTTTTATTTAGCCAGAAATGAAGATTGTAAGTTTTTATGCGCTTAAAAGCATTTTTAGGCCAAATGAGCTGATTTCTGCCAATTGCAGCAAAATACTGAAGGGAAAGTGGGTTTGCCTTCATATTTGACCCAGAACAACTCAATTCAGCATGGAAATATCATTGCAACAGCTTTTATTTAGCCAGAAATCAAGAGTGGAAGTTTTTATGCGCTTAAAAGCATTTTCAGGCCAAATGAGCTGATTTCTGCCAATTGCAGCAAAATACTGAAGGGAAAGTGGGTTTGCCTTCATCTTTGACCCAGAACAACTCAGTTCAGCATTTAAATATTATTGCAAAAGCTTTTATTTAGCCAGAAATCAAGAGTGTAAGTTTTTATACGCTTAAAAGCATTTTCAGGCCGAATGAGCTGATTTATGCCAATTGTAGCAAAATACTGAAAGGAAAGTGGGCTTGCCTTCATATTTGACCCAGAACAACTCAGTTCAGCATGGAAATGTCATTGCAACATCTTTTATTTAGCCAGAAATAAGGAGTTTAAGTTTTTATGCGCTTAAAAGCATTTTCAGGCCAAATAAGCTGATTTCTGCCAATTGCAGCAAAATACTGAAGGGAAAGTGGGTTTGCCTTCATATTTGACCCAGAACAACTCAGTTCAGCATGGAAATATTATTGCAACAGCTTTTATTTAGCCAGAAATCAAGAGTGGAAGTTTTTTAGGCCGAATGAGCAAATATGCTTGTTTCTGCCAATTGCAGCAAAATACTGAAGGGAAAGTGGGTTTGCCTTCATATTTGACCCAGAACAACTCAGTTCAGCATGGAAATATCATTGCAACAGCTTTTATTTAGCCAGAAATCAAGAGTGGAAGTTTTTATGCGCTTAAAACCATTTTCAGGCCGAATGAGCTGATTTCTGCCAATTGTAGCAAAATACTGAAAGGAAAGTGGGTTTGCCTTCATATTTGACCCAGAACAACTCAGTTCAGCATGGAAATATCATTGCAACAGCTTTTGTTTAGTCAGCAATCAAGAGTGTAAGTTTTTATGCGCTTAAAAGCATTTTTCGGCCGAATGAACAAATATGCTTGTTTCTGCCAATTGTCGCAAAATACTGAAGGGAAAGTGGGTTTGCCTTCATATTTGACCCAGAACAACTCAGTTCAGCATGGAAATATCATTGCAACAGCTTTTATTTAGCCAGAAATCAAGAGTGGAAGTTTTTTAGGCCGAATGAGCAAATATGCTTGTTTCTGTCAATTGCAGCCAAATACTGAAGGGAAAGTCGGTTTGCCTTAATATTTGACCCAGAACAACTCAGTTCAGCATGAAAATATCATTGCAACAGCTTTTATTTAGTCAGAAATCAAGATTGTAAGTTTTTATGCGCTTAAAAGCAATTTCAGGCCGAATGAGCTGATTTCTGCCAATTGTAGCAAAATACTGACGAGAAAGTGGGTTTGCCTTCATATTTGACCCAGAACAACTCAGATCAGCATGGAAATATCATTGCAACATCTTTTATTTAGCCAGAAATAAGGAGTTTAAGTTTTTTTGCGCTTAAACGCATTTTCAGGCCGAATGAGCTGATTTCTGCCAATTGAAGGAAAATACTGAAAGGAAAGTGGGTTTGCCTTCATATTTGAACCAGAACAACTCAATTCAGCATGGAAATGTAATTGCAACAGCTTTTTTTTTTAGCCAGAAATCAAGAGTGGAAGTTTTTATGCGCTTAAAAGCATTTTCAGGCGAAATAAGCTGATTTCTGCCAATTGTAGCAAAATACTGAAAGGAAAGTGGGTTTGCCTTCATATTTGACGCATAGCAACTCAGTTCAGCATGGAAATATCATTGCAACAGCTTTTATTTAGCCAGAAATCAAGACTGTAAATTTATATGCGCTTAAAAGCATTTTCTGGCCGAATGAGCAAATATGCTTGTTTCTGTCAATTGCAGCAAAATACTGAAGGTAAAGTGGGTTTGCCTTCATAATTGACCCAGAAGAACTCAGTTCAGCATTGAAATATCATTGCAACAGCTTTTGTTTAGCCAGAAATCAAGAGTGTAAGTTTTTATACGCTTAAAAGCTTTTTCAGGCCAAATAAGCTGATTTCTGCCAATTGCAGCAAAATACTGAAGGGAAAGTGGGTTTGCCTTCATATTTGACCCAGAACAACTCAGTTCAGCATGGAAATATCATTGCAACAGCTTTTATTTAGCCAGAAATCAAGAGTGTAAGTTTTTATGCGCTTAAAAGCATTTTCAGGCCGAATGAGCTGATTTCTGCCAATTGTAGCAAAATACTGAAAGAAAGTGTGTTTGCCTTCATATTTGACCCAGAACAACTCAGTTCAGCATTGAGATATCATTGCAACAGCTTTAATTTAGCCAGAAATAAAGAGTGGAAGTTTTTCAGGCCGAATGAGCAAATATGCTTGTTTCTGCCAATTGCAGCAAAATACTGAAAGGAAAATGGGTTTGCCTTCATATTTGACCCAGAACAACTCAGTTCAGCATGGAAATATTATTGCAACAGCTTTTATTTAGCCAGAAATGAAGATTGTAAGTTTTTATGCGCTTAAAAGCATTTTCAGGCCAAATGAGCTGATTTCTGCCAATTGCAGCAAAATACTGAAGGGAAAGTGGGTTTGCCTTCATATTTGACCCAGAACAACTCAATTCAGCATGGAAATATCATTGCAACAGCTTTTATTTAGCCAGAAATCAAGAGTGGAAGTTTTTATGCGCTTAAAAGCATTTTCAGGCCAAATGAGATGATTTCTGCCAATTGCAGCAAAATACTGAAGGGAAAGTGGGTTTGCCTTCATCTTTGACCCAGAACAACTCAGTTCAGCATTTAAATATTATTGCAAAAGCTTTTATTTAGCCAGAAATCAAGAGTGTAAGTTTTTATACGCTTAAAAGCATTTTCAGGCCGAATGAGCTGATTTATGCCAATTGTAGCAAAATACTGAAAGGAAAGTGGGCTTGCCTTCATATTTGACCCAGAACAACTCAGTTCAGCATGGAAATGTCATTGCAACATCTTTTATTTAGCCAGAAATAAGGAGTTTAAGTTTTTATGCGCTTAAAAGCATTTTCAGGCCAAATAAGCTGATTTCTGCCAATTGCAGCAAAATACTGAAGGGAAAGTGGGTTTGCCTTCATATTTGACCCAGAACAACTCAGTTCAGCATGGAAATATCATTGCAACAGCTTTTATTTAGCCAGAAATCAAGAGTGGAAGTTTTTATGCGCTTAAAACCATTTTCAGGCCGAATGAGCTGATTTCTGCCAATTGTAGCAAAATACTGAAAGGAAAGTGGGTTTGCCTTCATATTTGACCCAGAACAACTCAGTTCAGCATGGAAATATCATTGCAACAGCTTTTGTTTAGTCAGCAATCAAGAGTGTAAGTTTTTATGCGCTTAAAAGCATTTTTCGGCCGAATGAACAAATATGCTTGTTTCTGCCAATTGTCGCAAAATACTGAAGGGAAAGTGGGTTTGCCTTCATATTTGACCCAGAACAACTCAGTTCAGCATGAAAATATCATTGCAACAGCTTTTATTTAGCCAGAAATGAAGATTGTAAGTTTTTATGCGCTTAAAAGCATTTTCAGGCCAAATGAGCTGATTTCTGCCAATTGCAGCAAAATACTGAAGGGAAAGTGGGTTTACCTTCATATTTGACCCAGAACAACTCAGTTCAGCATGGAAATATCATTGCAACAGCTTTTATTTAGCCAGAAATAAGGAGTTTAAGTTTTTATGCGCCTAAAAGCATTTTCAGGCCAAATGAGCTGATTTCTGCCAATTGTAGCAAAATACGGAAAGGAAAGTGGGTTTGCCTTCATATTTGACGCATAACAACTCAGTTCAGCATGGAAATATCATTGCAACAGCTTTTATTTAGCCAGAAATCAAGACTGTAAATTTATATGCGGTTAAAAGCATTTTCTGGCCGAATGAGCAAATATGCTTGTTTCTGTCAATTGCAGCAAAATACTGAAGGTAAAGTGGGTTTGCCTTCATAATTGACCCAGAACAACTCAGTTCAGCATTGAAATATCATTGCAACAGCTTTTGTTTAGCCAGAAAACAAGAGTGTAAGTTTTTATGCGCTTAAAAGCATTTTCAGGCCGAATGAGCTGATTTCTGCCAATTGTAGCAAAATACTGAAAGGAAAGTGGGTTTGCCTTCATATTTGACCCAGAATAACTCAGTTCATAATTTAAATATCATTACAACAGCTTTTATTTAGCCAGAAATCAAGATTGTAAGTTTTTATGCGCTTAAAAGCATTTTCAGGCCGAATGAGCACATATGCTTGTTTCTGCCAATTGCAGCAAAATACTGAAAGGAAAGTCGGTTTGCCTTAATATTTGACCCAGAACAACTCAGTTCAGCATGGAAATATCATTGCAACATCTTTTATTTAGCCAGAAATAAGGAGTTTAAGTTTTTATGCGCCTAAAAGCATTTTCAGGCCAAATGAGCTGATTTCTGCCAATTGTAGCAAAATACGGAAAGGAAAGTGGGTTTGCCTTCATATTTGACGCATAACAACTCAGTTCAGCATGGAAATATCATTGCAACAGCTTTTATTTAGCCAGAAATCAAGACTGTAAATTTATATGCGCTTAAAAGCATTTTCTGGCCGAATGAGCAAATATGCTTGTTTCTGTCAATTGCAGCAAAATACTGAAGGTAAAGTGGGTTTGCCTTCATAATTGACGCAGAACAACTCAGTTCAGCATTGAAATATCATTGCAACAGCTTTTGTTTAGCCAGAAAACAAGAGTGTAAGTTTTTATGCGCTTAAAAGCATTTTCAGGCCGAATGAGCTGATTTCTGCCAATTGTAGCAAAATACTGAAAGGAAAGTGGGTTTGCCTTCATATTTGACCCAGAACTACTCAGTTTAGCATTGAGATATCATTGCAACAGCTTTAATTTAGCCAGAAATAAAGAGTGGAAGTTTTTATGCGCTTAAAACCATTTTCAGGCCGAATGAGCTGATTTCTGCCAATTGTAGCAAAATACTGAAAGGAAAGTGGGTTTGCCTTCATATTTGACCCAGAACAACTCAGTTCAGCATGGAAATATCATTGCAACAGCTTTTGTTTAGTCAGCAATCAAGAGTGTAAGTTTTTATGCGCTTAAAAGCATTTTTCGGCCGAATGAACAAATATGCTTGTTTCTGCCAATTGTCGCAAAATACTGAAGGGAAAGTGGGTTTGCCTTCATATTTGACCCAGAACAACTCAGTTCAGCATGGAAATATCATTGCAACAGCTTTTATTTAGCCAGAAATCAAGAGTGGAAGTTTTTTAGGCCGAATGAGCAAATATGCTTGTTTCTGTCAATTGCAGCCAAATACTGAAGGGAAAGTCGGTTTGCCTTAATATTTGACCCAGAACAACTCAGTTCAGCATGAAAATATCATTGCAACAGCTTTTATTTAGTCAGAAATCAAGATTGTAAGTTTTTATGCGCTTAAAAGCAATTTCAGGCCGAATGAGCTGATTTCTGCCAATTGTAGCAAAATACTGACGAGAAAGTGGGTTTGCCTTCATATTTGACCCAGAACAACTCAGATCAGCATGGAAATATCATTGCAACATCTTTTATTTAGCCAGAAATAAGGAGTTTAAGTTTTTTTGCGCTTAAACGCATTTTCAGGCCGAATGAGCTGATTTCTGCCAATTGAAGGAAAATACTGAAAGGAAAGTGGGTTTGCCTTCATATTTGAACCAGAACAACTCAATTCAGCATGGAAATGTAATTGCAACAGCTTTTTTTTTTAGCCAGAAATCAAGAGTGGAAGTTTTTATGCGCTTAAAAGCATTTTCAGGCGAAATAAGCTGATTTCTGCCAATTGTAGCAAAATACTGAAAGGAAAGTGGGTTTGCCTTCATATTTGACGCATAACAACTCAGTTCAGCATGGAAATATCATTGCAACAGCTTTTATTTAGCCAGAAATCAAGACTGTAAATTTATATGCGCTTAAAAGCATTTTCTGGCCGAATGAGCAAATATGCTTGTTTCTGTCAATTGCAGCAAAATACTGAAGGTAAAGTGGGTTTGCCTTCATAATTGACCCAGAACAACTCAGTTCAGCATTGAAATATCATTGCAACAGCTTTTGTTTAGCCAGAAATCAAGAGTGTAAGTTTTTATACGCTTAAAAGCTTTTTCAGGCCAAATAAGCTGATTTCTGCCAATTGCAGCAAAATACTGAAGGGAAAGTGGGTTTGCCTTCATATTTGACCCAGAACAACTCAGTTCAGCATGGAAATATCATTGCAACAGCTTTTATTTAGCCAGAAATCAAGAGTGTAAGTTTTTATGCGCTTAAAAGCATTTTCAGGCCGAATGAGCTGATTTCTGCCAATTGTAGCAAAATACTGAAAGGAAAGTGGGTTTGCCTTCATATTTGACCCAGAACAACTCAGTTCAGCATTGAGATATCATTGCAACAGCTTTAATTTAGCCAGAAATAAAGAGTGGAAGTTTTTCAGGCCGAATGAGCAAATATGCTTGTTTCTGCCAATTGCAGCAAAATACTGAAAGGAAAATGGGTTTGCCTTCATATTTGACCCAGAACAACTCAGTTCAGCATGGAAATATTATTGCAACAGCTTTTATTTAGCCAGAAATGAAGATTGTAAGTTTTTATGCGCTTAAAAGCATTTTCAGGCCAAATGAGCTGATTTCTGCCAATTGCAGCAAAATACTGAAGGGAAAGTGGGTTTGCCTTCATATTTGACCCAGAACAACTCAATTCAGCATGGAAATATCATTGCAACAGCTTTTATTTAGCCAGAAATCAAGAGTGGAAGTTTTTATGCGCTTAAAAGCATTTTCAGGCCAAATGAGATGATTTCTGCCAATTGCAGCAAAATACTGAAGGGAAAGTGGGTTTGCCTTCATCTTTGACCCAGAACAACTCAGTTCAGCATTTAAATATTATTGCAAAAGCTTTTATTTAGCCAGAAATCAAGAGTGTAAGTTTTTATACGCTTAAAAGCATTTTCAGGCCGAATGAGCTGATTTATGCCAATTGTAGCAAAATACTGAAAGGAAAGTGGGCTTGCCTTCATATTTGACCCAGAACAACTCAGTTCAGCATGGAAATGTCATTGCAACATCTTTTATTTAGCCAGAAATAAGGAGTTTAAGTTTTTATGCGCTTAAAAGCATTTTCAGGCCAAATAAGCTGATTTCTGCCAATTGCAGCAAAATACTGAAGGGAAAGTGGGTTTGCCTTCATATTTGACCCAGAACAACTCAGTTCAGCATGGAAATATCATTGCAACAGCTTTTATTTAGCCAGAAATCAAGAGTGGAAGTTTTTATGCGCTTAAAACCATTTTCAGGCCGAATGAGCTGATTTCTGCCAATTGTAGCAAAATACTGAAAGGAAAGTGGGTTTGCCTTCATATTTGACCCAGAACAACTCAGTTCAGCATGGAAATATCATTGCAACAGCTTTTGTTTAGTCAGCAATCAAGAGTGTAAGTTTTTATGCGCTTAAAAGCATTTTTCGGCCGAATGAACAAATATGCTTGTTTCTGCCAATTGTCGCAAAATACTGAAGGGAAAGTGGGTTTGCCTTCATATTTGACCCAGAACAACTCAGTTCAGCATGAAAATATCATTGCAACAGCTTTTATTTAGCCAGAAATGAAGATTGTAAGTTTTTATGCGCTTAAAAGCATTTTCAGGCCAAATGAGCTGATTTCTGCCAATTGCAGCAAAATACTGAAGGGAAAGTGGGTTTACCTTCATATTTGACCCAGAACAACTCAGTTCAGCATGGAAATATCATTGCAACAGCTTTTATTTAGCCAGAAATAAGGAGTTTAAGTTTTTATGCGCCTAAAAGCATTTTCAGGCCAAATGAGCTGATTTCTGCCAATTGTAGCAAAATACGGAAAGGAAAGTGGGTTTGCCTTCATATTTGACGCATAACAACTCAGTTCAGCATGGAAATATCATTGCAACAGCTTTTATTTAGCCAGAAATCAAGACTGTAAATTTATATGCGGTTAAAAGCATTTTCTGGCCGAATGAGCAAATATGCTTGTTTCTGTCAATTGCAGCAAAATACTGAAGGTAAAGTGGGTTTGCCTTCATAATTGACCCAGAACAACTCAGTTCAGCATTGAAATATCATTGCAACAGCTTTTGTTTAGCCAGAAAACAAGAGTGTAAGTTTTTATGCGCTTAAAAGCATTTTCAGGCCGAATGAGCTGATTTCTGCCAATTGTAGCAAAATACTGAAAGGAAAGTGGGTTTGCCTTCATATTTGACCCAGAATAACTCAGTTCATAATTTAAATATCATTACAACAGCTTTTATTTAGCCAGAAATCAAGATTGTAAGTTTTTATGCGCTTAAAAGCATTTTCAGGCCGAATGAGCACATATGCTTGTTTCTGCCAATTGCAGCAAAATACTGAAAGGAAAGTCGGTTTGCCTTAATATTTGACCCAGAACAACTCAGTTCAGCATGGAAATATCATTGCAACATCTTTTATTTAGCCAGAAATAAGGAGTTTAAGTTTTTATGCGCCTAAAAGCATTTTCAGGCCAAATGAGCTGATTTCTGCCAATTGTAGCAAAATACGGAAAGGAAAGTGGGTTTGCCTTCATATTTGACGCATAACAACTCAGTTCAGCATGGAAATATCATTGCAACAGCTTTTATTTAGCCAGAAATCAAGACTGTAAATTTATATGCGCTTAAAAGCATTTTCTGGCCGAATGAGCAAATATGCTTGTTTCTGTCAATTGCAGCAAAATACTGAAGGTAAAGTGGGTTTGCCTTCATAATTGACGCAGAACAACTCAGTTCAGCATTGAAATATCATTGCAACAGCTTTTGTTTAGCCAGAAAACAAGAGTGTAAGTTTTTATGCGCTTAAAAGCATTTTCAGGCCGAATGAGCTGATTTCTGCCAATTGTAGCAAAATACTGAAAGGAAAGTGGGTTTGCCTTCATATTTGACCCAGAACTACTCAGTTTAGCATTGAGATATCATTGCAACAGCTTTAATTTAGCCAGAAATAAAGAGTGGAAGTTTTTCAGGCCGAATGAGCAAATATGCTTGTTTCTGCCAATTGCAGCAAAATACTGAAAGGAAAATGGGTTTGCCTTCATATTTGACCCAGAACAACTCAGTTCAGCATGGAAATATTATTGCAACAGCTTTTATTTAGCCAGAAATGAAGATTGTAAGTTTTTATGCGCTTAAAAGCATTTTCAGGCCAAATGAGCTGATTTCTGCCAATTGCAGCAAAATACTGAAGGGAAAGTGGGTTTGCCTTCATATTTGACCCAGAACAACTCAATTCAGCATGGAAATATCATTGCAACAGCTTTTATTTAGCCAGAAATCAAGAGTGGAAGTTTTTATGCGCTTAAAAGCATTTTCAGGCCAAATGAGCTGATTTCTGCCAATTGCAGCAAAATACTGAAGGGAAAGTGGGTTTGCCTTCATCTTTGACCCAGAACAACTCAGTTCAGCATTTAAATATTATTGCAAAAGCTTTTATTTAGCCAGAAATCAAGAGTGTAAGTTTTTATACGCTTAAAAGCATTTTCAGGCCGAATGAGCTGATTTATGCCAATTGTAGCAAAATACTGAAAGGAAAGTGGGCTTGCCTTCATATTTGACCCAGAACAACTCAGTTCAGCATGGAAATGTCATTGCAACATCTTTTATTTAGCCAGAAATAAGGAGTTTAAGTTTTTATGCGCTTAAAAGCATTTTCAGGCCAAATAAGCTGATTTCTGCCAATTGCAGCAAAATACTGAAGGGAAAGTGGGTTTGCCTTCATATTTGACCCAGAACAACTCAGTTCAGCATGGAAATATTATTGCAACAGCTTTTATTTAGCCAGAAATCAAGAGTGGAAGTTTTTTAGGCCGAATGAGCAAATATGCTTGTTTCTGCCAATTGCAGCAAAATACTGAAGGGAAAGTGGGTTTGCCTTCATATTTGACCCAGAACAACTCAGTTCAGCATGGAAATATCATTGCAACAGCTTTTATTTAGCCAGAAATCAAGAGTGGAAGTTTTTATGCGCTTAAAACCATTTTCAGGCCGAATGAGCTGATTTCTGCCAATTGTAGCAAAATACTGAAAGGAAAGTGGGTTTGCCTTCATATTTGACCCAGAACAACTCAGTTCAGCATGGAAATATCATTGCAACAGCTTTTGTTTAGTCAGCAATCAAGAGTGTAAGTTTTTATGCGCTTAAAAGCATTTTTCGGCCGAATGAACAAATATGCTTGTTTCTGCCAATTGTCGCAAAATACTGAAGGGAAAGTGGGTTTGCCTTCATATTTGACCCAGAACAACTCAGTTCAGCATGGAAATATCATTGCAACAGCTTTTATTTAGCCAGAAATCAAGAGTGGAAGTTTTTTAGGCCGAATGAGCAAATATGCTTGTTTCTGTCAATTGCAGCCAAATACTGAAGGGAAAGTCGGTTTGCCTTAATATTTGACCCAGAACAACTCAGTTCAGCATGAAAATATCATTGCAACAGCTTTTATTTAGTCAGAAATCAAGATTGTAAGTTTTTATGCGCTTAAAAGCAATTTCAGGCCCAATGAGCTGATTTCTGCCAATTGTAGCAAAATACTGACGAGAAAGTGGGTTTGCCTTCATATTTGACCCAGAACAACTCAGATCAGCATGGAAATATCATTGCAACATCTTTTATTTAGCCAGAAATAAGGAGTTTAAGTTTTTTTGCGCTTAAACGCATTTTCAGGCCGAATGAGCTGATTTCTGCCAATTGAAGGAAAATACTGAAAGGAAAGTGGGTTTGCCTTCATATTTGAACCAGAACAACTCAATTCAGCATGGAAATGTAATTGCAACAGCTTTTTTTTTTAGCCAGAAATCAAGAGTGGAAGTTTTTATGCGCTTAAAAGCATTTTCAGGCGAAATAAGCTGATTTCTGCCAATTGTAGCAAAATACTGAAAGGAAAGTGGGTTTGCCTTCATATTTGACGCATAACAACTCAGTTCAGCATGGAAATATCATTGCAACAGCTTTTATTTAGCCAGAAATCAAGACTGTAAATTTATATGCGCTTAAAAGCATTTTCTGGCCGAATGAGCAAATATGCTTGTTTCTGTCAATTGCAGCAAAATACTGAAGGTAAAGTGGGTTTGCCTTCATAATTGACCCAGAACAACTCAGTTCAGCATTGAAATATCATTGCAACAGCTTTTGTTTAGCCAGAAATCAAGAGTGTAAGTTTTTATACGCTTAAAAGCTTTTTCAGGCCAAATAAGCTGATTTCTGCCAATTGCAGCAAAATACTGAAGGGAAAGTGGGTTTGCCTTCATATTTGACCCAGAACAACTCAGTTCAGCATGGAAATATCATTGCAACAGCTTTTATTTAGCCAGAAATCAAGAGTGTAAGTTTTTATGCGCTTAAAAGCATTTTCAGGCCGAATGAGCTGATTTCTGCCAATTGTAGCAAAATACTGAAAGGAAAGTGGGTTTGCCTTCATATTTGACCCAGAACAACTCAGTTCAGCATTGAGATATCATTGCAACAGCTTTAATTTAGCCAGAAATAAAGAGTGGAAGTTTTTCAGGCCGAATGAGCAAATATGCTTGTTTCTGCCAATTGCAGCAAAATACTGAAAGGAAAATGGGTTTGCCTTCATATTTGACCCAGAACAACTCAGTTCAGCATGGAAATATTATTGCAACAGCTTTTATTTAGCCAGAAATGAAGATTGTAAGTTTTTATGCGCTTAAAAGCATTTTCAGGCCAAATGAGCTGATTTCTGCCAATTGCAGCAAAATACTGAAGGGAAAGTGGGTTTGCCTTCATATTTGACCCAGAACAACTCAATTCAGCATGGAAATATCATTGCAACAGCTTTTATTTAGCCAGAAATCAAGAGTGGAAGTTTTTATGCGCTTAAAAGCATTTTCAGGCCAAATGAGATGATTTCTGCCAATTGCAGCAAAATACTGAAGGGAAAGTGGGTTTGCCTTCATCTTTGACCCAGAACAACTCAGTTCAGCATTTAAATATTATTGCAAAAGCTTTTATTTAGCCAGAAATCAAGAGTGTAAGTTTTTATACGCTTAAAAGCATTTTCAGGCCGAATGAGCTGATTTATGCCAATTGTAGCAAAATACTGAAAGGAAAGTGGGCTTGCCTTCATATTTGACCCAGAACAACTCAGTTCAGCATGGAAATGTCATTGCAACATCTTTTATTTAGCCAGAAATAAGGAGTTTAAGTTTTTATGCGCTTAAAAGCATTTTCAGGCCAAATAAGCTGATTTCTGCCAATTGCAGCAAAATACTGAAGGGAAAGTGGGTTTGCCTTCATATTTGACCCAGAACAACTCAGTTCAGCATGGAAATATTATTGCAACAGCTTTTATTTAGCCAGAAATCAAGAGTGGAAGTTTTTTAGGCCGAATGAGCAAATATGCTTGTTTCTGCCAATTGCAGCAAAATACTGAAGGGAAAGTGGGTTTGCCTTCATATTTGACCCAGAACAACTCAGTTCAGCATGGAAATATCATTGCAACAGCTTTTATTTAGCCAGAAATCAAGAGTGGAAGTTTTTATGCGCTTAAAACCATTTTCAGGCCGAATGAGCTGATTTCTGCCAATTGTAGCAAAATACTGAAAGGAAAGTGGGTTTGCCTTCATATTTGACCCAGAACAACTCAGTTCAGCATGGAAATATCATTGCAACAGCTTTTGTTTAGTCAGCAATCAAGAGTGTAAGTTTTTATGCGCTTAAAAGCATTTTTCGGCCGAATGAACAAATATGCTTGTTTCTGCCAATTGTCGCAAAATACTGAAGGGAAAGTGGGTTTGCCTTCATATTTGACCCAGAACAACTCAGTTCAGCATGAAAATATCATTGCAACAGCTTTTATTTAGCCAGAAATGAAGATTGTAAGTTTTTATGCGCTTAAAAGCATTTTCAGGCCAAATGAGCTGATTTCTGCCAATTGCAGCAAAATACTGAAGGGAAAGTGGGTTTGCCTTCATATTTGACCCAGAACAACTCAGTTCAGCATGGAAATATCATTGCAACAGCTTTAATTTAGCCAGAAATCAAGAGTGTAAGTTTTTATGCGCTTAAAAGCATTTTTCGGCCGAATAAACAAATATGCTTGTTTCTACCAATTGTCGCAAAATACTAAAGGGAAAGTGGGTTTACCTTCATATTTGACCCAGAACAACTCAGTTCAGCATGGAAATATCATTGCAACAGCTTTTATTTAGCCAGAAATAAGGAGTTTAAGTTTTTATGCGCCTAAAAGCATTTTCAGGCCAAATGAGCTGATTTCTGCCAATTGTAGCAAAATACGGAAAGGAAAGTGGGTTTGCCTTCATATTTGACGCATAACAACTCAGTTCAGCATGGAAATATCATTGCAACAGCTTTTATTTAGCCAGAAATCAAGACTGTAAATTTATATGCGGTTAAAAGCATTTTCTGGCCGAATGAGCAAATATGCTTGTTTCTGTCAATTGCAGCAAAATACTGAAGGTAAAGTGGGTTTGCCTTCATAATTGACCCAGAACAACTCAGTTCAGCATTGAAATATCATTGCAACAGCTTTTGTTTAGCCAGAAAACAAGAGTGTAAGTTTTTATGCGCTTAAAAGCATTTTCAGGCCGAATGAGCTGATTTCTGCCAATTGTAGCAAAATACTGAAAGGAAAGTGGGTTTG
Source organism: Channa argus (assembly GCF_033026475.1). Lineage (NCBI taxonomy): Eukaryota > Metazoa > Chordata > Actinopteri > Anabantiformes > Channidae > Channa > Channa argus. Next base: position 2,586 of record NW_027125263.1, on the reverse strand, counting down.
CCTTCATATTTGACCCAGAATAACTCAGTTCATAATTTAAATATCATTACAACAGCTTTTATTTAGCCAGAAATCAAGATTGTAAGTTTTTATGCGCTTAAAAGCATTTTCAGGCCGAATGAGCACATATGCTTGTTTCTGCCAATTGCAGCAAAATACTGAAAGGAAAGTCGGTTTGCCTTAATATTTGACCCAGAACAACTCAGTTCAGCATGGAAATATCATTGCAACATCTTTTATTTAGCCAGAAATAAGGAGTTTAAGTTTTTATGCGCTTAAAAGCATTTTCAGGCCAAATGAGCTGATTTCTGCCAATTGTAGCAAAATACGGAAAGGAAAGTGGGTTTGCCTTCATATTTGACGCATAACAACTCAGTTCAGCATGGAAATATCATTGCAACAGCTTTTATTTAGCCAGAAATCAAGACTGTAAATTTATATGCGCTTAAAAGCATTTTCTGGCCGAATGAGCAAACATGCTTGTTTCTGTCAATTGCAGCAAAATACTGAAGGTAAAGTGGGTTTGCCTTCATAATTGACGCAGAACAACTCAGTTCAGCATTGAAATATCATTGCAACAGCTTTTGTTTAGCCAGAAAACAAGAGTGTAAGTTTTTATGCGCTTAAAAGCATTTTCAGGCCGAATGAGCTGATTTCTGCCAATTGTAGCAAAATACTGAAAGGAAAGTGGGTTTGCCTTAGTATTTGACCCAGAACTACTCAGTTTAGCATTGAGATATCATTGCAACAGCTTTAATTTAGCCAGAAATAAAGAGTGGAAGTTTTTCAGGCCGAATGAGCAAATATGCTTGTTTCTGCCAATTGCAGCAAAATACTGAAAGGAAAATGGGTTTGCCTTCATATTTGACCCAGAACAACTCAGTTCAGCATGGAAATATTATTGCAACAGCTTTTATTTAGCCAGAAATGAAGATTGTAAGTTTTTATGCGCTTAAAAGCATTTTCAGGCCAAATGAGCTGATTTCTGCCAATTGCAGCAAAATACTGAAGGGAAAGTGGGTTTGCCTTCATATTTGACCCAGAACAACTCAATTCAGCATGGAAATATCATTGCAACAGCTTTTATTTAGCCAGAAATCAAGAGTGGAAGTTTTTATGCGCTTAAAAGCATTTTCAGGCCAAATGAGATGATTTCTGCCAATTGCAGCAAAATACTGAAGGGAAAGTGGGTTTGCCTTCATCTTTGACCCAGAACAACTCAGTTCAGCATTTAAATATTATTGCAAAAGCTTTTATTTAGCCAGAAATCAAGAGTGTAAGTTTTTATACGCTTAAAAGCATTTTCAGGCCGAATGAGCTGATTTATGCCAATTGTAGCAAAATACTGAAAGGAAAGTGGGCTTGCCTTCATATTTGACCCAGAACAACTCAGTTCAGCATGGAAATGTCATTGCAACATCTTTTATTTAGCCAGAAATAAGGAGTTTAAGTTTTTATGCGCTTAAAAGCATTTTCAGGCCAAATAAGCTGATTTCTGCCAATTGCAGCAAAATACTGAAGGGAAAGTGGGTTTGCCTTCATATTTGACCCAGAACAACTCAGTTCAGCATGGAAATATTATTGCAACAGCTTTTATTTAGCCAGAAATCAAGAGTGGAAGTTTTTTAGGCCGAATGAGCAAATATGCTTGTTTCTGCCAATTGCAGCAAAATACTGAAGGGAAAGTGGGTTTGCCTTCATATTTGACCCAGAACAACTCAGTTCAGCATGGAAATATCATTGCAACAGCTTTTATTTAGCCAGAAATCAAGAGTGGAAGTTTTTATGCGCTTAAAAGCATTTTCAGGCCGAATGAGCTGATTTCTGCCAATTGTAGCAAAATACTGAAAGGAAAGTGGGTTTGCCTTCATATTTGACCCAGAACAACTCAGTTCAGCATGGAAATATCATTGCAACAGCTTTTGTTTAGTCAGCAATCAAGAGTGTAAGTTTTTATGCGCTTAAAAGCATTTTTCGGCCGAATGAACAAATATGCTTGTTTCTGCCAATTGTCGCAAAATACTGAAGGGAAAGTGGGTTTGCCTTCATATTTGACCCAGAACAACTCAGTTCAGCATGGAAATATCATTGCAACAGCTTTTATTTAGCCAGAAATCAGGAGTGGAAGTTTTTTAGGCCGAATGAGCAAATATGCTTGTTTCTGTCAATTGCAGCCAAATACTGAAGGGAAAGTCGGTTTGCCTTAATATTTGACCCAGAACAACTCAGTTCAGCATGAAAATATCATTGCAACAGCTTTTATTTAGTCAGAAATCAAGATTGTAAGTTTTTATGCGCTTAAAAGCAATTTCAGGCCGAATGAGCTGATTTCTGCCAATTGTAGCAAAATACTGACGAGAAAGTGGGTTTGCCTTCATATTTGACCCAGAACAACTCAGATCAGCATGGAAATATCATTGCAACATCTTTTATTTAGCCAGAAATAAGGAGTTTAAGTTTTTTTGCGCTTAAACGCATTTTCAGGCCGAATGAGCTGATTTCTGCCAATTGAAGGAAAATACTGAAAGGAAAGTGGGTTTGCCTTCATATTTGAACCAGAACAACTCAATTCAGCATGGAAATGTA